>NC_081409.1:806892668-807207668 GCF_030272615.1 Cryptomeria japonica | reverse complement strand
GATGATGAGTACAAAACTTATTTTGAGGCACATCCATTTTGATGACCGATAGAGGAGGAGGATGACAATGAGGATGGAGGTAGCTGATGGAGGAGGTAGAGGAGATGGGGAGAGAGGAGGATTGTCTGAGGGAGAGGAGGACAAAAAGATAAAGGAACAAGATATGGATGTAGAGGAGAGAGTGCATAGGGAGGTGGAGAGGGAGACAAGACACTGAGGCCACCCAGAGAGAGAGGAGGGCAGGTACTAGAGATTGTAGCTCAGGCACTAGGACAGGGATAGGGATAGGGTGCACTGAGACATGATTCTCCTACACAGGTCTGATAGGAGGAGGGGGAGGATTTAGAGGAGGATGAGATTGTCATGTTGCGAGAGCTCACACAAGGATAGGCTAATGAGATCAATGATATCAAGAGAGATGTGACTCAATTGAGGTAACAACTAGCTGAGATGCAAAGAGAGAGAGATGAGGCCATCCAGCGGTATACAACCACAAACAAGGTATTGAGGGTGGGATGGGCCACAACATCAGGTGACTCTAGACTAGGGTTTTCTTTTTGTCTCCAAGAAGGAGAGGAGATAGCATATTAGAGGAACATGTACTATGCAACAATTCCTCCACACCTGAGGGTAGGAAGATATAGGAGAGCCTCCCACTCTACTACAATAGGCAGAGACAGAAAGGCTCCAAGGAGCATCTAGTGGGGGAGTGGTGGGTTCACTCACACCACCAACAACATGAAGGATATATGAGATGATCTTGGGGCTAGGACTTTGAGAGCCCAGATACCTTTGAGGCCTACTAGCTCTGAGAGAGGATCTTCATCATAGATCCTTGGATAACAATTTGTATCAATTTGGTATATGATGATGTAGACACCTTCGTGTGATTTGTAGCTATATGATTTTTGACATCATTGTACCATGACACATTATGTTTGATATATATAAGATGACCTATTCCTCGCACTGACTACTATCATGTGTTCCTATGTGATGTGATGTTCTTTATGTTTTCTATGTGATTATGATTCATGAGATGTATCTATGATGTATGATGCTTATATGTTTATACAATGGATGTTTATATGATCATGTGATCATTTTATGATTGTATGCATATTATTATGATCTATGCAATCTATATAATGTGAGGCCATATTTTTTGATGTTATATATCAGATGAAATTGAATGATATGCAAATGTTTAAATGAGATATTAATAAGTGGTGTGTGCAAGATGTGACACTAGATATTATATATATGATATATATACAAACATATGTTGATGCAGGTGAACTACATGAAATATAAATATTTTTGGCATGCCATTATACTCAGTCATGTGATAACTAGCTACATGGATTCATAAGGGGACAATGGAGGACACACAGAAAAAGGGGGATGAAAGGTAGAAGATATGGAGGTGATAATAGCTTCTTATGTTATTATCATCATTGAGTTTTATTATGGAAAATAGGTTATGACTATCCAAGTATCTAGATTTGGCCTAGAAAATCATTGTACCCATTTGCATGGAGATCAGATAGTCACAAATAAGGAATGACCCAATTCACACTATACTCACAATGTCCTCATGTCCTTGGAGGAGCCATAGTATTACTAAGAGACAATCCACAAACAAAAAAAAGAGAAAAAATTAGGTGAATCATACCCCATCCTCACCTTTCTAGTCAAAGACATCATGGAGATAGAATCTCTAGTCAGAGACATCCTAGAAAAGCTAAAAGACATGTCACCTTAAAAGATAAAATCAAAAGAAAACCAAGACTTGACACCAACATAAACTATAATCTTCAAGTTATTTATGTTTATTTCCACATATGTTAACATGTTTGGCCTGGTCACAATATTGTTATCCAGATAAAGGACATATTATACTTAAAAACCATGTTGTTGCCAAATTCTACTGAAAGATTTGATTTGTTAAAATCCCACTATTGCTTGCATTTCATTTGAAATTGACTGATTTCCTTAAATTGGTACTTTATTGTGAAGAAGAATGGAATGTTATTGTGGATCAATGATGCAAGTGCATTTATTGTGGATTGTGCATGAAAAGAGGGAGGAATAAAAAGAGAATGCTCCTTAGAACATGCGATGCTCAGGCTTCCACTTCCATCACTAGATTGTTTTTTTGCCCAGTTACATATTAGACTTGATTTATTATGGAAAGGAAGGGTTGAAAGGGGATATGGAATAGAGATTTATTATGGATGGACAACTAATCTGAGGTAGATCAATAACAAGCCATGATGGGAATGGAAAAACAAAATTATAATATGATGAAAGGCTATGATTCTAAGAAAAGTGAAAAGGTGGGATTGAATCCTGAAAGAGGGAGGAGCAAATTCTCTACACATGGCACCGATAACCTTTTTTTCACTATGGTACTCATCCTGAATGCCACTGAAGTGGTATTCACCATTGGACAAATTTATTTCTCTTTACTTTTTTTGATTTATCAATTTTATAATTTTTTAATAATTTTATTCATATTTTTTTGTATGTTTGATTGGGATACTTTGAAGCTGTGTGTAAAACCTGTAAAGGTTTATGATGTTGATAGGATCCTCCAAAGATTATCCAATTGGTGTTGAGAGCTGATATGCACCTAATCCATATACTGTCATGATGACGTTAGAGCCAAGCCAATTTGGTTCAAACTTACCCTTCTTTTCTCTATCCTGCTCATTCTTAGGATTTTATCTGAGCACTAATTCACCCACCTTGAATGTGAAAGGCTTAACCTTGTGATTATAGTTTCAAATCATTATTTTTTGATAAGCCTTGAGATGATTGAAATTAGTTTGTCTATGCTCATCCAAGAATTCCACGTCTTATAAGCGGAGGACCCTATAGTCTTCGTCATTGATGATGTTGCAGAAAGAGACCCATAAAGATGGTAAGTTGACCTCAATAGGAAAGATAGAAAGGAACCATAGACACCTGAGTAATGGGTGGCTCCAGTAGGTGTACGAACACTTGTGGAATAGGCCCACAGTGCAGGGTTTTGTTGGATATGGCAGTTACGACTAAAAGACCATCGATTGTCTTTTTAAGGATTTTCAAGATATTTTTTTTAGATGCCTCGGCTTGGCCATTACCTTGAGGGTAATATGGAGTAGAGAAACGGTGATGGATATGGAATCAATCATAGAGCTTACAAACATCTTGATTCTTGAAGGGACACCAGTTATCCATAATGATGGAGAGAGGGACACCATATCGAAAAAATGATATAGTTAAGGATAAATGTTCCAATCTTCTTTTTGGTGACTTGGGTGAGAGGAATGACTTAAATCCATTTTGTGAAATATTTCATTTCTATGATACTTAATTTATGGCCATTGGAAGAAGGAGGATGAACCTTACCTATGAAACAAAAGGGCCATGGAGTGGCAATCAGCTGAAGTTCCTATGTTGGTACATGAATAAGGTCTCCATGTATCTTACAATACTTACATTTTCTAGCAAATTGATGAGTCTTTAAACATCATGGGCTAGTAGTAGCCGACCCTCATCAGTTACTTGGCTAAGGTTGGACCACTAGAATGAGCACCACATATACTTCATGAACCTCACGTAACACAATCTAAGCTTTATCAGTTTCTAAACATCTAAGGAGAGTACCATCTACACCCCGACGATAAAGGGTATCAGCTAAAATGGTGTTGGCCATTTGGAGGAATTGATTATGTGTTGCATTGATGTTTTTTCATTAATTTCAACACTAGATGTTTTGGCTGTTTAGCAGTATCCTTGTGGTCCTGGTAAGTTGTTTGGTTTTTGGCTGGATTAGATCATGATGCTCCAATAAGCTCTGGTATGTTTTGGCTTATATAGTTGGCTTAGATCTTCTATTCATGATACTCAGATTCATGTTCAATTAGTTGGTTTTGATTTGGTGATCGGATGTTATTCTTCATGATGGTAAACTTGGAATGTTGATCCGATGAGGGTTTCATCGATAGAGCTTTGTTGAAGATCTTTGATACTATACATAAGCGGTGTTGGTGCGATTTTTAGTAGAGATTCATGATGTTTATGGTGATCTCGTTCGAGACTTGGCTGATTGGGATCATTGCTTTAGTGTGTGTGGACCTATATTGGGTCTAATTTATCTAGGTTATGGACCGACTTAATGTAACATGTTGATTGGACTTCTCGATGTGTTTCCAAGATGTCTTATAGTTTAGATCTTATATGTTTGGTCTTAGGCCGACATGTTTTGTAATTATGTAATTAGTTTATTGTCTGGTGGCTGATCTTATTGTTTGTGGTCGAGGGTTTGTATATATATGATGTAAGATCTCATTGTAGATCATATGTGAGGATATATGGATATGTAAGGAGTGAATAATGTAACAATCATTCATGTAGAGAATTTGTTCAATCATTGGTGATCGAGTTGGGTTTATGTAAGAGGATTTATTTCTCCAGTATTGAGCTTAACTGGAACTAAACTTAGGCATAGGAGATGCTATCATTGCACTTCATTCATTCTTCTAGATTGTAGTCTGGATTTTTATGTAGTCAGTGAGGCTCCTTTTGTAATGAGCAATGTGCTCTAGGCTGTTAGCCTTCTTGCAAGTGCACGCCCCTCAATTTGTAATCACATACTTATTGTACAAGAATTATCTAATGGTGGGTAGGCTTCCCACTGTGGTTTTTCCCTTTATCGGGTTTTCCACATACAAATATTGGTGTCATGTGGATGGTATTTTATCTCTAATTGTTGCTTGTGCTTAATTGGTATATCTACTATCTCGGTAAGTGGTTTATGCATTCCGGTATTGATCTTTTGGGCTCTGGTATTAAAGTTTTAACTGCTTAAGGTTCCAGGATATCTAGTGACAACTGATTCACCCCCCCTCTCAATTGTCTTCTAGTTATTGACTTTACATTATTTATATATACAAATGTAGATTGGGCAGGTAATGTTGATGGTCGGAAAAGTACTTCTGGTGGGGCTTTCTTTCTTCGAAAGAAACTTATTTCATGGATCAGCAAGAAAAAATCATGTACTTCTTTATCTACTGTTGAAGCTGAGTATGTTGTTGTTGTTACTAATTGTACACAAGTTCTATGGATGAATAAAATGTTGAAGGACATAAAAGTGCATTGCAATGGACCAATAGTTATTCATTGTGATAACTCTGCTGCTATTGACATATCAAAGAATCTAGTATTTCACTCTAAGACAAAGCACATATCTATCAAGTATAACTTTTTGAGGGAGAAGGTGGAAGAAAATGAAGTTAGATTGGTTTATGTGAACACTAAAGAGAAGATTGCAAATATTTTCACTAAACCTTTGCCTAAAGAATCATTTGAGTACCTCAGAGACAGATTAGGGGTTTCTACCCCTCTGACAGAGAACTGATTGATGCTATTTGGCATTAGTCTTATATGCATTATCAGATATATTATTCATTTTGGATTGTTGTGGTGATGCTACTGCTCAGGGGGAGTAGTTAGCATTGTGTTTTAGTGGTTTTATATTTTTATTTGATTTTTATCCCAAATCTTTGGCATTCATGTCAAATGGGGAGAGATATTCATGTTACAAACTTAGGAGATATATACATTAAGGGGGAGAAATTTGCAGAACTTAGTTAAGATATCATCTACAAGGAGAGTATGGATAAAAACTTCATTTATATATTCTTGTGTGGGAGGTTTGTTTGGCATTTCTTGGCGCTTGGATGTTTTTCACATCTAGTGTTGCCATCAATACCAAAGGGGGAGATTGTTGGCCATTTGGAGGAATTGATTTATGTTGCATTGATGTTTTGTCATTGATGTCAACAGTAGCTATTTTGGCTCTTTACTGGTATCCTTCTGGTCCTAATAAGTTGTTTGGTTTTTGGTTGGATTAGAGCATGATGATCTGGTATGCTCTGGTATGTTTTGGCTTATGGAATTGGCTTAGATCTTCTATTCATGCTACTAAGATTCATGTTTAGTCAGTTGGTTTTGATTTGGTGATCAGATGCTATCCTGTATGCTGGTAAGCTTGGTTTGTTCATCCGGTGAGGATTTCATTGACAGAGCTTTGTTTAAGATCTTTGATGTTATGCATAAGTGGTGTTGTTGTATATTCAATATGCTCATGGTGATCATGTTTGACACTTGGTTGATTAAGATCATTGCTTTACCGTGTGGACCTATATTGGGTCCGATTTATCTAGGTTATGGATCGACTTAATGTAACGTATTAATTGGACTTCTCGATGTGTTTCTGGGATGTCTTATGGGTTGTATATTTTTTGTTTGGTCTCAGGCTGACATGTTTTGTAATTATGTAATTGGTTTATTGTCTGGTGGTCAACCTTATTGTTTGTGGTTGAGATTTTTTATATATATGATGTAAGATCTCATTGTAGATCATATGTGAGGATATATGGATATGTAAGGAGTGATTAATGTAATAATCACTCATGCAAAGGATTTGGTCGAGCATTGGTGATCAAGTTGGGTTTATGTAAGAGGATTTAGTCCCCTGGTATTGAGATTAACCAAAACTGTACTCAAACATAGGAGATGTTATCCTTGCAATTCATTCACTCTTCCGGATTGTAGTCTAGATTTTTTGTAGTTAGTGAGACTCCTTTTTTATTGAGCAGTGTGCTCTAGGTTGTTGGCCTTCCTGCAAGTGCAAGCCCCTCATTTTGTAATCACATACTTACTGTAGAAGTATTATCTAACTATGGGTAGGCTTCCCACCATGATTTTTCCCTTTACTGGGTTTTCCACATACAAATCTCGGTATCATGTGGATGGTATTTATTCTCTAATTTTTGCTTGTACTTAATTGGTATATCTTCTATTTTGGTAATTGGTTTATGCATTTCGGTATTAAAGTTTTAATTTCTTAAGGTTCCGATAATTTGTGATAACTAATTCACCCCCCCTCTTAGTTTTCTTCTAATTATTTGAACTATCTAATAAATGGTGTATCGATAAGATTGGCAAATGAAGGTACAACATTGATTGTTAGAAAGCTTAGGTAGAAGATTTTTGTCGGGAAGGTACACAAAAATGATACCATACCAAGGGGAATCAAGACCAATGACAAATATCATTTTTGTAGGAGTGATCTCATTAGAGGGAACCAAAAGATTATCCACCAAGAACTCATAGTGGGTCTCATTCTAAGGCATGTCAATCAAAGAAGCAATGGTAGCTATGGCATATGCAGCTCGATTATTATCTCTTGAGATCTGTTCAAAGATAATCTATGTGAAGTATTGCTTGAAATCATTAACCATTTTCTTGTGTGGCATTAAATTTTCATCTTTAATCTAATAATCATAATTTGCTTGATGAATTATGAGTTGAGAGTCCCCAAAAACATGAAGTTCCTGGATCTTCCACTGAACTGCGATTCGTAAACCTATGATTAATGCTTTATATTATTCTATGTTATTTGTGTAAGGGAATGAAAACTGATATGACTTAGGGATGGAGTCACCTTGAGGTGTGATGAATAGGATACTAGCTCATGTGCCATGCTGCATGTATGAACCATCAAAATAGAGTTGCCTAGGCTTTGACTGTGCTATTTTGAAGATAGATTCATCCGAGAATTTTGAGATAATGGATGTATCATTGATGATACGAGCATCTGCTAAATGATCTACAATAGCATGTCCTTTAATGGTTTTTCTGTCAATGTACTCTATGTCAAATTCACTCAGCATCATAACCCATTTAGCCAACTTGCTAGTGGGTGTTGCCTTATTGAGGAGGTACTTAAGTTGATCTATTCTTTCAATGAGATTTGTCTTGTGAGGTAGCATGTAATGACGCAATTTCTACGAAGCAAAAACCACAAAAAGACACATGAGTTCAATTGAAGTGTAATTAAGCTCGTACCTGACCAATGTGCAACTAACATGTAATATATAGCTCTTTTCTTGTCATCATGGTCTTGTTGTGCCAATAGTGCCCCCAATGTTGTTTGTGTAGATGATATGTAAACTAGTAGAGGTTTTCCTTGGATAGGTGGCATCACTACTAGTGCATTAAAAAGATAATATTTAAGAATTTTGAATGCAAGTTGATAGTGATCATCCCATTTGATCTTGATATTCTTTCGAAGTAGATGCTGAAAAGGAGAACATTTATCTACAAGTTGTGTGATGAATCTTCTGATTGATGGAAGTCTTCCTTATAGAGACTGAAGTTGATTGATATTATTCGATGGTGACATCTATAATATAGCCTTCAGTTTTGTTGTATCTACTTGAGCTCATCTTTGTGAGACAATGTATCCAAGGAGCTTCCTGATGACACACTTCTTGGCATTCAATCTGACTTTGTATTTCTCTAAATGCTCAAAAACCACTGATAAGATGTCTAAATGTGTTTCTCTTGTTATTGACTTTCCCAGAAGATCATCAACATAGTCTTCCACTATTACATGCATGAGATCATGAATATAGTTGTCATTTCTCTTTTATATGTAGCACCTACATTCTTTAATCCAAAGGGCATAACATTTCAAGAGAAGGTACCCTAGGGACAAGTAAATGTATTTTTATGTTGATCTTTAGGTTCTATTTTAATTTGGTTATACCTGGATAATCCATCCATTAGAGATATCATTGCATGACCGGCTATAAGATCTATGATCAAGTCCATGTTTGGCAACATAAATCATCTTTTGGACAATCCTTATTAATGTCTTTGAATTCTATACATATTCTAATGCTATGATTTGGTTTGTTGACAGGTACCATATTAGAAATCCACTCTTGGTAGTCAATTGGTCTAATGAATCCAAATAGTTTCTCTAGTTCAACTTTTACTAACAGTGCCACATGCGGATGCATCTTTCTTTTTTTTTGATTACTAGCTTAGCTCCTAAAGTTACTATCAAATGATGGATAACTAGATCGGGGTCCAATCCAAGCATATCAACATAGGACCATGCAAAATTGATTTGTTGTTCTATGAAGAATCTTATCAACTTCAGTCTCTTTTTTTTCTATCAAAGATTGTGCCAAAAAGACATTATGTGGTACCTCATCTGTGCCAATTTTTGTTTTGATAGTTTCCTCAATCGACATTGATGATTTTTCTCCAGATGATGTCATGGGGAGAGTGTCAAACCTTCCAGCCTCAAGCACCTCAGAGAGGTTTTCACCTTTGGATGCATCCTTTCTTTTTTATTTTTTCAAGTCAGATGGCACCAGAGTGTGGATTTCACCATAAGACCCATGATTTTTTTATTTTTATTTTTTTATGACTTGAAGGTTGGCATCATCTCTAAAATATGTCATGCTATTGAGTTCTATGATGCATCCTTATTTATGGTGCCCAACTAGAAGATTGTCTTTTATGCCAAGATAATCAATGAAGGTATTGTCATTTTCAAAAGTGTCAAGTGGTATAGGTCCTTGTTGGCCCCAATCAATGAGTTGGGGATAGAGAGGAAGGCCATCAATGTTTGGAAAGTCGATAGGCATGGAACTAAAGACATAAGAGTCTTCATCTATGTTGTTGAAATTGTTAGGGTCATCACTAGAACTCTCCTCATCTGCCTTGATCCTGAATGAATCCAAATTGACATCACTAGAGGGACATTTAGCAATGGGAGTTTTCACTCTTCACGGTTTTGACCTATTACCTAGGGATATAGAGGTTTTGGGATCGCAAAGTGTTTTCGTCCATGATTCTCCACTATCCTTCTTTTGTTCTTGAGTTGTAGGTTCTGATGATGTTTTCCGACCAACACTGAATTGTTTTCTAAATTCTTCTTCCTATGTGGGTTCACCTAGTTCATAGAATGTCTCAGTGAGCTCATAATCATTGGATGACTTGTCTGAACCCCATTCACATTCAGTAGAGTCCATGAAATAGAATTTATCTTTTTGTTGGTCATTAGGAGGAGTAGAACCTATAATTTGTAGTGCTTTCTTAGGAGCGAGACCACCTATTCTCAGGGATTTAAAACCTAATCCTTTGGTATGTTGCTTTAGTTGTACTAAGTGTGGTTGCAATGGCTTGACCATTCCTTTCTTTTGTAACCCAAGAGGTCCTTTACCATCATATTCAAACTTTGGTAACAGCTTGAAGCCTTTTCCATAATTTGCACATGGTATCTTGATGTGGTCCTTTGTAGATACTTCTTTGGGTTCTCTGTAGAACATTTTGTCAAGATCCTCTTCTTCCATCTCACCCCATTTTTGAAATATGGTGGGATTCTATTTTATTGTAATTATAGATACTTTCTTAGAAGGATGTGCTCATCCATAGTCTTTAGGAGAGTCCATTATCTCTCTTAATACATAGTTTGATTTAAAGTGTATTCTCCCATGTCTAACACTTATTTTTGCAAGTCCTTGATCTATTGTTCCAAGTCACTCTTAGGTGGTGTCTTTTCTCTTTAAGTTAATCCCATACCTGAGCAACTCAGCAGAGGAGGAATATAATGCATGTATGGGTGGTATTGATCATATATATGTTTGTATGGAGGAGGAACATAGTTGTAGCTAGCATATGGACCACTTGGTATGGTGTTGTAGTGAGGAGCACTAGGCATAGGTCGATACATGTCATGACCATGATGATAGGAGGTATCATAAGAATGGTCTTGAGTATTGCCCCCAAATCTGACATGGGGTCTCCTCGTGTCATGATTTTAAATGTTCTCATGAGTATAATTGTATGTATTGGTTCTATCTCAAGTAGTAGTATGTTGGGAATTGGTATTTATCCTCCATGCAAAAGGATGACAATAGGATTGTTCATGAGAATGAGTATCAAAATTCGCTTCAGCATGAGTGTTGGGGACTTCAGGTTTTTGGAATAAGGATGAAGGTGACTTAGGCACAAAATGCTCTCTCCTATTACCACCATTATTTCCTCTAGGATTTGCATTTGTATGATTTACTTGATTGCGATCCTCCTCTATAATTTGTGACACATCAAAATCATGAGGTGGCCTTATCCCACTTTGTGCCATGACTTGAAAGAAGTATTGTCTATCTCTTCTCATGATTTCTTCAAAAAATATACTAAGCCTTGGTTCCATGATAGTCTCTTCAATGTCTGCAGATGTGATAGATACATTGTCATTATTATTGTCTTCTCATTATCATTGTCTAGTATAGTACTGCAATTCTCAAATGGGTTGTAAAATTCATCACCATCAAATTCATAGGTACTCATGTTGTGAGATCGTAGAGCATCTTCAACTTATCTTCTAGACCTTTGTGAACGGGTTTCATCAATTTACTAGACCTTGGCTAAAATGAAATATTGAAGAAAGTACGAAGAGTATGGAAGACCAAGAAGGAATATGAAATGGAGTGAGAATCTAAGGTTGTCTTGCAATGTCCAAAAGTGTGTCCAAGATATATGGGGTCTAAAGTAAGGTGTTTCTTCCAGAGAGATGATAGATCTCTTGGTGAGGTAAGTTGACCTTGACTAAAGAGAACCAAGTGGGACCCTAAGATTATAGATCTAATGTGGGACCACCTAGTGATAAGTTGTAGTATGTTTGCAAAATATGAGTAGGACAAAAAAGAAATCTTTTGACTCTATCTTGAAAAAAAATGTCTATGAGGGATTGCAAATGAAGGAAAATGATTGACTAAGCCTTGGTAAAGGCTAGTTGACTTGAAAATGAAGCCCTATAGGAAAATGCCTTGGAAGCTCTTTGAGTCTCAAACTTAAGGACATTTTTCTTGTCGGTGGGATTTTGTAATTTTCTCTCTTAAATCACATACATGGTTTTATGCAACCCAAATGGGGTAGTAAGCTTCTCAAATGCCTTTTTACCATAGAAATACATTTTAACCAATTGATGCAATATTCTTTGAGTTGCTAATGATAAAAAATGTAACTTTTCCTAACACAAACACAATGTCTAGACATAGACGTGATTTCATATGCCAAAGATGTGCTATCTTTGTTGCACAAATGCATTTATGCCTTGCGCAGACGTGACTTCTAGACATGGACGTAGTTCTAACAAATTTTTTTGATTTTGTCCAAATGTGAAATTGTTGAATGTGACAAGATCTTTGATGTTAAGTGTTGTGTGGCAATAAAATACTTCAAACAATGAAGAAACAATGTGTGAGGGTGTTTTTGTCAAAATTGATTGAAATGTGTATGTTCTAGGTCAAATCAGCCAAAATTTCCATGGGTCTAGCACAATCGAAAACACATCAAAACACTTCCTAACCTAAGGTCCACATTCTCATGGTGGTAAATTCAGCCCACAACCTAGAATTTAAGTTGTCTCAAGTGTAGGGACACCTTGATGGGTTTATTCACTAATTTTGACTTTTTTGTGAGAGGATAGCTAGGGGCCTCTCAGATTGGAAGGATGACCCAATCACCCTCTCCTTGAAAATCTACAAGGATCTTATGCTAAGCTGAGGATTTTTGTCTCATCTCATAGGAGCCTTATGATGAGTATCTTGGGGGGGAAACCAACTATCCCCTTGCATTGAAGCTATCATGATGTTTGGTAAAAAAGAGGGTGGGCCAATACTCTAAAGGTGTCTAGTCATATTCTGGGACATCTAGTAGCCATACATGTGGCATTTTTCTTAGAGTATAAGGGCTCCTAGTTTGTAGAGGTTACGCTCTACATATTTTGTTGTACCAATTGGCACTAGAGAAGACAAATGTTGGTATGACACATCCTTACGAGGTGATAAGGGACTTTCATCCAAAACCACAATATTTTTAATAGCAAGAGGGTTATGGTAAGGATGTGTCATAATTGACTCTATAAGTGCCCTCTTTGTCATAGGCCACAATGGTCCTTCTAGGAAAACCTACTTAGGAGATCACTCACCACCCTTCTCCTACAACTAAGGCCTTCTCTCTTGTAATTTGGATTTCAATCAATCAATCAATTATATATTCTATCATAATAACATATACTTACACATTATCTAATGTGCATAAATAATATGTATAAATATCTAAAGCAATGATTTCTAGAAATATCAAGTATAACACTTAATATATGTTTGATAATAATAATTTGACGTAACTAGAGTTTGTTTGTGATAAATTGAGATGTTCTCATTTACAATTAGTGCTTCCTATTTTATGAAAAAAAATAAAATTTGTGACCTTCTTGTGTAGGGGAAAAAGCGAGACTAGGTTAACATGCCCTAATCCTACCTTTTTTGACACACATTATGGAATACGAAAGAGCCTAGAGATATCGCACAATTGGCTACTTCTTTTTGTGAAAGAGAGAGCCACGGGATATCTATTAGGATTTCTATTCCCTTGTTGAAATTGTAAGATCAAGTAATGCAAGTTCAAACCCTAATCCCAAAATGCAAGTATGAACTAATAACAAGATTGCAGAATTGAGATTAAACAATGAACAACTATAAATACAAGGATAAAATAAGAATGTAGATGTGTACTCAGAGTCAAAATCGGACTGAAAATGTTTGGGATGGGAGTGCGGGTGCCACTGTCCTGAAAACTACACCGGAAACTATTGTTCTGCACTCTGAAACACTGTCAGAAATTGTTGGAAAAGCTGTCTGTCCGAAGGACCAGGGCGCCCAGTGCCTCTGTCCCAGGGACCAGGGCACCCAGCGCCCCTGTCCTGGCAGGACCAGGGCGCCCAGCGCCCCTGTCCCAGTCTTCTGCTCTGCAATTTGATGCAGAGTGCTGTCTTGACCTGTTCTCTCCGGATCTGTATCCTACGGCATCGTCCGATTCCCGAAACCTACAATGATATCTGAAAAAGGGGGTATGGGCAGCTATATAGGGTTTTGCCTTAGTCAAACCCCCGCTTTGGTGATTTCCACCTCCACGAATAGCCAAGTTGTTTTGTAAAATGTATTGTGTGTGTAGACCTAGTGTGTGTGCAAGGTCCTAAAATGCAAGAAAGCAAACTAGAGCAACCTAGAAAGTAAACCCTAATTGCTTGTAAATGACAATGTAAATGCTCTAAATCAAGATGCAATGTGATCTAAAGCATGAATAAATGATATTTTGAAGCTTATGCAAAGTCATGAAAACAACATGAAATCATACCCAACCCTCAAGGGAGGAGTACAAGCCAATCTTCAGTCGGTAATCTCCTATTGTTCTTCAATGTCTTCCAAGCCCTAAGTGAAGGAATGAAATTGATAGATGCTTGATAGAAGGATGTTGAATTTTGTTGAAGTCTTCAAAGATCTGCTCTTTTGCTGCATATGAGGTTCCTGAAAACAAAAATCAGATCCCTTCAAATGAAGAAAGAGAGCTCTTATGTATGAAACCCTAGATCGTAATTTCGTCTTTTGGCCGACCTAGAGATTGAATATCCCGCCAATTTCTTGGGGTTAAAATTTATTTTATGATTGGATCGTGCTCCCAAAATTTTGGGAAAAATGTCCGAGACCATGTGCACTCCGGGTGCCACGGTCCAGACAACTTTTCACCGAATTTTCAGGGCTGTCGGATATGATGATTTTAGAGAGAATCCCGAAGTTACAGGTGATTTTGAGATGTTTTGACCCCGAAACCAAGCCCCCAAGTTCGAAATAGGACTTAATTAGGGTTTTTGATTGAGTGATGTATTGGAGGAATAAAATGCAAAGGACACGCTTTAGCGAAAGGGCCCAATTTTATGATGTAGAAGACAATGAAATAGGACCTTAGACCTAATTAATTTGATTAATTAAGTGCTAAAGGAGAAATGCAATGCAAAATGTAAAATGCACTAAGGCGGGTGCTAAACTAGGTGTGAAATTGTACCACCCTAGCAAGTGCGTACAATTTATGACGCTACATTTAGCCCCCACTTTAGTGGTCATATGAGTACTACGTGAATATGCAAGCTAATGTACAGAAAAGTAAACATCATTTGAAAAAGGATATATCCATAAGTTGTCGGACGAAGCCCCCAGCGGTATCTGCAGTACACAGTTAGGAACCGCACCCTACAAAACACATGTCAGATCACAAAATCACCTAATTCTTACTAAGGAAAGTGATGAAATCTGTGAGTAGCTATATGCCCCCCCCTGTTTCGACTTGCTTATTAGGGAGGTGAAATAGGGTAGCATGTTTACTTATGACAAATTGTGTAAGAGAGTATTGATGAGGGGTGTTCACTAAGTAGGATTCATCAGAGCACTTTTTGGAACATCCCAAGAGTAAGAGAAGGAAAATAAAATTCCAACACAAAAAACAGCTCGAAAATCGCATCTCTCAAACCCAAGTTATGATAAAATGAATGATAGAGGAAAATTAGGGTTTCAAAAGTGAAGATAAACAAATGAAAGTATATACTTTGAAAGTGACACTTACATTTGTCACTTTGTTGATTTCAGAATACTATTCAGTGCAGTGGAGCCCACATAGCCATCATCATGCCTTCACGACGACCAGAGCGTCCCACGAGGATTGAGATCCTGCGCCAGGCCGTGATCGACGACGAGCCACTGGACGAGGTGAGTTGACTGAACGTTTGACTTTTGATTTTTTCGCATTTTGACTTTTTTGTGATCGTATGCGGGCCTTGAAGGCTGATCGAGGCCCACCCAGGGTGCCATGGTCCCTATGGGGTGCCCTGGTCCCCTCAGGGCGCCATGGTCCCTGACAGGGTGCCATGGTCCCCTCAGGGCGCCATGGTCCCTGACAGGGCGCCATGGTCCCCATCAGGGCACCATGGTCCCCAATCAGGGCTTGGCGAGGGGTTTCAGGGCTGGCATACGATGTTCGACAGTTTGCATTAGCGATTTTGATGATCGAGTACTGATTACGGTTATGTTTTTGTGTTACAGGGTCTCCCATACATGAGAGAGCATACAGCGGGACATATTCTTCGCAGTTTGCAAGATCAGATTCCGCGGCTGACTCAAGCAAAGAGAGACACTTTGTCGATTGTGGGATTGTGGTATGGGATCCTCATGCCAGCCATTCGGTTCCATCTTGCGATGCTGATGGCATTGATGGAGCGATGGGATCCTGACACATGCACATTTCATCTTCCGGTAGGAGAGCTGACGGTTACACTCAAGGATGTGTACCGTATACTTCATCTTCCTATCAGAGGAGTGACTGTTACATACGCGACCGATCGATCAGTGGAGGATCATCAGAGAGAGTAGGTGTATTGCATAGGGAGAGTCATGCCGAGCGAGACGAGAGGTCGCATCATGGTCAGCTGGCTCTTACATCCTACAGGGGAGGTACCCCTTCTGAGATGCCTTATGATCGCCATCATAGCACTAGCCATCTGCCCTAATGGACGAGGGATGCACATGCATGGGGGTCTCACATGGTGTATCAGAGTGATGGAGAGACACAGGAGAGTGTATGCTTGGGGTCAGAGTATGCTTGCACATCTCTATCACGACCTTGAGGAGTATGTATTCGGACAGGGTTTCAGTTTGATGACATGCACACTTCTGCAGGTGTGGATTTTAGAGCACTTCACATGCACCAGGCCCGTCGGCTTCCCGCTGAGTACGGCTAGCGAGCGACCTAGGGGGTTTGCTTATCCACTTACCAGTGAGTGGAGATTTGGAGATTTGTTATATTGGAGAGTGACTTTTGACAGACTGACAGTCGAGGTGACAGTGTGGAGACCTTACCTGCGGATGCACAGATGGGATGGTATGGAGAGACAGTTAGCATGCCTACAGAGGAACAGCCTACTGCGGGGATGATATTCACACACCATAGTCCCATTCTACTTTGACCGAGTATGGAGGCAGTTTGGGCTAGAGCAGTGTGTTCCAGCCGATGTGCCCATCTATACTCGACACTCACGGGTCCTTCCCAGACCTAGAGCAGTAGCGAGACCAACAATAGATGACATTGAGACTACAGACTTAGAGGGATCTGATCAGGATGTAGTCACTGATTATTCTATAAAGCCTGGAGCACAGCACAGGTATGTCTCATGGTTTATGAGATCATATCCAGGTCCTATCTTTCCACCAAATCATCCGACAGGCTATCCAGGCCCATGGAGACATGGAGACCGAGATGAGGACCAGGGATCTAGGTCAGAGGAGCCAGAGGAGGGAGAGGGTCATGAGGAGGTGGGAGATCCTGATCCACCTACAGGAAATCAGCCCAGTGCCGAGGAGGAGGAGGACACAGATAGAGAGGAGGACGAGGAGGATGCAGGTGAGGATGCAGATGAGGACGAGGATGAGGATGACGAGGAGGATGATGAGGAGGAGGATAGAGATGATGAGGAGGAGTCGGATACAACTCCCCACCATTCAGGAGATGATACCATAGCTCTGGATCCACCTCTTATTCCCCAACAGGGGGAACATGAGGTGATATGGAGACCCGTTCCTAGTACTGTCCAGCCTACACCCATCGTGCATAGATTATTCGAGCGAGGGGAGCCTAGCGGTTCCTAGGCACAGATGCTACCATATCATGATCCCTACTGGCATGAGGGAGATCCAAGTATAGTAGGTTTATATTGATTGATTAATGTTTTGACGATATAGAATGGTACTAACAAAAATCTGTTATACTGCCACAGCTAATGTCCAGGAATGGCGTTCCCTGATTCAGCAGGAAATGATAGACATTTCCATGATAGCATAGATCCCCAGTTCCTCACAGATTGCCTATAGGCCTCAGGGGAATGCGGGTCGGCATGAGGACTTTTTTTCCCCATTTCGAGTATAGGTAGATATATGGATGGAGAGAGAGAGTCCTATCAGAGGACCTCCAGCGGGCACGGCGAGATCTAGCAGCAGTTCAGGCCGAGGCTACCACCTATTGTGCGATCCTTATGGATAGGGATCATAGGAGTTCCTCTTGGAGTCACTCACGGTCTGTATCGCGCTACACACCCATGGGTCCACCTTCACAGCCAGATCAGGAGGGAGCGTCCAGTCGACACTCTCCAGCCACTAGCCCTAGGGATAGGAGATGATTTTATGATGTAAAAGAGAGGTCACATTTTGGATATACAGTGACCTATATTTGTCTACGATCCACACATATATATATGTATATATACATGCTTCTCTTTTGTCTCAAATGTGTTATCTTTAATGCTTAAAACAATGTATTTTTTGTTTTGATTAAATCTAATACATTTGGTAAATGTACATGTATGTTCAGAATTTAATTTCCATGTGATTGATTTCTCAATGCTCCATGATTAAATTGATACATGTGTGACTTAATTAAAATATTTAATCAAGTACTATATTGATGATAAGGAAGAAATATGCATTAAGTCTAAGAATCATATAACTAATGTGATTTAATTTTAAACTTAAATACAACATGATACAATTCTACTTAACACATAACGACACTGTATAATATGCTAGCATAACGGAAATGTAAATCTTTTACAATTTACATAAATGAATTCAAGACAAACTACAAAGTAAAGAGACGCGCTTGTCAGGAACGAAGCAATATAGATTAAACAACATAACATTTAATTCTATTTTGCTTTAATTAAGAGATAATAACATATTATCCAATGTTGAAGAATTGAAAAGAAGATAGATGAGGAATGAAGAATTAAGCATAATATCTACGCAAGTGCATAGCATTAATAGGTTCTTTAAGAGGCGTACCGTCTACATCTGCTATTTTGTAAGCACCTGATCCATAATCCTCAATAACGATATATGGTCCAAGCCAATTAGGACTAAATTTTCCCTTTTCTGCAGGTAAGGCATGCACATTGCGCTGATTCTCATAAAGGACTAAGTCACCTGCTGAGAAGGAACGTTGAATGACCTTATCATTATAGCTTCGTTGTAGGGTTTTGTGATACGCTTGAATATGCTCAAGAGCGTTTATACGCTGTTCATCAAGCATCTCAAGCTGTTGAAGTCGTTGTTCTCTATAAGAGTCATCATCTACTATACCTTTGAGAGAAACCCTAAGTGATGGAATCTCTAACTCTAAAGGCATAATAGCGTCAGCACCATAAACAAGATTATAAGGAGTAGTTCCCATAGCAATTCGTACACTCATTCGGTAGGCCCAAAGAGCATAGATTAGCTGGTTACTCCAATCCTTACCATGCTTATTCACGGTTTTGCGAAGAATTTGTTCAATTATCTTATTGGATGATTCGGCTTGGCCATTTGACTGAGGATAATACGGTGTAGAAAATCGATGTTTGATATGATACTTCTCGAGGAATTTCTTCACATCCTTGTTCTTAAATGATGTCCCATTATCTGAGATTATAGTGGAAGGTATCCCGAATCGAGAAATGATGTTTTCTAGAAGAAATTGACAAATCACTTCAGCAGTAGTAGAGCGAAGGGGAATAGCTTCTACCCACTTCGTAAAGTAATCTGTTGTGGTTATAATGAAGGTGTGTCCTTGAGATGAAGGAGGAGAGATTTTTCCAATAAGATCCAAACCCCATGCAGAGAAAGGCCAAGAAGCTGCTTTAGAACGAAGTTCTTGAGCAGGAGCATGAATCAGATTATTGTGTTGTTAACATTGATGACATTTTTTAACAAATGAAAAGGAATCCTTTTGCATAGTTTGCCAATAGTATCCCATACGAAGCAATCTATGAACCAAGGATTTGCCTCCAAAATGCCCCCCACAGGCACCTGAATGTGCTTGTTCAAGAGCAACAGGGATTTCTGACTTGTTAAGACAGCGAAGGAGAAGACCATTGTAACCCCTTCGGTAAAGAACATTAGAAAGAATGATATACCTAGCAGACAGCTTGCAGATTCTAGCCCTAGTGTTCCTATTAGCGGAATCAGGAAAGGTTCCATCGGTCAAATATCTTATGATATGCGAGTACCATTCATCTGAGTCTATAAAATCACAATATGTTACCAAGCTAGAATCATCTACAATAGTTGGAGAAATAAGGTTGTGAATAACAAAATTAAGATCGACCATAGGGTCCTCTAAAGATACAAGAGAAGCCACACATTCCATTGCATCCGCATGTCGATTATCTTTTCGAGGAACAGGTTCCATAGTATAAGAATCAAAATTTTGTAATAAAGAGATAGCAAGGTCTTTATATTGTGATAATTTGTCTTGTTTTGCTTGATATAGTCCTGTTACTTGTCTTATAATCAATTGCAAATCTCCATAGATATGTATGTGTTTTATATTCAGAGCTAAGGCTTCTTTTATTCCCGCTATAAGAGCTTCATACTCAACAATGTTATTGGTACACAGGAAATTTAGACGATAGGATAAGGGAATAGGTTTCTTTGTAGGAGAAATCAGAACAACACCTGCCCCCGATCCCGTACGACACTTAGAGCCATCAAAGTATAACTCCCAAGTTTCATCTTTCTCTATAGAAAGAATAAAGTCATCGGGAAATGACTCAGGGTTAGGAAAGGAGAAAGGTGAAGGGGCCTCAACTAAGTGATCGGTCAACGCTTGTCCTTTAATTGCTCTTTGTGAAATAAATTTAAGGTCAAATTCAGTTAACCACTTAGCTAGGCGTCCTGATAAATCAGTTTTAGAGAAAAGATGCTTCAAAGGATCAAACTTTACCATGACGTGGACTTCTGAATTTAAAAGATAATGTCTCAATTTCTGAGTTGCAAACACCAAGGCCAAGCATTGTCTTTCTATCATAGAATATCGGGTCTCATAATCGAGTAAGGTACGACTTATGTAATAAACTGGACATTCCCTACCATCTTTATCATGTTGTGCCAACAATGCCGCGAGAGCATGAGAAGAAGCAGCTGTATACAGAAGGAAGGGTTTAGAAGGTTCGGCAGGTTGTAGAATAGGAGGACTAGCCAAATACACTTTTAAATCTTCAAATGCTTGTTGACAATCTTTGTTCCATTGAAAAGTGACATCCTTCTTAAGGAGTTGAGTAAAAGGAAAGGTACGATCTGCGAGTTGAGACACGAACCTACGAATGGCTTGAATCTTTCCTTGTAAGCTTTTAAGTTGAGACACATTTCTAGGAGGTGGCATGTTGACAATAGCATCTATTTTCTTAGTGTCCACCTCAATCCCACGATGCGAAACTATGAATCCTAATAGTTTTCCACTATCCACACCAAAAACACATTTTCGGGGATTCAAGCGCATGTGATATTTATGAATTCTTTCAAAGATTTGACGAAGGATTTTAACATGATCCATGCGAAGAAAGGATTTGGCCAAAATAAGGGTCATCGCTCGTTGATAAGTTGCACCGGCATTTTTAAGTCCAAAAGGCATCATTATCCAACAAAACGTACCCCAAGGAGTGGTGAAAGCAGTTTTGAATTGATCTTGAGGGTTTATGAAAATTTGATTGTAGCCTGAAAAACCATCCATGAAGGATAACAAGGCATGTCCTGCCGTAGAATCAACTATCATGTCAATGTTTGGAAGAGGGAAATCATCTTTTAAAGAAGCCTTATTTAGATCCCGAAAATCAGTACACATTCTTATTTTGTTGTCTGGTTTAGCCACAGCGACAATCTTTGAAATCCATGGGGAATAGTCAATAGGGCGGATAAATCCAGCCTCCAATAATTTTTCAATCTCAGCCTTAACAAGCAGAGCCACCTTAGGATTCATTTTTCGAATCTTTTGTTTCACGGGCTTAGCATCGGGAACTAAGACAATATTATGAGTAACAATCTTAGGATCTATACCGGGCATGTCAGAATATGTCCAAGCAAAGATCTCGAGGAATTCGTGCAATAAATCTTCATATTGTTTTTGTTCCTCTTCATCCAAACATTTCCCAATTTTAATAACTTTCTCTTTATTGCAAGGGTCCATCTTAACATCACTGGTTTCACTTATGAGAAGATTACTTTGTTGAGGAGTATCCTTTAACTGAGGGAATTCTTTCACAATCTCATCATTATCGATCTCTTTTCCAAAATAGGCTTCAGTGTTCAAACAATAAGGGAGTCCCCTATTGTGATGATAATGAGGAAGAGTGTCATAGGCTCCCAAGAACTCAGCTAAAGCATCATCGGTAGGGAAGATATCCAAAGCACAATCACCCGAAGGATCCCCATCAATAAACTCAGGGTGTTGTGTTGATAAAGATGTAGAGATAGCATTAACACTAATGCATGGTCTTTTAGAAGCTTTAGTACGTTTGCAGGGATTATAGCCAAGTCCAAAGGCATAATTGTGAAAATTAGTCTCTAGAGGAACTCTTATCCCTTGTTCATGAGCACCACAACCTTTTCCATGATACCCATGCTTAGCAGAAAAGCGAAAACCATAACCATAACGATCAGCCATTTCAGGAAGAGAAGGTGGTTTTTCATAAGACAAAGAATCAAACTCTTCATAATTAGAGGTGTGAGGAGAAGAAGTTTGAGAAGCGGCCACAAAATTATTACTCATAGATTCAGGTAAGGTTGATTGATTTTTAGCTTCCTCCTTCTTTTCAACTTTAAGTTCTCTAGAAGGAACCTTATATTCACCTACAAATGTAGGGTTAAAATCAAGAGATCCCCAATCATCCTCTGCGAGAACCTTCTCAGGATCAAAATCCTTCTTATGTGTAGTTTCAAGTCGAGAAGGATCTTCTTCAAGAGCTCCAGACTCATCCAAAGAATTTTGATCATCAGAGAGCAAAGACTTATTGATAGGTATCTTGTTTAAAGAGTCATCACTAGATGAGGATGGCTTAGAAGAATCTCCTTTAGAATTAGATGTTTGTAGACAAGCTTGAAAATTAGTATCACCTATCAAAGTATATGTCTTATTGTTATAAACAAATTTAACTTGTCTATGCAATGTAGAGGGGACATCTTGCATGCTGTGAATCCAAGGCCTCCCTAATAACAAGTTATATGTTAAATTTCCTGACATAACATGGATAGGAGTAGGCAAAGTAACAGGTCCCACTGTGAGAGGTAAGGTGATGATACCTAACGAAGTCTTAGCCACATTGTCAAAGCCATGAATGGGATGAGAGTTAGGCTCAATAAGAGACGTATCCACATTCATCTTATGCAATAGATTAATGCTACAAACATTAAGGCCAGAGCCATTATCTACTAGTGTTCATCTTATAGCAGTGTCTTTCATGATAACCACAATCATCAAGGGATCATATTGTTGTTGAATTTCACTAGTAGGCAACTCATCTTGGGTAAACACAATTTGAGCTTTAGGATTCATCACAGAGTTAACCAAAGATGCTATATTACTAGATGTACTCGGTGGAGGAACATTCAAATCTTTCAAGGCATCTTGTAACATTCCATGATGAGCGGAAGAAGTTTGAATCAAATCCCAAAGGGATATCTTAGTAGGGGTAGCTTTAAGTTGTTCTATGAGATCATATTCCTTACCCATAACTTGCGAAATACGGGGAGCTTGTGGAAGAATTGGTTGAGAATTAGGAAGAGAAACTGGAACAACAGGAGGGGGATTAGGTTGCCTATTATTTCTGGTGTGATAAGTATGGGCAACCACATGATAACTCTCTCTAGTTATTTTCTTAGCATAACTGTAAGGACTTATAGGTTTTCTTCCTTGCATAGTGATGATTGGTTTATTCGGGGTACGAAAGGAATCATGATCATACCTTCCTTGGACAGTAAGGATAGGTGATTTGGGAACTTGAAAGGTGGGAGAAGTATAAGCACCTTGGACTTCAAAGAGAGGCTTATTATGTTCATTCAAGTTTATCATGTTAACCAATTTAGAGGTCTTGTTCTTGTTTAAAGATTTCGACAAAGCCACAAAGTCATCAAGAGCATCATCCAACAAAGCATGATCATATCGGTTAAAAGGTTTGTCTTTTGATTCAAAAGGAGACATCTCCTCATAGAGGGGATTATTGAAAACAACCATGTTACTAGTTTCAGGGGAAGAGTTGATAGGAATGTATCCTTGAGAGGAATCATTTGACTTATCTTTCTCATCACACCTAAATGGCATAGTAACAAGGTTTATGAGTTTTTGGTAAAATGAAGGTTTAGCATCCTAGGGTTTAAAAACTCATCTAAAGCTTCATCTAATTCATCTTGGCTATACTCATAATAATCATCAAAAGCATGAACATTTTGCAAATAAAAATCTGACATTTTGAAAAGATTGCATAAAATTTAAACACACAATGCAAAGAAACACACTTTTTTTTTTTTTTAATGAAGATGAAATGAAAACACACTAAATCTAGATCTAGATCTAACAAATGCAATGCAAGAGGAAGCAATGATAGATTCACGTCAGGTTCACCAAAATGTTTAGGGGAAAAAGCGAGACTAGGTTAACATGCCCTAATCCTACCTTTTTTGACACACATTACAGAATACGAAAGAGCCTAGAGATATCGCACAATTGGTTACTTCTTTTTGTGAAAGAGAGAGCCACAGGATATCTATTAGGATTTCTATTCCCTTGTTGAAATTGTAAGATCAAGTAATGCAAGTTCAAACCCTAATCCCAAAATGCAAGTATGAACTAATAACAAGATTGCAGAATTGAGATTAAACAATGAACAGCTATAAATACAAGGATGAAATAAGAATGTAGATGTGTACTCGGAGTCAAAATCGGACTGAAAATGTTTGGGACGGGAGTGCGGGTGCCACTGTCCTGAAAACTGCACCGGAAACTGTCGTTCTGCAATCTGAAACACTGTCGGAAATTGTCGGAAAAGCTGTCTGTCCGGAGGACCAGGGTGCCCAGCGCCTCTGTCCCAGGG
This sequence comes from Cryptomeria japonica, assembly GCF_030272615.1. Taxonomy (NCBI): domain Eukaryota; kingdom Viridiplantae; phylum Streptophyta; class Pinopsida; order Cupressales; family Cupressaceae; genus Cryptomeria; species Cryptomeria japonica. Next base: position 807,183,034 of record NC_081409.1, on the reverse strand, counting down.
ACCAGGGTGCCCAGCGCCCCTGTCTTGGCAGGACCAGGGTGTCCAGTGCCCCTGTCCCAGTCTTCTGCTCTGCAATTTGATGCAAAGTGCTATCTCGACCTGTTCTCTCTGGATCTGTATCCTGCGGCGTCGTCCGATTCCCGAAACCTGCAATGATATCTGAAAAAGGGGGTATGGGCGGCTATATAGGGTTTTGCCTTAGTCAAACCCCCGCTTCGGTGATTTCCACCTCCACGAATAGCCAAGTTGTTTTGTAAAATGTATTGTGTGTGCAGACCTAGTGTGTGTGCAAGGTCCTAAAATGCAAGAAAGCAAACTAGAGCAACCTAAAAAGTAAACCCTAATTGCTTGTAAATGACAATGTAAATGCTCTAAATCAAGATGCAATGTGATCTAAAGCATGAATAAATGATATTTTGAAGCTTATGCAAAGTCATGAAAACAACATGAAATCATACCCAACCCTCAAGGGAGGAGTACAAGCCAATCTTCAGTCGGTAATCTCCTATTGTTCTTCAATGTCTTCCAAGCCCTAAGTGAAGGAATGAAATTGATAGATGCTTGATAGAAGGATGTTGAATGTTGTTGAAGTCTTCAAAGATCTGCTCTTTCGCTGCATATGAGGTTCTTGAAAACAAAAATCGGATCCCTTCAAATGAAGAAAGAGAGCTCTTATGTATGAAACCCCAGATCATAATTTCGTCTTTTGGCCGACCTAGAGATTGAATATCCCACCAATTTCTTGGGGTTAAACTTTATTTTATGATTGGATCGTGCTCCCAAAATTTTGGGAAAAATGTCCGGGACCATGTGCACTCCGGGCGCCATGGTCTTAACAAATTTTCACCAAATTTTCAGGGCCGTCGGATATGATGATTTTAGAGAGAATCCTGAAGTTACAGGTGATTTCGAGATGTTTTAACTCCGAAACCAAGCCCCCAAGTTCGAAATAGGACTTAATTAGGGTTTTTGATTGAGTGATGTATTGTTGGAATAAAATGCAAAGGACACGCTTTAGCGAAAGGGACCAATTTTATGATGTAGAAGACAATGAAATAGGACCTTAGACCTAATTAATTTGATTAATTAAGTGCTAAAGGAGAAATGCAATGCAAAATGAAAAATGCACTAAGGCGGGTGCTAAACTAGGTGTGAAATTGTACCACCCTAGCAAGTGCGTACAATTTACGATGCTACACTTCTTAATGAATTTTTCGTACTTGCAGTAGTTTGATCTATTGGATGAGTTTTATATGTGTTGATGATGAATTATTTGTTGCCCTCCTTCCACCACATCCTGAAGAGGATAACAACCCGCAAGGTGAATTCAGGTGGTTAGTATGCAAACAATGAACTAAAACATATTAAAAACATGGAACATAAATCAAACTACGTGAAGACATAAAGACAATCCTTATACCTTGCAAGCTTATACCTTCTCCCTCGGATTGAGCTTGGTGAAGTGAAGGCACTCCTTGATGATGCTCCTTTGAGTGATTTGAATGTGGTTGGCTCTCCAATATTATGCACAAATGGATGTGATGGATTAAGGATTAAAGGATGGAATGGCTAAGTATGGATGAGTGCTAATTTTGACATGGTAAGGATGCAAGGATGGTTTCTTGGGAACAAACTAGTAGCATGGATTTACTAAACTTGGAGATGAGATATGAGGGAATGGAGTCGTCAATTTATAGACAGAGAGGAGGAGAAATGGAGGGCTAGGATTGACCCAAGATGGAGGGTCAGGATTCCTTGTGAGCCCATACAAGGCCCAAGAGGAGGTGTGGAGACCAAAAGATATGTCTTAAAGGCATTTGCTATCTCCATACTCCTCAAGGTTCATTGGGAATACTTCCCAGTGTGCTTAGGGAAGAACAAGGGATAAGATATTCCTTGAGGGATAGAGATGAAGAATTAAAAATTAATCAAAATGGATGTTCATGGGGAATGGAGGAATAAGGAGGAATTATAAATTCCTTGGAGGATGGGATGCCTAGAAGAATGTGAGATTTTGAAAATCTCACATTCACATAGAAAAAGAGTATTTAAGGAGAGTGGTTGGATGGAAGGGATAAGGAGTTGACAGGATTCTGGGGGGAGGTGGTGTCTAGCGCGGGTGTTCGCGCATCGACGCGGGTGCTCAAGGTATTATGTAGGCACTTGTACTATTGGGTCGGTGCTCATATTGAAGGAGGTTGTAGGCAGGGGGAGGGGTGGGCTAGGGTCTCTGCTAGTGCGTGTGCCTAGAGAATGGTGCACGCACCACGATTTTGGTGCAACCATAGGGTAAATCAACATGTGCGCTAGGGAGGGGAGAGATTAGAGGTAGGCTTATAATGTTTGGGATAGGTTGAGGGTATGGCTGGACTTGGAGGGTAGAATAGGACTTGAGGACACAAAAATAATGAATTGTTTTTGTTGGATACAGGCCGAGTTGGGGCCGTTGACTTCGAGGGAACATTGGCCCGCTACCATGAGTTTATATCAACAGTTGCGGCCTGATGAGTTGGAGGTGTTAGCTGCTCTAGGGTTCCATTTTGTGGGGAGGTGGTCAAGGATACGTGATCATATTGTGATGATGACAACATTAGTTGAGAGGTGGGACAATAGGTATAACACCTTTTGGCTTCCTACTGGCAAGGCAATAGTGACTCTTCTAGATCTATGGAGGATCTTGAAGATCCCCGTTCACGATGTCATCCCAGAGTACCATATGGATGTAGCGAATTTTTATCTTTGGGAGATTTGTGAGTATGAGACCCTACCGATGCTGGACAAGAGTAGGATGAACTTTTAAAGGGAGATTGGTATTCAACGTATTCCTCACATGGTACTAGTGATTTATGGATTCTTGAATAAATGGATTATACTTGATCTAGGAAGGCATGGATTTCCTGTCGAATGGAGTAGGTGTCTTTATTTCATGGTTCATGATGGCATGTAGTATGCATGGGGAGCCGCGATGTTGGCTCAGTTATATCATGATATGCATCTTGTGGTGTATAGGGAGTATGCTAGCTTGTCCACGGGAGTAACACTTCTCCATATCTGGGCTTGGGAGCATATTGCGGTTACTCGGCCACTAGGTGTATAGGACAGGAAGGACCATAAGACATATGTGGATAGGTATAGGGGGCTGTTGCATTGCACTCAGATAGGGTCCGTATCATTTTGGCACCAGATTATTGATGAGCTTATGTAGTTTACATGGCAGCCATTTTTGGGTGTGTGAGAGATGGAGGGGGGACTGGTAGCTACACTGGGATGGAGTGGAGATGTTGATATTCAGCAGGTCAGTGTACATTATAGAGTATTATGCACCTTATAGAGTGGTGAGACATCTTGGACAAGTTTAGGAAATAGTGGGGGACATACCATTATATCCTCGGATTACATGGGAGGTGAGATTTTGGGGCCAGACAACGAGTCCATTGGATGGTAGGACCAGTTTTTAGATAGTGTCTCATTTGGTCTGGGATGATCAGATGGGGGCATGTGAGGATCTAGGGATGATAGGGGGATACAGGAGTTGGTGGGAAGGGCACCTTCGAGTATGTCTTACCATTCCTAGGGTTTTGGAAGATGATGAGCTACAACCAGTCGTAGATCAAGTAGTTGGTAGGGTGGATGATGGGCCAGGCAAGAGACTTGTGGCTGGTGTATGGCGAGCTACTGGTGGAAAGATGAGGAGAGTCAGGGTTGTATGGAGGAGGGATCCCAAGGAGGGAGAGGGAGAGGGAGTAGTAGTACCAGTAGGAGAGGTCATAGAGGGAGTGGCTGGTGGGGGAGAGGATGTTGTACCTATGGATGTTCTTGAGGTACAGGTGAAGGGGAGGGTAGGAGTATCACAGGCTAACCTTTACAGAGTGTAGCAGGAGAGAGATACGACCCAGGCGAGGTTCCAATCCCTTGAGGATGAGATACAGATAGAGAGAGATGGGAGGGAGAGTTTGGAGGCAGAGGTGGAGCGGCTACAGTAGAAGATAACAGATTTGATGGAGAGCCTCCATACAATGAAGACAGAGGTGGATTCTTTGAGGGAGGAGAGGGAGGAATCTAAGTGGATGCTAGAGGAGGAATGAACAAGGATGGCTATAGAGGCCCTACAAGATGCTCTCCATCAAAAGGATGATGAGCTAGCAGAGGTATAGGGCAAAGTGTAGAGAGTAGAGGCAGATATGATATACCTATAGGGGGAGAGGGATGTAGTCCATTAGATGTTGGTTCTTGCAGGGCTTGGGCAGATGTACTCTGATATGATGCAACAGTGGGATAGGGTGAACAGGGCAGTTTGGGAGGCAGGGTAGTACAGGGGACTATATCATGGAGTAGTACCTGTGGCATAGCAAGCAACTTCATACACTGAGAGTGTGTGATCTCATAGGACATAGAGTCAACGACCAACACAGAGCCAACATATAGGTGGATTTGTGGGTTTTAGGCCACTGAGAGGAGGGGGAGCAGGAGGATCAGGTGGAGGAGGTACAGAGGAAGGGGTGGAGAGACAAGAGGGAGCTAGTTCCATTTTGGCTTATGTATCATATTTTGACCCTTCAGGGTGATCATTGTACCATTACAGACATATTCATCTTTTTGAACTTATATGGATATATATGATTTGTGGTGATGGATGACGTGTATACTTTATTATGATAGATTCTATTTATTTTCTTGTGATGTGATGTATGGATGGTAATTATGGATATGTTGTGTTGACCTATTTGTGATGTAGTGTGGATGCTTATATATGTATGCCTATGATATGTTGCTGACATGTTTATGGATGCAGGATGAGTGATAATCCTTTTTGATGTGTATATATGCTACATATGCAAATCTATGATGAATATGTAGATGCAAATGATTTATGATGAATGAATAATTAGCATAGGTACAATTTATATGAGAAATGAATGTAATGTCATTTATATAGACATTGCAATGTAAGTCACCAATGGTATCCAAATGATGCGATCTAAATGAATGAGTAATGTAATGTACATGAATGAATTGATGTCATCTATTATAATGAATAAATGGTGTATACAATTAATTCTAAGTGCAACCTATGTGGAAAATGTTTGTGAAAAATGACCATCTAAATGAGTAGTGTAATGAAATGAATAAGTAATGCAACCTAAATAAAATCTATATGAATAATGCCACCTATATGGGTAAAGTGAATGAATAGTGCAAAGAGGGAATATGCCGATAGTAATACAATTATCTTAGGTGGAAAATAGAAGAATATGGAATAGAAGGGGGGCATGGGGTTAATTGAGGACTCCATGTGATTATTAGATTAGGAATTTATGGAATGATGGTGAGAGTTGTGCACAAAAATGTGGAGAGCCAACCTAGTTTGATATTGCCTTGGGTAACCTGCACCACTGATTATAGGAATCAGGATGCCATGAGAAACCTAAGGCATGGACTGACTCACAGTCGAACAGACCCTACACATAGCTATGCAAGTGTTGAGAAACACTAATACAAATTTGTGGGTACGTGCAAGGAAACCCTCAAACACACTGATACATCTTGTATACAAGAGGGTAAGTGTTGATAAACACTAGTACTAGGTCATCAGTTTATACAAGAGAGATCCAAAACATGCCATGCTATTAAAATATGCCCCATTATGCACCTACTATAAATATACCTGGATATGGAAAATTCGGGCAGTCGTAGATAGATGCAATCATAGGGAAAAAGATGCAAGTCTACATGAAAAATCCAATAAATCAAACAAATCATTCATTCATGACCAACTAACACCTCTTGCCAAGAGTAGGATTAGGGTGGAGGATTAAGTTGCCAAGCAAGGGAAGGATTCATCCCTAGGGAAAAGGACAAAGCGGGTGGACTTTTGGATTAGGCAAGTGATCATATGGCTCTGAAGATTAACTTGTGGACTTAGGATTGTTCTCAAGACTTTGTGAAGCTCACACAGAGGCACACAAGTTCAGTTTTGATAGGACATTTTTTATTCATGATTTAGGTGAGGACTCATCATCATATGCGTGATTTATTCAGAGGTGGAAGGGAAAGGATGTTGCGATGGGCGGAGTGGATGGGAAGGTAATGGAGCACCGACCTGATAGACAATGGATCCAGTTTATTTACCTTGGCACCTGCATGGAGGTTTTCACCAAGGTACTTGTCCATAGTGCCACAAAGTGATTTTCACTGATGGACGAATTGGTTTTTTTTTTTTTTGTTGTCACATGGTGCCTATTTGCTACGTTTTCACTAGAGTGGCGGTGTTTTTTCAAGATTATTTTTTCAACTTTATGTATTTTTCATGATTTTTTTTTTTCTTTTGACAATTAATGACTTTATGGGGACTAGGCATATAATATTTTTAGGTGCATGATATTCATTGGATCATCTAGAGGATCTCCTTCATGAGTAGCCAACTGATAGGCCCCTGATCCATATTTTGCTATGATTACGTATGGTCCAAGACAATTAGGCTCAAACTTACCTTTCTTTTCTCTTTCTTGAAGGTTTTGCTGATTCTCCATGAGGACAAGGTCACCAATTTCAAATTCTTGGGTTCTAACTTTCTTGTGGTAACTCATGCATAGACAATTCTGATATACCCAAAGATGGTTCAAGGCCTTGAGATGCCTTTCATCTAACAATTATAGCTCTTATAGGTGGGCAATTCTGTATTCTTCATCTAGTAGGATATTTTGCAGCGATACCCTTAGAGAGGGCATCTCGATCTCAAGGGGGAGGACGACTTTGGAGCAAAAGAAAAGGGGATAGGGGGTGGTGCTTGTGGGTGTGCAGATGGAAGTGCAGTAGGCCCACAAAGAAGGATGGAGTTGGAGGTCCCAATCACGGCTAGCTTCATTGACTGTCTTTTTGGGGATTTTGATTAGGGTTTTGTTAGAAGCCTCAGCTTGACCATTACCTTGGGGGTAATATGGGGTGGAGAAAGTGATGTTGGATGTCAAATTTTTGGCAGAGTTCTTTGACATCCTGGTTTTTAAGTTGTCTGCCATTATCTGTAATGATAACTTTTGGAATACCATATTGACAGATCAAGTAGTTGAGGATGAATTTGGACATCTTCTTACCAGTGGTAAAAGTAAGAGGGATAGCCTCTAGCCACTTAGTGAAATACTCGGTGGCAGTGATAATGAATTTATGTTTGTTGGAGGATGAAGGGTGGATTTTCCCAATGAGATCAAGCCCCCACTGTGAGAAGGGCCAGGGTGTAATGAACGACTGCAATTCTTGTGATGGTGCATGGATCTTGTCCCCATGTTGCTGGCAAGGGATACATTTCTTCACATAGTTATTTGCATCTACTTCCATTTTAGGCCAATAATATCCTGTTTTCAAAATATTTTTAGCCAAGGTGAGCCCACTTGAGTGTGCCCCACAGATGCCTTCGTGTACTTCACATAATGCCCATTCTGCCTCTTGTTTATCTAAACACCTTAGGAGGAAACCATCAAAACGCCTTCTGAATAGGATTTCTCTAAGGATGGTGTAACGAGCACATTGGTGAATGAAGTTTTGTTGTTAGGTTTTTGTAAGGTGTGGGGGAATGGTCTTGTCTTTTAGGAAAGCAAAGGTTTCTTGGTACCAGGGAGACTCGAGACCAACAAGTATACACACCATTTCGGACTCTGGTAGATCGTATGCTAGAATGAATAGTTTCTCAACCAAGAACTCACACTTCTGACTATGTGCTTGCATCTAAAGGAGGGAACCAATGGTGGCCATTGCATCACCAACCCTATTGTTTGTTTGTTGGACTTGATCAAACTTGATCATTATGAAGGGTTTCTTAAGATCTTAAACCATGCTATGGTAGGGGAGAAGTTTGTCATCTCTTGTTTGATATTCATCATTGACTTGTTTTATGATAAGTTGGGAATCACCATAGAATCGTAATTCCCTTATCTTCCACTAGATAGCCAAGCGTAATCGTGTAATGAGTGCCTCATATTTTGTGATGTTGATGGTACATGCAAAAACTATCTTGTATGACTTTGGGATGAAATCTCCTTGAGGTGTGATCAATAGTATTCCTACCCCTGATCCATTTTGTGTGCAAGAGCCATCAAAATATGACTATCATGTGGAGAATATGGTGACATAATGAATTCATCAGGTAGTTCTGTGAGAATAGGATGGTCACCTGGAAGTGGAGCATCAACGAGCTAGTCTGTGATGACTTGTCTATTGATTACTTTTATATCTACATATTCAATGTCAAACTCACTTCACAACATGACCCATTTAGCGGCTCTTCTAGTGAGGGTAGCTTTTAACAAGAGTTATTTAAGCGGGTCAATCTTAGCAATCAGTTTTGTTTTGTTGTTGAGCATATAGTGTTGGAGTTTCAATGTACTAAATACCAAAAATAGGCATGCTCTTTCAAAGGGGGTATAATTGGTTTCATACCCCACTAGTGTTCGACTGATGTAATATATGGCATGTTCCTTCCCTTGATCATCTGTTTGTGCCAATAATGCCCCCAATGCCACTGTGGTAGCACATATGTACAAAATAAGAGGTTTTCCAAAAGTAGGAGGCATAAGCACTAGAGATGACACCAGATATTCTTTGAGTTTTCCAAAGGCCTTTTGACACAAGCAGTCCCATTTGAATTTTGTGTCTTTGTGCAACAAGTGTGCAAATGGATGGCATTTATCTACAAGTTGTGAAATAAACTATCTAATAGATTGGAGTTTTCCCTCGAGGCTATGGAGTTGTCTAAGAGTCTTTGGTGGAGGCATTTCCATGATGGCTTTCACCTTTGCAGGATCAACCTCAATGCCTCTGTGAGAAACAATGAAACCTAATTGTATTCCCGATGTGACACCAAAAACACACTTCTTAGGATTGAGGCGTAGTTTGTATTTTTCCAATCTTTCAAAGATCTGCTTTGAGATAGGGATGTGCTCTTGTCTTGTCTTTGATTTTCCTAGCAGATCATCCACATAGTCCTCCATAATTTTATGTAAGAGGTCATGAGAAATTGTTGTCATGGCACGCTGACATGTGGCTCCTGCATTTTTGAGGCCAAAAGGAATGACCCGGTAACAAAAAGTCCCCCATGGTGTTGTGAATGCAGTTTTATGTTGATATTCGTCTGCAATCCTTATTTGATTATAACCAAAAAATCCATCCATAAGTGATAGAATCTCATTCCCTATTGTAAGGTCCACAATCATATCTATGTTGGGGAGTGGGAAATCATCTTTAGGACAAGCCTTTTTTAGATCTCAGAAATCAGTATAGATGTGGATGCCCCCAATAGGTTTGTCGACAGGTACAATGTTGGATACCCATTCAACATAGTCTATTGGTTTGATGAAGTATGTCTCCAAAATTTTTTGGAGTTCTGCCTTGACCAACAGTGCAATATATGGATGCATTTTGCGCAACTTCTGTTTTACAGGTTTTGCATCTAGGCAGACAATGAGATTATGAACCACCAAGTCAGGATCTAGACCTAGCATATCATCATAGGACCATATGAAATTGACTTGTCTCTATGAGGAAATTGAAGAAGTCTTGTTTCTCTTTCTCTATGAGGGACTTGGCAATGAGCACATTTTTTGGAATGTCTTTAGTGCCCATATTGATACTGTTTGTTTCTTCTATTAATAAAATTTTACCTATCTTGTGGAAGATAACCAATGGTAGGGAGGTCAAGTCCCTCATCCTTAAGTGCCTTTTCCAGGTTTTCACTTTCAGATACACCCTTTGTTTTTTCTTTTTTCTCATCCAAAGGTGCCTCGAAGAGGTTTTCACCTAGGGAATCATGTTTTTTCTTTTTATTATCTTTTTTGTGGCTAAGGGCATTGACCTGACTACCAAAATATCCTTTTTCATGAAGTTGAATACCGTGTATCCTATTGCAATCTTCCAAATTTTGCATAGTCGGGAGAGTAATGAGAGCGTTATCATTGGCACAGATGACTAAAGTGGGTTTGTCTCATTGGCACCATTCTAGGAGTTTAGGATGGACAATATGTAGCTCATGTGAAATGGGAGGGGTTATGGGAGTGATGGTGTTGACGTGAGTGTCAAAGAGGATGTTGTTTTCGTATTCATAAGGCATTTCATGGAACTCCTCTTCGTCAGAGTTTTCGATATCCAAAGAAGGACTTGAAGGGGCACCAGTGATAGTAATCTTAGGCACCGGGGTGTACCCCAAGCGTCTGTTGTACTTGTAGGAGATAGGATCTATGGATGTTTTTCTTCCTTTGTCTTGTTGTCCCAAGTCATGTCCTTTGTAACCCATTTTTTTAACTATAATTGATGCTTTTGGATACATTTTTTTACGTATTTTTTCTGGGTCTTCATCTTCTTCCCAGTACAACCATGAAGAGACATCTGTGTTAGGGCTTTCCTCATCAAGTGGGCCCCATTGCTAGAAGGTGGTATCTTTGCATTGTATAATTGGTTTTTGATCTTTTTTGAGTTCTTTTGGTTTGCTAAATGACTTAGGAGATAAGGGGAGGTTGCCTATAAATAAGACATCCTCTCATTTGTATTCTTTATGGCCATTATCCAAGATCTTGATTTGTGGGTCTACTTGGGATGAGGTGGAGGCAACATTTGATGTGTCAGATAGAGGAGTTAGTGAGGGTCTATTTAGTGGGAAATGGTATGGAAGTTTCTCCTCTAAAAGCTTGCAATATTGAAAAGGTTGTTGATCACCTTTGATAGTGATTTGTCTACTGTTGAAGGGGAATTTGATGCATTGGTTGTAAGTGGAGGGTATGAATTGCAAGGAGTGAATCCATGGCCGACCGAGAAGGATGTTGTAGGGGAGATCAAGATCTAGTACTTGGCAAGGGGTTTCAATTGTGATAGGGCCCACTTGAATAGGTAAGGTGGTCATGCCCTTTGAAACTCCTTCTGTATCATCATATTCTTTTATTGTGATCCTTCCTGATGTATCTACCAGGTCCTCAGAAATTCCCAATTATTTTATTAACTTGTATGTACACAAATTAAGTTTGGATCCACTATCTATCAGGACAGTTTGACCTTGTGCTTTTGGATAAGGGCTTTGATGTGCAAAGGTTTATTATGGTCTTCATCTGTAGGAGCATCATTGGAAGTGAGCACAAGGTGTTGTTGGGAAGAAATATTTAAAATGAGAGCTTGAAATTGGGTAGCATTGATATTATCGAGAAAGCAAGACTCAAGGAGGGCTTGTTCCAAATTTCTTTATGGACAAGGGAAGTCTTGAGAAATTCTAGGATGGAGCTCTCTGTAGGAGTCTTCCCAAGCTGGTCAAGGAGGTCATATCGATAAGTGGAAGACATGGGGGAAGGGTTTGGTGGGGGAGGAACTCCTTGCATGGTGACTCTGCCTCTATGAGTGGTTACATTGTAGTCATTTTGAGAGTAGGAGGCAGAAGGTGTAGCACCTTGAATGACTATCCTAGTAGGGTTAGGTCTGCTTTGGGGAGGGGGAGGGTTAACTCCTTGGATAGTTATGACATTGACATGATTGTCTTCAAGCTTAATGCAACCTACTAAAGAGTCAAAGCCGGTTATGTGATTAGTGTAGTCATAGTTCACCGCATTAGATGATGAGCCTTTTTGTTTATTATGTTTCGGGAAGGGTTCCTGGTACATTTTGAGTTTGTCATTATTATCACTAGTTTTTGCATTTGCTACTTCAATTTCACCCCTATCAATGAGATCTTGTATGTATATTTTAAGCTTCATGCATTTTTATGTATCATGACCCTTGATATGATGATACTCACAATATTCATTCTCATTATACCACCTAGGTTTGGGTTGATTGGGATCAAACGGGTGAGTAATCGGGGAAACCACTGTGCCTTCTTGAACAAGATTTTGAAACACCACTTCAATGGGCTCAATAAGAGGAGTGAAGTCTCTTGGAGTCCTGTTGTTGGATCAGGGTGGTTGCCCCTAGATTGAGACATTGTTATGAGGCTTTTCGGATTGATTTTGATTATTTTGAATATTGAATTGGTGATTGGTGGGGGTGGTTTTTGGAGGAGCAGCCACGGTCTGGACCCGTTTATCATTATGATAAGAGGGAGAATTTTGACTTGATCTTTGGTAGTGTTTCAAGGTTCCTTCCTCTAACAAGACACATTCAAGGGCTAGGCCCTTATGATTCAGTTTTTGGAAATATTTAATACATTAAGATGTCAGAGGCTTTGATAATTCGGCCACCAGATTCTTTTGTAATAATTTGGTGTTGTTCTGGCATATCCCATTGGAATTTATTGATGAGGTGTCGCCATCTTTGCAAGAATTTAGCGAAAGTCTCTCCGGGCCTTTGCAAGTTGTGTTACACAAGTCCATAATGGACACATCATTAGCCATGTTGTAGGCATAGTGAGCCACAAACTTCTCTGCCAAGTTTGGGAAGGAGATAGTGGAACCTCATGGTAAAGATGAGAACCATACTAGAGCATCTCCGGTGAGACTCTTAGAGAAGAGTCTTCAAAGGTATAGGTCACTATAGGAGACTTATTGACATAAGATGTGAAATTCTCAGACATGGTCACGTTGGTCCCATTTGCCCTCATACATGGTGAATTTAGGGATCTCAAACCCTGGGGAGAAAGGTGAAACTGATATAGATGGTTTATAAGGACAAGGAAAAAATTCCTCAAAGGATTAAGGTTTCCTTTTATTAGTCCCTTCTTTCATGTCCTTGATAATGTTTTTCATGTCCTGAATTTCTTTAATGAGGTCTTGTTGGGGATTTTGGAAATGATGGATTGTGTTTGCCCCTAGAATTGGATGACTTGTGGAAGGTGCACCACCACTAATGTATTGATATGATGAGGAAGCAGGGATGTGAGATGTGATGACCGATGTCACAAATACTTGAGTGACAGTCGGTTGCGACCCACAAACTTTTGTGACAGGATTAAGTGTGGTCCAAATGAAGCTAGCGACATTGTTGATGGGAATGGAGGTTTGTGGAATAGAAATATATGGTTGAGTAGAAGAAGATTGTATAGAGGCATGTTGGAGAATAGGTGAGATCGGATTTGATAGTGCTATAGATGGTAAGGAGGAATAAGGTGGAATGGAGACCATGGGGGGAGGTGTCATGGGTGCTATTGATTAGGTTTGAATGATTGGTGGGGCTGCAATTGATTGAGTTTGAATAACAGGTGCGACAGTATGACTGGGAGCGAGGTCTCCTTGGGGTTGTTGATCAAGGGTGGATTTATCAAAATCAGGTGGGAGTTGAGCTCCATTTTGAAGGAGGGTCTTTAGAAGTACAGTAGGATTGTGTTGGATAAATTTCTCCAAAATCTCTTGATTATAAGAGTCTGCTAGGAAAGTTTGCACTTCTCGAGATAGTTCATCTTGGTCAACCATATTAGGATTTTGTGTTTGATTGTGGATGCTAGGTTGCACACTTTGTGTAGGATCTTGTGTAGGATCTTCATATAGGGCACTAATGTCTGACATACTATATTGTTGTTTAGCCATCTTTTTCTTTTTAGATCGAGTTGTGACCATACAAGAATAATCCTAGAAAATATTGAAGGAGGAAATTTCTGATGAGAGGACTTCGCAAGGCTCTTCGATTTTAGGATTTGAATTTGATCAAAATAGATTTTGCTTATTGATAGGGTCCTTGGATTAGGACATGGATTTGATTAGGATTGCACCTTAGCCCTTGGATGAGGATCTTAGGCAGGAAATGTTGATGAACCCCCAAGCGAGGTAATGACCAAGTTGGGTAGAGTTTAGACATTGGAATGATGATCAAAAAGCCTTTCTTCCACTAAGGGTTGACTAATGACCCTAAGTAAAACAAAGATGTGAGATAAGAGTCTTGATTGACTCAAAGGATAAGGAAAAGTTACTTGGAGAGGATTCTTCTTCAAGCACAAAGCCAAGTGATTAAGGATGAAGTCTAAAGAAAACTTCACAAGGCATGCAACCTTAATGTGAGGTTAAATTGGATTTGATTTGGATTTTGAGAATTGATTTGATAATTGGAGGTGATTGATTTTGTGATTGATTGATGTGCTAAGTCTTTAGAAAAAGATTGAGGATGATTTATTGAAGAGGGATGATAGTGATGATTAGAATAAATTTGGTGACTAGGCTATCCTTGGCATGAACATGACTCAATAGATGATTGGTTCAGATGGAAAGTTGTACAAAGGGACATGGCCACCCTGATTTTGATGATAGTTGGTGTTAAAAGACAAAACTGAACCTTGATGGAGGGCACAGACTCTTAATTCATCATTAGCATCAAACTCATTGTTATGACCTTGGGCGTAACTGTGGTAATGATACAAGAAGGTCCTATGTTTAAGCAAGAGTTTGTGGTTGTGTACCAATATTTTCGATGTCTAATGTGTTGTGCTTGTGTGAGCTTCTACTTCTTGAGGATTTTTCATGGAAATTGATGTTTGGCTGCCCCAGATAAGTGAGTGTCATAGAGGGGAGCTAGTGGGGTCAAGAATCTAAGTGTCCGCTCTGGGTAAGTGTAGCTGGGAAACCAATTGAGATCCAATGACTATTGTCCTTGCCAGCCTTAAGATTTAGGGATGTGGGTCCCACCGAGCATGCTAGAATGAAGAGGATAAAAACCAACAAGGTGAATTCAGGTGGTTAGTATGCAAAAAAAGAACTAAAACATATTAAAAATATGGAACATAAATCAAATCACGTGAAAAGATAAAGACAATGCTTATACATTGCAAGCTTATACCTTCTCCCTCGGATCGAGCTTGGTGAAGTGAAGGCAGCCCTTAATGATGCTCCACTTGATATTCTCCTTTGAGTGATTTGAATATGGTTGACTCTCCAATATTGTGCACAAATAGATGTGATGGATTAAGGATTAAAGGATGGAATGGTTAAGTATGGATGAGTGCTAATTTTGGCATGGTAAGGATGCAAGGATGGTTTCTTAGGCACAAAATACCATCATGGATTTACTAAACCTCAAGATGAGATATGAGGGAATGGATTCCTCAGTTTATAGGTAGAGAGGAGGAGAAATGGAGGGCTAGGATTGACCCAAGATGGAGGGTCAAGATTCCTTGTGAGCCCACATAAGGCCTAAGAGGAGGTGTGGAGACCAAGAGATATGTCTTAAAGGCATTTCTTATCTCCACACTCCTTGGGGTTCATTTGGAAGAACAAGGGATAAGATATTTCTTGAGGGATAGAGATGGAGAATTAAAAATTCTTCAAAAATGATGTTCATGGAGATTGCAGGAATAAGGAGGAATTAAAAATTCCTTGGAGGATGGGATACCTAGACGAATGTGAGATTTTGAAAATCTCACATTCACCAAGGAAAAGAGCATTTAAGGAGAGTGGTTGGATGGAAGGGACAAGGAGTTGACTTTGTAGCTAATCATGATGATTATCCACTAGCAACTCTTTAGGAGAGGGATTAGAAGAAAGATTAGGTGGGATTAGGGTAGATAAGTTTTGTAGGAGGATTTGACTAGGAGAGAGTATGAGTGGAGTGAATTAAAAATTAGAAGAATAATGCAAGTGAGTTTAGGGATTTTCTAGAAGAATTTATTAGGTTAATGATGGATTAGGAAAAAGGTGATTTGTAGGAATCACCTAGGTTAATTAATTAATTGAAATTAATTAGTTAAGAAGAGGAATTTGAGGAGATTTCATATTGAGGATTTTTAGAGGAATAAAAGGGGATTGATTTATTAAATAAATAAATCAATAGACTATAGTGACAATATTAATTATAATATTGAGGAGGAATTAAAAATTGGCATAATTAATAAATTAATTATGTCAGGAACTTAAAATAATTAAAATAATTATTTTTAAGTGTCTACACATCCCTCTCTATTTGTATCCCAGTAACCCTTTTAAGGGAAGAAATATTTGTGAGGGGACATTCCTCTTACTTAACCACGAACTAATCATTTGTTTTGTTTTAATCACAACTCTTGAAGATCACCTCTTAACAACTTTTAGTTATCTTATAATGTTTAATGTTTGTTATAATGGTTTTTCTATTAGTCTTCATTGCTAATTATTTCCGCATGATTACTCATTATTGCTACTTGATCTCTAACTTAATATTGCCTCTTAAAATCATTTGTTTTCTTTCTTCTTTTGTTTTTTTTGTTCTTGATAAAAGTCTCTTTTGAGATGGGCACATGATAGTCTGCCCTTCCCAAATTTTCTTGTCCTTAGGAAACTTATAATAATATGCTATTGGATTATAATGATCTCAATCAATCATGGTTAGTATACTTGCCTCAATCCATATACTATTAAATAGTTTTTTAGGATCGTAAGGTTGATCACATTGTCTAAAGTATGAGGACCATTTATTCTATAATGTTCTTAACAACAAACTCAGATTTGGTAATGGAAATGGCCTACAATTTAAGACAAGTCTTCTCTCATCCTTAGAACTCAAAGTAACAAAGACATATAGCATTAGTCAAAAAACCAATTTCTTTTTTATCTGATTTATAGCTACACATAACTAATTTTATTGGTCTACCCTTGTATAGTTTCATAGAAATTTATTGGATTCATAGTACAATGTTTTAACATTAAGCCCTTCGGGATGGCTTTGACTCATGATCTTAACTTCAATTATGTCACTTGATTCTTATGAATGATTAAGGAATTTTGAGTACTGGTAGTAAAATATGGTTAGAATGTATGACAATTATCATATGATTTTGTATAATCTTCCTTTCAAGAAATCATATTATCAATTATCTATTCCACTTTTATCTTTGCAAGATTATTTAGACAATATGAGTTGAAAATAGTTTGGAGTTTCAAACAAAGAATCCCTATTGTTGTGAACAAAATGAAGTCCTAAATTCATATGTTTAATTGCTTATGATTTTGTTGATAAATCAATAAGTGTATATATGTGAATGTTGCAATTGTTTGATTATGTTCTTTTGATGATGAGTTCAAACAATCAATCTTTTAATTGATTGCTTAATATTCAATATATGATGACTAGTATTCATTTATATTTGATGATGGACAATTGATTTATCATGTGATTAATGTTTTTTGATGGAATTGTGCATAGCTTTCTTAACCGAGGCTTGAAGAAATTGATATTTTCATGAATTTATCAAATGGTTTGAACCCAACCTGAATTATTTGATTAATGGCTTGAATATGAACTATTGATGATTGAATAATGAATGTATGATTGATCTACATAGAATGAATTATTTAAGTGTCTTATTATTGTGGTTGATAACTTATTCAATGTTCTATGAACAATTAGATACTAGAATGAATTGATACATGTTGATCCGTTTCAAATGAAATTCTCTTCCTTTTTTATCTTCCTATGTGAGGGAGTCACAATTTTTAAAATTAGGCCCTTTGTACAAGTTACAACCTTTCATAGTTAATCAATGTACCCTTGGGTAATTATATTTTATTTTATTTAAATTTACTAAATTATTTGAATATGATTCATAATGAGGTGGTAGAACACTAAATCTAATCAAACAATCAACCTTTTTAACAATTTATACTCTAAAAACATTTATCCACTAATACTTATTAATAACCACATGCTAATAATATGATATTTTCAGCACCCTTGTTCTCTACAAATATTGAATGCCTTTTTAACCCTCCAAATTTCCTTAAAAAATCACCCTATACTCTTGAAGAGAAGCCTCCTTTTTGGGAGAGATGCATCTTCTTAGGGTAGCATAACTCTTGTTAACAAATCATCCTTATCTTTTCTAAAAACTAACTCATAAACAAACTAATTGGTTCAAAATTACTTTCTAAACAACCTTCATTGAATCTCTCAGTTAGAATATCACCTATTGAGACATATGTTCATACATAAAATATGTTGCATCATTCCAACATCTTCTTATATTCTTAACTACTATTTACCCACAATAATTATTTTCAATTTGTTTTATCATTGTAGAATCATTTCATTTTCTTTCATTATTCTACATTATTCATTACATCAATGTACTACTTGCATTAGATTCTTGTGTAGCTCATACTTTGTTAAACTTATTCATTTTTATTTCAAAAAATATAGTATAATGCTGAAACCTAATCTAGAAACATATTTTGTTTATATGTTTAGTATAGAATTGAGAGGCATACTTTGACTACACATTCTAGAAACAAATTAGGTATGATCCAAACATGGAGCATACACATTGTTTATGGTGAAGAGTGGAAACAACAATATTGAAAGACTAAATGAATTCAACCACAAAACCCTAGCCTAACAACAATAAACGTCCACCATAACATATTAAGTAATATGGAATAATTTTAGGTGTCTACATTTCGTGACACCAAATTTTGATAAGTACAGAGGAAAAGGAGATCCTAAGGCACATATAAGATAGTTTTTCATAGCTTGCATTGAGGTAGTAGAAGAAGAGACATATTTGATGAGATTATTCCCACAGAGCTTAGGTGATCAAGCTATGGAATGGTTCTCCCAACTCCCACCTGGAATTAAGTCATGGGGTGACTTAGTAGAGCCATTTATCCAACATAGAGATAGACATATTAGTCACCACTCTGTGCAACACCAAGCAAAAGGATGGAGAATCTTTTTCATCATTTTTACATAGATGGAGAAATCTAGCCAGCAGATGCTCTTGTGAAATTCCACAAAAACAAATGGTAGAGATGTTCACCCAGAATGTTAACAAAGACATTGGTTATGATCTAAGAAAAGCTTGTTTATCCACCTTCAAGGATGTCATTGAGAAAGGCTTAGTGACAGAGAAGGTCCTAATTGAGCAAGGCATCATCAAAATATTCAAAGAAAACAAAGAGGACTTTAAAGGAAAAGACAAGCCAAGATTTTGGAATAAAAACAAGAACACTGTCAATGATGGTATTGTTGATGCCAATATAGTATGACCCAAAATCATTTTTTTTAGACCAATCTCTACAAACAATCAAGTGAATACTCAAAAAACTTCCAAATCATGAAGGAAGTACACCCCATTGGGAGAACCACTTGAATCAACTTTCAAGAAGCTAGTGGCAAACAAGATAATCCATGAAACTGATAGAGTGTCATATGATACACATAAGCACTAGGATAAAAAGTAGCACTTTATGATGAACAGGGAATGCCACTAGGATTGACATAGTTGATTTGCTTGACTGTAGGAGGACTTACCTATGCTGGAGTCATGGGAGAGATTCCCTTTGACTCAGAGTTTACGACCAGAGCTAACATTCAAGGATAGAGAAGTAGTTGAGGTCATGGGCTTGCGATATATTTTGTATGTGCCTACATTTTAGGCGAACATGGGATTGCTGACTGCATTAGCTGAGAGATGGCACTCAGAGACATGCACATTTCATTTGCCAATGGGTGAGGTTACAGTCACCTTAGAGAATGTATATAGGATATTGAGGATACTGATTGATGGGGAGTTAGTTCCTTACAATCGAGATGGAGATAGGGATGCACTGAGATGAGTGTTTTAGGATCCAGGACTGGAGATGAGGGTTGGACATGTGTAGCCATAAGAGTAGCCATAGGGACAAGGTGAGGGGAGAGAAGAGGAGGATGAGCTACTATCCTTGAGGGAGATTTGTCAAGGATAGGCAGATGAGATCTAGGATCTGGAGAGAGAGACAACTAGGCTCAGGAGATAGCTAAGGGACATTGAGCAGGAGAGGGACTAGGTTATTCAATTCTATATAGAGGTTGAGATGGTATTGAGGGCAGGGAGGCAGGTAGCAGAGGACACAGGGGCAGGATACGCCTATGTTCTGCGGGCAGGGGAGGAAATAGGCTACTGGAGAGACCTATACTATGGAGCGGTGCCACTAGAGCAGTGGGCTAGGAGCTTCCAAAGACCATCATGGACTGTGATGACCACTAGAGGGAGAGACAGGAGACAAACATCTAGCGGTGGGGTTATGGGTCTTCCACCACCACCAGATAGAGGGGACATGAGAGATGATCCTTGGGTGGGTCCTTCCAGGGCTCAAACTCCGTCAAGGTCAGTGGGCTCCGAGGGAGGGAGTTCATCATAGCCTTAAAGGGCTTCCTATGTATCAGTTTTGTACCATTTTGTATGATGACACCTTCGGGTGATTGTAGCCATATGTATTTTGACATCATTGTATCATGACACTTATGATTTTTGATATATATATGAGATTATTCATCTTTGTGGTAGATATATGTATGTGTACCTATATGATGTATGTTTCCATGTGATGCTTATGATATGGATGCAAATATGTACATGATGAAATGCAATGTTTTTGTTCATTTATGTTTTTGATATGTTATGCATATGTGAATGTATGAAATGCAAATGAATAGGATAATGCAAATAACTATTTACATGATGAGAATGTAAAATGTGCTAACATGTGTTGTGTGCAGGATGTGATGCAATTGTGATATCTATATGTATGTATGAAATGCTAATATGTGGTAATGCAGGTGCAAACTACATGAGATGCAAATGTTTTTGGAATGTCATTATACCTAGTCATGTGATAGCAGGCTACACAGACTCAGCGATGATCGAGGTCAATCAAGAAAGGGGAATGGAAGATAGAAGATATGAAAGTGAAATAACTTCTTGTGCTTTATCATCATTGAGCTTTATTATGGAAAATAGGTTTTGACAATCTAGATATATGTTCGACCCAAAAAGTCATTATACTTATTGGCATGGAGATCAGACAATTACAAACAAGGAATGCCCTAGTTCATACTAGACTCACGGTGTCCTCATATTCTTGGACAAGTCATAGCATTACTAAGAGACAATCCACAGACAACAAAAGAAAAATAGGTGATGATACCCCATCCTTTCCTTTCTAGTCAAAGACATCCTCGAGATAGAATCTCTAGTCAGAGACATCCTAGAAAAGCTAAAAGACATGTCACCAAAAGATAAAATCAAAAGAAAACCAAGACTCAACACCAACATTCATTGTAGTCCTCAATTTTAGTGTCTCTTGTCACTTGTATAAGTCTATTGATTGTGGTCACAATGTTTACTTTCACAAAAGGATAGATAGCACTTGAACCATAATGTTGTCTAAGTCTATTAAAAGATTTGATTTATTGAAGCCCATTGTTGTTGCTTGTGTCTCATCTGAAACTGACCAAATCCATGAAACTGATACTTTATTGTGGAGAAGATGGAACTTTATTGCGGATCGGCAATGCAAATGTTTCTTTATTGTGGATTGTGTGTAGATAGACTAAAGAAAATTGGAAGAAACTATACTCCTCAAAACATGTGATGCTCTTAGTTTCACACCCATCAGTAGACATAGGATTTGCCTTAGCCACAGAAAGGGGCTGATTTATTATGGATGGAAAGGGGTGAAAAGGAATTTTTTATTATAAATGGCTAACCAATCTTAGGTAGATCAATAACAAGCCATGATGGGAATGGGTAAGTTTATTATGGATGGATAGGTTGAGAGTGTGTGGAAAGTGAAAGGATGAAATGGAACCCTGAAGGAGGGAGGAGCAATGCCTCTACACATGGTGTCGATGACCCATTTTTCACCATGGTACTTGTCTAGGGAGCCAACGAAGTGGTTTTCACCTTTGGATGAATTTATTTCTCTTTACTTTTTCCAATTTTTTTTTTTTTTTTTTTGCATTGTGTCACAAGGTGTCTGTTTACTAGGTTTTCACCGAGTAACGATTTTTTATGTTTTATGTTTTTTTTGTTTTTTGAGAGTTTTTTTTAATTTTTTTGATTTATTTTTTATTTTTTTATTTTCTATTTTTTTTAATTTTTGCATTTTTTAATTTTTATTTTATTTTTGAAATTAGGATACTCTGAGGAACTATGTGTAAAATATGTGAAGGTGCATGTTGTTGATAGGATCCTCTAAAGGTTTGCCATCTAGAGTTGAGAGTTGATATGCACTTGATCCATTAGCTGTTGTAACGATGTAAGGACCAAGACAATTTTGTTCGAACTTGCCCTTCTTCTCTTTGTCTTCCTGATTCTTAGGATTTTCTTTTATAACTAAGTCACCTACCTCAAATGTGTGAAGCTTCACCTTGTGATCATAACTGCATTGTTCCTTGATTGAGTGATGTGTAGCTCGAGTGACTATCTTCCTTGATAAAGGAACTGAGATAGAATTACTAATGTGTGGACTACATTTACCCATATGCATGTCACCTAAAGATGTTTGGGCATCCCTGATAGCAAAGTCCTTCAAAGAAGCTCCTTTAAAGGTCCATGATGTATAGCCAGAAGGGAAAGGATGTGCAAAATAAGTGGATTAGTAATGAAGGCTTGTGATTGTGGAAAGAAGTGAAAGTAGGATGGCATGATGGAGACTTAGGATTGTAGACACCTAAAATTGTCCAATCTAATTAAATAAATATTTTATTTATATAATTATCTAAGCCTAATTCTTCTATTAATTAAATAAATCTTTATTTATTTAATTAATTCATTTATACTCTTTTAGCCTTATTTCTCATTTAAATAAATACATTAATTTATTTAAATTATCCTTTTCCTAAATTAAATAAATATCTTATTTATTTAATTGATCCCACTTCCTCTATTAATTAAATAAATTTTTATTTATTTAATTAATTCATTAACCTTTTCTACCCATGACACATGTCATTCATCTCTTAATTCCTACACTACTTACCCCTCTCATTATTTTATTAATTCCTCTACCTACCCTCTAATCATAGCCGACCATTTATCTTTTACACCTCTTAATCTTATCCCTCCATTTCATATAGTGTCTTCTATATAAGGAGATGCTTCCTTCATTATCAACCCTACCTGGCTAATCAATCTATGCATCCTAACTATCTCAATTATGCACTTGACTACACTACACTTTTCATATGCGATCCTACTTGCAACCACATTCCGTTCTTTGTTGAGCTCTTGTGCACATAAAATCTGAGAGAAAATATATCAAGAAAGATCAATGGAGATAGGAAGAATGGAGATTCAAACCCTATTGGATATGTGATGGTATAATCCTTGTGATTTCATTTGATTTGCATTGTCTTAGGTAATCTTCATATCTTATGGTGGATCTTTCTTGTTGTTAGGCTAGGGTTTTGTGGTTGAATCTATTTAGTCTTTCAACATTATTGTTATCCATTTTCACCATATACATTTTGGCATGCTCGGTGGGACTCTTGCCCCTTTTGCATTTAACATCCTTGTTGCAGATTTTGTGTTTTGAAGTTGCAGATCTGACATTTCTGACAACATTTCGATATTTTTGCATCTGCGTACTTTTAGATCGCGGTCTTAGTTTTCTGCCACATCTGTGACATCTGGGATCCCGTCTGCACCCTCGACAGTTTTTTTTTTTGGTAGATTCTAGAAATCACGTCTGTGTTCCCTAATCGCATCTATGGGATTTTCAGGCATGTCTGCGTCTAGAAGCCGCGTCTACATTCCGAAACTGCGTCTGTGTGATTTTCAGGCACATCTACGTCTAGAAGTCGCATTTGTGTTTATGGTAACCGCGTCTGTGTACACTTATTTTGCATTTTGGATTTTCATTAATTCAAGTTTTTTTTTTGGTTTTTCAGATCTGGTTTATTTTGAGCTAACATATTCAGATCTAGCTAACGAAATTGGTGTAGCTTGTCTTGAAAGCAAAATCATTTGTTGAAGGCCCCCATTTTACAAAGTCTTTTGGATCTAAAATTTACCTAACTTGTGTGCTTGCAGGAAGGGGTGATCATTTGAAACCATCCAAATTACTAACAACTCTTTGTTGCAAGACCTTGGCAAGGGTTTTGGAATTTTATTGTGTGCCTTGTTTCCATAGACTAGCAAACACTTCAATTAGTGCACTAAAATAAATCATTGTCTTTTGTGTCTTGAGCAATAGGCTCTTTTTGTTTCATCTTTAGAGGGCCTATCTTCCCGTGTGGTCATTAGGACTACTAGTGAGAAGAGAATGACCCAAGTGGTAGTGAGGAAAACCCACCTCTTCCGAACCACTATAAACAATTGTATTCATGGTGAAAACTATGGATAACGTGTGCTGATTAGTTCATACCGACACTATGTCTCCCCATAAACCCATTTGATCAAATTTATTTGATCAGTTGTAGGGCGTAATCCCTATTGGCTGGGAGCCTTCTGTATTTATAGAGTTGAAAGTGTTTCATGTATGGCCACACGAGCGGATACCCTTACTAGCACCTTTTTGTCTTAGAAGCCAAAATCCTTCTAGTTGTTGGGGCAGGAGGTCGGGCCTCTGGTAGTAGCCCACACACATACAGTTCTTAGTAGAGATACAAAGTTTGCCACGGGGAGTTTTCGTGGGGACTGATGCTTGGCTGACCCGAGAAGTGAGTGCCGAAGGTGGAGCCAGTGAGGTCAAGCATCTAAGTATCTGCTCTGAATAGCGTAGCCTCGTGGGTAAAACCCCATGTGGGATCAACAACTATTGTCTTGGCTAGCCATAAGAATTGTGCTTGACTTATTTTAAACATTCAAAACATTCAAGACCAAACAACAAAACATTGTGTCTTTTGTGTCTTCAAGTGTATGCAAAACAATTTTACATCAAACAACACACTTTCTTTGAGTCATATTTTTGAGTCTAGACACTTGCAAGCATTGATTCCTCATCAACACAGTTTCCTCTTGTCACGAGAAAACAATCAAACAGTCAGATTTGGTCACAACAAAACAACTTCACAGATTCAAAAAAATTGCACAAATTTTGCAAAAACACGTCTGTGTCTGACATAATAGCATCTGTGTCGTATAACCACATCTGTGAAGGGTAGAAATGCATCTGTTTTCTCAGAATCAACATTGCATTAACAAAATCTCATAAACACGTCTATGTTAAATAGAACCATGTCTATGTCAAGAAATTGCGTCTGTGCAATATACAGGTGCATCTGTGTTTAGAATTGAAAAACTTTTATAGTCTAGCAAACAAACACAGCCAGTTTCAGAATTCTTGAGCTTCCTGGGTTATTTCTCCAGGGTTTCATCTAGCATTCAACCTATCTTTGGGTCTCACATAGTCCATCATTGCTTTACACCTTACATTACATTCACATTTGTCTAAACTTGATTCAAAAGGTCACTTGCTTGTCCTCATCTTGCTTTGTCAACACACTACATACAACAACATTGTGCTAAGTGGTCCCTCATCTAGGTCTATCACCTTTGGGTCTCATTTGGTCTTATTTAGAGTCAAGGTCAACTTACCTCATCAAGATAAACTATCATCTCTTTGGAAGCCACACCTACTCTACTACATACATACTTGGTCTTACACTTTGGATATTGCAAGTACACTTCAGATTCATTTACATTCCATCCAACTCTTGGTCTTCCATACTCTTTCCATTTTCATCTAGTCTCACACATCTTGGTCAATACCTAGTTCATGGTTGAAATCCGTTCCCAAAAATCTAGGAGAGAAGCTAAAGAGGCTCAAGAGTCTGCAAACATGAGTTCTTATGAGTATGACAATGATATCTTTTTCAATTTTGATCATACTACATTACCTAACATGGATGCCTATAGAAACATTCCAAATGTTGAGCACATGGACACTACAAACAACAATGATACACAAAATGACAATATGGATAACATTTCTGTGCATTCAGCAGAAGTGGAAGACACCATTATGAATCCTCATTTTAATCGATTGGTTGAGGAAATAATGAGGAGAGATAGACAATATTTTCTACAAGTGATGGCACAAAGTGGAGCCAAGATACCTCATGATTTTGACATGTCTCAAATAATGGAAAATCGACCTTTCCAACAAACTCACTCCAACATGGATCAAAGGAGGCCTAATAGTGGAGGCAATAAAGGACCACATATGGTGCCTGAATCACCATCATCTCTATTTCAAAAACTAGAGGTTCCATTCACACATGGTCAAGCATATGATACTCACATTTGCAGACCATCATGGAAGTCTTATGCAAAAAAATATGCTCAATCACATACCAATGCTAAGGATCAACCACCAAAGCAATTAGATACTCAAAGGCATGCTCAAAATTTGGACACAAGGAAACCCCGCGTCAAATTTGGGGGCAACACATTAGAACATGACATGCCTGTAGAGTATGGTATACATGGACAAAGCAGATATTTCATTCATCAACATGAATCTATACCAAGTGGTCCATATACGTAGCATCATTATAGACCTCCTCCATATGAACATGTGTATGATCAATATCATCCATATATGCAACATGCTCCTCCTCCAATTGGTGCCTCAAGCATGGGGTATGGTCCAAGAAGTCCATCTCCACCTAAGAACAATTTGGAACAGCAAATCAAGGACTTACAAAAGAAAATGGAGAACATAAATACATCAAAACCGACATACACAATGAGAGACATATGTCCTTATCCATTTGATAGGAGCATTCCAATGCCTCCATTTCCTACACATTTTGTGATGCCTAAGTTTGATAAGTATAGAGGAAAAGGGGATCCTAAGGCACACATAAGACACTTTTTCACAACTTGCATTGAGGTAGCAGTAGAAGAGACATATTTGATGAGATTATTCCCATAGAGCTTAGGTGATCAAGCTATGGAATGGTTCTCCCAACTTCCACCTGGTATTAAGTCATGGGGTGACTTAGAAGAGGCATTTTTTCAACATTTCTCCTACAACATAGAGACAAACATATCGGTCATTACTTTGGGCAACACCAAGCAAAAAGATGGAGATTCTTTTTCATCATTTTTACAAAGATGGAGGAATCTAGCCAGCAGATGCTCTTGTGAAATTCCACAAAAAGAAATGGTAGAGATGTTCACTCAGAATGTTAACAAAGACATTGGCTATGATCTAAGGAAATCTTGTTTGTCCACCTTCAAGGACATCATTGAAAAATGCTTAGCAAGAGAGAAGGTCCTAATTGAACAAGGAGTCATCAAAATATTCAAAGAAAACAAAGATGACTTTAAAGGAAAAGATAAGCCAAGATTTTGGAATAAAAACAAGAACACAGTCAATGATGGTGTTGTTGATGCCAATACAATGCGACCCAAATTCATTTTTTCAGGATCAAGTTCTACAAACAATCAAGTGAATACTCAAACAACTTCTAAATCATGAAGGAAGTACACTCCATTTGGAGAACCACTTGAGTCCATTTTCAAGAAGCTAGTGGCAAACAAAGTAATCACTATTCCATATTTTCCTCCATATGAACCAAAGGTTAAACCAAATTGGTGGAATGATGATGAGTATTGTGAATTTCAGAAGAGCAAGGGCCACAAGACAGGAAATTGCCATCGACTAAAGAACATCACACAAGATCTCATTGATAGAGGTGACATTGATATTGAAGGGCATTCATCCAATCAAGAACGTGAAATGTTTAAAGAACCATTCCCAAAAGATGACAAGGGAAAAGCTAAAGCCACAGATGACCAAACCAACTATACCAGAGCATCCTATAACTATGATTCAACTATCAATCACATCCCGATGGATAATTATGTCTCTACCATTCTCATCAAGGACAAAAACCCTAAGAATTATACCTAGAGACCCAAGATTGTCCTTAAAAGAATTGGATCTTCTTCCAAACCTACCTCTGAATGTCATGTTACAACCCATCGAGGTAAATTCACTTTGCAAGATGCTCCAGCTAAAAATACTGCTTCTTCATCAACCAAGCCTGAGTATGACCTTGTAGAACAGTTAGGAAAAAAACTCGTGCTTATTTCCATTCTTGAGCTTTTGCGCATATCCCCTGCACATAAAGCTATTCTTGACAAAATCTTGAGAGACACTGTCATTCCTACTGATCTGAACGTGGACCAGTTTCAAGCCATGGTGGGATACCTTTCCATTCCTCACTCCCTTACATTCACAGAAGTTGATGACGCCTTTGTAAGTCAGCCACATAATGCACCATTACACATTGAAGCCTTCATACACAAGCATCACATAAAATGAGTCCTGATAGATGGAGGAGCAGGTCTAAACATTTGTACATTGAGCACTATTAAACAATTGGGATATTCTAATAAAGCTATGAATTCTACAAACAAAATCACCATCAAGGTATACGATGATGAAGAGCGTTCATCCAAAGGCACAGTCACCTTACCTCTTAGAGCTGGGCCAGTTACAAAGGATGTGGTTTGTCAAGTCCTAGACCTAGATCTCACATACAACATATTGCTAGGACGTCCTTAGATTCATGAAATGAGGGCAGTCTCGTCTACATATCACCAATGCATTAAGTTTCCTCACAATGGAGTTGAAATAATAGTTAATGGTGACCCTAATCAATTCATATATTTTAATAACTTGAGACCAAAAACTGAGACCATCATTCCCAGTAATCGTGAAGCTGTTCCTTCTTCTGCATACATTGATCCTGAATCATTAAAACCTTCAACATCAAAACAAGGTGAACTTAAGGGAAAATTCCAGGATAAAGGCATGGGTGAATACACTTTGAATTAGACCATGTACTTACAACAAGTCATGAGTTCACCAAAAGAATATGGAAGACCACATCCTAATAAGCAGGTATCTATCATTATACTCAAATGGGACCCTACTATCTTTCAAAGATGGGGTGAACTGGAAGAGGAAGACTTATACAAAATGCTTTACAAAGACCTTGAGAATGATACACAAGATCACATCAGTATACCATGTGAGAAGTATGGCAAAGGGTTCAAGATTCTACAAAAATTTGGGTATGATGGCAAAAGCCCTCTTGGGTTAAGAAAGGAAGGCATCATTGAACCTTTACAACTTGAATTGACATTCAAAAAGGAATGCTCAAAGGGACTTGGTTTTGTGACTTCCAAGGTCCACACTCAAAAGACTGAAGAAGCATTACAAATCAAAGATGCCAAAATTCAACAAGAAAATCGCTATTCCATAGACTCCAATGAATGGGAATGGGGTTCAGACAAATCCTCTAGTGACTATGAACTCATCGAGACATTCAGAGAACCAAGTGAACCAATAGAAGAAGAGGAATTTAATAGGAAATTCAAAGTTGGTCAAGAAACAACCCTTGAGGATTTCGCACAGTCCTTGTCTCTAGGTCCTAGGTTGAAATCACATAGAATTAGAACACCTATCCCAAAATGTGGTACTAGTGATGATAATTTGGATTTTCTCACGATCGAGACTGATGAGGAGAGTGCCAATGATGACCTCAATAACTACCTTGACATATCAGAATATAACTGCATCTTCACTCTTAGCCCCACTAACTTCAAAGACATCAAAGGCCTTCCCCTTGTCCACCACCAACTTATTGACTAGGATCATGAAGGACCTACACAGTTTGACACATTCCAAAATGATGAAGCTTTTATTGACTATCTTGGCATACGAGATGATCTTCCCCTTGGGGACCATAATGTGGGATACACTATAGAACTCAATAGCATGGCATATTTTGGGGAGGGTGTCGGACCTTCCAGTTGCAAAAATATAAAAATAAAAACAAACCAAGGATCTTATGGCGAAAACCACACTATGGCATTGTCTGACCCCAAAAAAGTAAAAAGAAAGGATGTACCTGAGGGCGAAAACCTCTGTGAGGCACCCGAAGATGGAAGGCTCAACATTCTCCCAGCATCATATGAGGAAAAGTCATCCATGTTGGTAGAGGAGACTATCAAAAAAAATATTGGTACAGAAGAAGTTCCACACAACATATTCTTGGCTCAATCTTTGACAGAGTCAGAAAGGTCAAAATTCATAAGTTTCTTCACGGAATGACAAATCAACTTTGCATGGTCATACGCTGATATGCCTAGATCGGATCTAGATTTGGTAATGCACCATTTGACAGTTAAACCAGGGGCAAAACCAGTGAAACAAAAATGAAGAAAGATGCATCCACAAGTGGCATTACTAGTCAAAGCTGAACTTGAGAAATTATTGGATGTCGGATTCATATGCCCAATTGATTATTCTGAATCGATCTCCAACTTAGTGCCTGTCAGTAAACCAGACCGTAGCATTAGAATATGTACAGATTTCAGAGACATCAACAAAGCTTGTCCAAAGGATGATTTTCCATTACCAAATATTGACCTGATTGTCAATCTCATAGCAGGTCATGCGATGTTATCATTGCTGGATGGATTCTCTGGTTATAATCAAATAAAGATCACATCTGAGGATCAACACAAAACATCATTCACTTGTCCTTGGGGAACTTTCTATTGGAACGTCATGCCCTTTGGGCTAAAAAATGCAGGCGCTACATATCAAAGAGCCATGACTACTAACTTTCATGATCTCATGCACGTTACTATGGAAGATTATGTTGATGACCTTTTGGGAAAATCAATATACAGAGATACACATTTGGACATACTTTCAGTCATCTTTGATCGGTTGGGAAAATATAAAGTAAGATTAAACCCCAAGAAATGTGTCTTTGGAGTAACCTCTAGGAAGCTCCTAGGATTCATTGTATCAAAAAGAGGAATCGAAGCCAATCCAGCAAAAGTCAAGGCCATCCTAGAGATGCAACCACCATGAAACATCAGTCAGCTTCGATCTTTACAAGGAAGACTCTAGTCCATATGAAGATTCATAGCACAACTTGCAAATAAATGTAATCCCTTTCAACACTTGCTACATAAAAACATCAAATTCAAATGGGATGATAACTGTCAATAGGCTTTCCAAATACTCAAAGATTATCTTCTGAATCTGCCAGTTTTGATGCCACCAATTCCAGATCAGCCTTTATTACTATACATATCACCTACTTCAACAGCACTGGAGGCACTCTTAGCAAAACAAGTTACTGAGGGCAAAGAAAAGGCAGTATACTATATCAGTCGCACATTGGTGGGATATGAGCTAAACTACACACCAATTGAGTGCACATGTCTCACTGTGGTCTTTGCTTTGCAGAAATTATGACATTACATGCTAACTCATAAGACTAAGTTGGTTGCAAGGATCGATCCATTGAAATACCTTCTCAATAAAGAAACACTTACTGGGCGATTAGCCAAATGGGTGATGCTCCTAAGTGAATTCGACATTGAGTATGTGGATAGAAAAGCAATAAAAGGACAAACCATCATAGATCAATTAGCAGATGCCCCCATGATAGATGATGTTCCTCTAATTTTAGAATTTCCAGATGAATCCATTTTAACAGTGTCACATGCAAAACCATGCTAATTATACTTTGACGGCTCATACACATAGCATGGGGTAGGA
This sequence comes from Cryptomeria japonica, assembly GCF_030272615.1. NCBI lineage: Eukaryota > Viridiplantae > Streptophyta > Pinopsida > Cupressales > Cupressaceae > Cryptomeria > Cryptomeria japonica. Next base: position 807,151,817 of record NC_081409.1, on the reverse strand, counting down.
GCTGGCATCCTCTTTATAACTCCTCAAGGGGATTCTATACCAAAATCATATCGCTTATCATTTCCTTGCACTAATAACATAGTGGAATATGAGGCATTAACAACAGGATTACGGATTACAGTTCAGTGGAAGATCTAGGAACTTCATGTTTTTGGGGACTCTCAACTTGTAATCCATCAAGCAACTGATGATTACCAAACAAAGGATGAGAAATTAATGCCTTAGAAAAGAATGGTGGAAGGCCTAAAACAACATTTCACAAAGATAGACTTTGAACAGATACCAAGAGAGCAGAATTGAGCCGCAGATGCCATTGCTACAATTGCTTCACTATTCGATCTACCTCCGAATGAGACCCGCTATGAGTTCTTGGTGGATAACCTTTTGGCTCCTTCATATGAAATCACTCCTACTGAGATAATATGTGTTGTCGGTCCTGGGTCCCAGTTATATGGTTCCATTTTCATATGCCTTCATGACAATACCCTACCTCCTGATCTATCCAATAACCAATGTCGCACTTTCATTTGCCAATCTTATCGGTACATCATTTTTGTCGATATCCTATACCGTCGAGGTCTAGATGGCACTCTTCTTAGATGTTTGGAAAGTGACGAAGCTCAGATTGCATTACATGAAGTACATGAAGGGATATGTGGTCCACATTCTAGTGGTCCTAACCTTAGCCAAGAAACTCATCAGGACTGGATATTACTGGCCCAATATGGAAAAAGACTCATCTCAGTTTGTCAGGAAATGTAAGCAATGTTAACTTCATGGAGACCTCATCCATGCACTAGCACAAGAACTTCAACCAATTGCGACTCCTTGGCCTTTTTGTCAGTGGGGACTCGATCTCATAGGCAAGATTCACCCTCCTTCTTCTAATGGTCATAAATTCATTATCACTGCCACAGAGTATTTCACAAAATGGATCGAAGCCATGCCTCTCACGCAAGTCACTAGAAAAAAAATGGCTACCTGCATTCTCAATTATATCATTTGTCGATACGATATTCCTATTTCTGTTATCACCGATAACGGGCGTCCCTTCAAAAATTAGGATGTTCGTGAACTCTGTGATCGCTTCCATGTTTCCCATCATTTCTCCACACCTTATTACCCTCAAGGTAATGGTCAAGCTGAGGCGTCTAATAAAACAATCCTTAAAATCTTAAAAAAGATAGTCGACGATGCTGGCCGTAATTGGCATATCAAACTTAATCCCGCACTCTGGGCCTACTGCACAAGTGTCCAGACACCTACAAGAGCTACACCCTATTCACTTGTCTACAACACTAAATCCATCTTTCCTATTGAGGTTGAGCTACCCTCTTTACGAGTCTCCTTGCAAAACATCATCAGTGATGAAGACTATAGGGTCTCTCACTTACAAGAACTTGAACTATTGGATGAATGAAGACAAACTGCTTTTAATCATCTCAAGGCTTATCAACAATGAATGAGTCACGGCTGCAATCACAAAGTCAAGCCTCACACATTTGAGGTAGGTGATTTGGTTCTCAGAGAAAACCCCAAAAATTAGCAAGACAGAGAGAAGAAGGGCAAGTTCGAACCAAACTGGCTTGGTCCTTACATCATTACAGCAGCATATGGATCTAGTGCATATCAGCTCTTAACCACAGAGGGTGAACCTTTAGAGGATCCTATCAACAACATGCACCTTCACATGTTTTACACATAGCTCTTTGGAGTATCCTAATTTAAAAATACAAAAAAAATCATAAAACAAAAAATCGTTACTTGGTGAAAACTTGGCAAACAGGTGCCTTGTGACACAAAAAAAACATTGAAAAATCAAAAAAAGTAAAGAGAAATAATTTTGTCCAATGGTGAAAACCACTTCGGTGGTGCCCTGGGCAAGTACCATGGTGAAAAATAGGTCACCAGTGCCATGCGTAGAGACATTGCTCCTCCCTCCTTCAGGATTCCATTTCATCCTTCACTTTGCACACACTCACATTCTATCCATTCACAATAAAACTTACACATTCCCATCATGGCTTGTTATTGATCTACCCAAGATTAGTTAGCCATTCATAATAAACCTTCTTTTTCACTCCTTTCCATTCATAATAATTCAGCTCCTATCTGTGGCTAAGGAAAATCCTACGTCTCATAATGGGTGTGGAACTGAGAGCATTGCCCGTTCTAAGGAGTACAATGTCTTCCACTTTTCTAAGGTCTATCCATGCACAATCCTCAATAAAGCAACACTTGCATCACAATCCACAATAAAGTTTCACTTTCTCCACAATAAAGTATCAGTTTCATGGATTTAGTCAGTTTCAGATGAGACACAGTAGCAACAATGGGCTTCAACAAATCAAATCTTTCAACAGACTTAGACAACATTATGGTTCAGTGCAATCTATCCTTTTTGTGAATGTAAACATTGTGACCACAATCAAATAAGACTTATACAAGTGACAAGAGACACTAAACTTGAGAACTATAGTGGATGTTGGTGTCGAGTCTTGGTGTTATTTTGATTTTATCTTTTGGTGACATGTCTTTTAGCTTTTCCAAGATGTCTCTGACTAGAGATTCTATTTCCAGGATGTCTTTGACTAGAAAGCCGAGGATGGGGTATCGTCACCTATTTGTATTTTCTATCTATGGATTGTCTCTTAGTAATGCTATGACTTGTCCAAGGATGTGAGGACACTGTGAGTCTAGTATGAACTGGGGCATTCCTTGTTTGTGACTGTCTTATCTCCATGCAAACAAGTACAATGACTTTTTGGGTCAAACATATGCCTTGATTGTCATAACCTACTTGTCATAATAAAGCTTAATGATGATAACGCACAAGAAGCTCTTTCACTTTCATATCTTCTATCTTCCATCCCCCTTTCTTGATTGACTTCCATCATCCTTCTCGAGTCCATGTAGCTTGCTATCACATGACTGAGTATAATGACACACCAAAAATATCTGCATTTCATGTCGTTTGCACCTGCATTACCACATATAAGCATTTCATACATACATATAGATATCACAATTGCATCACATCCTGCACACAACACATATTAGCACATTTTACATTCTCATCATGTAAATAGTTCTTTTGCATTATCATATTCATTTGCATTCCATACATTCACATTCACATTTGCATTGGCATAATATTTAAAACATAAAAGAACAAAAATATTGCAGTTCATTATGTACATATTTGCATCAATATCATCACCTATCACATAAAACATACATCATTAAACATCTTATCACATAGGTACACATGCATATAGCTACCACAAAGATGAATCATCTCATATATATATATAAAAAGTATCATGATACAATGATGTCAAAATCATATGGCTACAATCACCCGTAGGTTTCTACATCATCATACAAAAATGGTACAATACTGATACATAGGGAGCCCTCTATGACTATGATGAACTCCCTCCCTTGGAGCCACCTGGCCTTGATGGAATCTGTACCCTAGAAGGACCCGTCTCAAGATCATCTCTCCTGCCCCCTCTATCTAGTGGTGGTGGAGGACCCATAACCCCACCACTAGATGCCTATCTCCTCTGACTCCCTCTAGTGGTCGTCGTTGTACGTGATGGTCTTCGGAAGCTCCTAGCTTGCCGATCAGCTGGAACTGCACCATAATAGAGATCCCACCAGTAAGTGATCTCCTTCCCTACCCGTAGGACATAGGCATATCTAGCCCCTGTGTCCTATCTCAGCCTCAGTGTAGCGTTGTATAGCCTGATCTCACTCCTGCTCAGTATCTCTGAGCTGCCTCCTAAGTCTATCCCTCTCCCTCTCCAAGTCTTGAATCTCATTTGCCTATCCCTGACAGATCTCCCTCAGCTCAACCAACTCATCCTCCTCTACCTCGTTCCCCTGTGCCTCTGCCTATGGCTCCCCCTATATGGGTGCTTGTGCCTATCCCTGTGCTAGTACTTGTGCCTGCCTCTATCCCTGTCCCTATCCTTGCACCTATAATGGCAATCCACCATGACTCCTCACCACCCAAGACTGTCTCTCCTCCCCACCCTCTCTCTGTGGAACCACCCTCCCCTCTCCAATAGAACCTCACCTCCTCCGTCGGCCTCTGCCCCCACCATCTCCATCATCATCGCCATCTCCTCCACCATCCCCATCTATCAGCTCTCTGAGGTCTGTCAGTCATGGGAAGGAATGCTCAGCCCAGTATGTAGTGTACTCTACATCCATCCCTGCATCCTTGATCTTTGGCCACATATCCCATGGCAAGGGAATCATCTCTACCAACTGCATCACGGCCTGATCGTATGACAGCAGTGGCCCAAAATGTGCTTGGTTGTGCACTATCTGCACATACATACCTGAGCCCCGTGGCATCTGCTGAATCCTGCCAAACTATCTACCCACTCTATCCACTAGCTGCCTCTCCAATACATAGGGCATCCGCCCAATCAAATATCTACTTTGGAAGGTATATGGTAACTCTACTGCATCATTCTCCCACTACTTACACCCAAGGTACAGCCTCCATATCACACTGTCGATCTCATCCAAGACTCGACGCCACTACTCCAACCTACCAATCTATGGCTACGATGTAATCATGTCATACAAATGCACAAAGCTGTGTCCATGCCCCCTACCCCTGAAGTGTATAGGTCGTGTCACTAGCAGATACTCATATGCCCACACCTGTAGCAATGTAACCCCACAGCCCAATCCCACGGATCCATGATAAACAAACCGATGCAGCTCATAGTACAAGTGTGCCAGCACACATGGTCCCCAAGCATATCTGGTGTGCTATGTAACTAGAGTCTCCAAGGTTCTCCCCCAACCCACAGCCAACCCTCGTGTCACCCTATTTGGACACAGGAATCCACTGATCACTCCTCCTTGCACTACTGGTAGTGCTAGTCCTATCATTGTCATCATGTCCCATGCGACATGTCCTGCCCTCATATCCAGTCCTAGGTCTTGGAATACTCATCTTAGGGAATCCCTATCTCCATCTCGATCATAGGGTACTAACTCCCCATCGATCGGTATCCATAGAATCCTGTACACATCCTCCAAGGTGACTGTCATCTCACCCATTGGCAAATGGAACATGCACATCTCTGAGTGCCATCTCTCAGCTAGCGCAGTCAGCAAACCCATGTTCACCTGAAACTTAGGCACATACAAGATGTGGCATAAACACATACCCTCAATGGCAGCCCTATCCTTGAATGTCAACTCTGGTTGCAACCTCTAAGTCGATGGGAATCTCACCCGTGACTCCAACATAGGCAAATACTCCTGCAGTCAAGCAAATCAATCATGTTAGTCCTAGTAACACTCACTATTCATCACAAAGTGTTGCTTCTATCCTAGTGACACTCACTGTTCATCACAAAGTGTTGCTTCTATCCTAGTGGTACTCCCTATTCATCACAAAGTACTAAGTGTTTGGCACTCCCTGTTCATCACAAACTGCTGCTCACATTTGCACTCATTGTTCATCACAAAGTGTTGCTCCTATTGGTACTCCCTATTCATCACAAAGTACTATGTCTTGGTACTCACTGTTCATCACAAAGTGCCTTTGATTTATCCTATCCTAGGGCCTTTGCTTGAGTGAATCCTCTTGAGTAGTTTCCTAATTGGCAACATATGTCTATCATAGAATTGTCAATCCTAGCCCTATTTGCCATCCTAGTCTTCCCTAGAGGACCTGCTTGAGTGTATCCTCTCAGTAGCTTATCCAATCGATAGCATATGTTCATCACAAAACTGCCGATTTGACCTAGAAGACACAAATTCACATTTTTGGACACAAACGTGCTTTCATGACATAAATGCACTTAGAGAGTGCATAAATGCACCTGCCTAGCATAGACGTGCCTGAAACACACAGACATGCCTATGCTCTGCATAAACGCACCTAAAAGACACAAACGCGCCTGCACAACATAGACGTGATCACATCCTACACAGATTCCTTTTTCGGCATAGACGTGCCTGGCACAAACACAGATGCGCCTAGCCAACATAGACATGCCTGGCACCAGCATAGACGTGCCTACATGTTTTGGATATTTTTTACATTATCCTAAAAGCACATTTATTGCACTACCTAGCATGCATTTATGACAACAATTAATACAACAAAGTACAAGGAGGTTTTGAGGTACTTATCGTCTTTCCTACCTCTGCTGCCCTCTGAAATCGGCAAACGTGATCGAATCAGTGAACCATTGCCATCGCTATTCACTGCTGCTGCTCTATCTCGCTCTGCACTATGATCTCGTGGATGTGTGGATGACAATGAGGATGTTTTCCCCTCATGGTCTATTTTATAAACTGCCCTAGCCCTAGCCCTAGCCCTCGTTTCCCGAGTCAGTCTTCTTTATCCCATGACTCTATCACTTTATCCGATCAATCCTTTCTAGCCATTCTTTCTTATCAAGGGATTGTCTGTGATCTTTTCAGACATTTTCATCCAATCTCTCAAGGGGGCATATCATTCCCATCTTGGGGCAACTTTGTATCAGTTCATATTATCTTCTTTGAAACAACGCGACAAGCCGCATTGTCTCAAAGAGGGGCAAAATGTAGACAACTAAAATTGTCCAGTCTAATTAAATAAATATTTTATTTATTTAATTATCTAAGCCTAATTCTTCTATTAATTAAATAAATCTTTATTTATTTAATTAATTCATTTATCCTCTTCTAGCCTTATTTCTCAATTAAATAAATGCATTAATTTATTTAAATTATCCTTTTCCTAAATTAAATAAATATCTTATTTATTTAATTGATCCCACTTCCTCTATTAATTAAATAAATCTTTATTTATTTAATTAATTCATTAACCTTTTCTACCCATGACACATGTCATTCATATCTTAATTCCTACACTACTTACCGCTCTCATTATTTTATTATTTCCTCTACCTACCCTCTAATCATAGCCGACCATTTATCTTTTACACCTCTCAATCTTATCCCTCCATTTCATATAGTGTCTTCTATATAAGGAGATGCTTCCTTCATTATCAACCCTACCTGGCTAATCAATTTATGCATCCTAACTATTCAATTATGCACTTGACTACACTACGCTTTTCATATGCGATCCTACTTGCAACCACATTCTATTCTTTGTTGAGCTCTTGTGCACATAAAATCTGAGAGCGAATATATGAAGCAAGATCAATGGAGATAGGAAGAATGGAGATTCAAATCCTATTGGATATGTGATGGTATAATCTTTGTGATTTCATTTGATTTGCATTGTCTTAGGTAATCTTCATATGTTATGGTGGATCTTTGTTGTTGTTAGGCTAGGGTTTTGTGGTTGAATCAATTTAGTCTTTCAACATTATTGTTATCCATTTTCACCGTATACAAGGATCACCAAGTATGCTTTTTGACTTGAAATTTTAGAACTTTTGCCCCTAGTTATTTTGATATTAGGGGAGATCATCTCTTTCTATTTTTCTTTCATAGAATATTTATCCTTGGCTTTGATTTTTGCAGAGTCCAATAACTTTTGATTTTGATTTGGATTAAAGGACTGTTCTTTATTTTTCACTTTTAGATTTTTCTTTTCAAAGCTTGATTTTTTATCCCCAATTAGCAAGGGCTTTTGTAATTCTTGTTGATCCAAGTCTAGGAGCAGAGTGAAAATAGATTGAGTGGGTGAAATGGTAAAGCTATGTGAGTTCTCAAGAGGGATAGTGCTACGCTCAATAGATTCTTCGCTGGAACCACTCTTAGGACTATTGATATCAAGAGCTCCTTGCACCACTAGAGGAGATTTGCAATCGGACTTAGTAGCCATAATGCTAGGTGGTTCACACCCAATTCCTTGCAAATTGTTTGTAGGTTGTTCCTATCGACTGAATGTCTTAGGAGATAGTGGGAGTTGATCAACGTGAAAGATATACTCACCACATCCCATGTCTTTAATCTTGATTTTTTATTTGAGCTCTGTTTGTTTTGATGTAGAAGTTTTCAAGGATTATAGATCCACATATGTTGATGAAGGAACAACTTATCGATTTATTGGGATTATTATTTTTGATGTAGGTTGTAGATTGTTGCAATATATGAATGGATTTGGATCAACTTTGATGGTCACTTCAACTCCATTGTGTGGGAGCTTGATACACCAATGATATCTTGAGGGAACAACTCTCATTTCATGAATCAATGAGCATCCCAAGAGTATGTTGTATGTGAGATCTAAATCAACAACTTGACCAACCACATCCTTTCTAACAAGCCCAACTCTGAGAGGTAAAGTGACTATGCCCTTGGATGAGTGCTCTTCATCATCATATGCTTTAATGGTGATAGCATGTATAGAATTCATTACTTTTCAGTATATCCCAATTTGTTAAGAGTGTTCAATGTACAAATGTTGAGACCAACTCCTCTATCTATCGGGACTCGTTTTATTCAATGTTTGTGTAGGAAGGCTTCAATGTGTGAAGGTGCATTATGTGGCTGGCTCACAAAGGCGTTGTCAACTTCTGTAAATGTAAGGGAGTGTGGAACAGAAAGGTATCCCACCATGTCTTACAACTAGTCCACGTTCAGATCAGTGGGGATGGAAGTGTCTCTCAAAGTTTTGTCAAGAATGGCTTTATGTGTAGGGGTTATTCGTAAAAGCTCAAGGATTGAGATAAGTGCGGGTGTCTTCCCTAACTATTCTAGAAGGTCATACTTAGGTTTAGTTGATGAGGTGTTTTTAGCTAGAGCCCCTTGCAAAGTGAATTTACCTCGACGAGTTGTAACATTACATTTAGAGGTAGGTTCAGAAGAAGATCCAATGCCTTTTAGGACAATTTTAGGTCTTTGGGTATAATTTTTAGGCGTTTTGTCCTTTATGATAATGGTAGAGACATAATTGTCCATTCAAATTTGATTAACAATTTAATCATAGTTATAGGATGCTCTAGTATAGTTAGTCTACTCATTGGTGGCTTTGGCTTTTCCCTTGTCATGTTTTGGGAATGGTTCCTTAAACATCTCATGTTCTTGATTAGATGAATGTCCTTCGATCTCAATGTCACCTCTATCAATAAGATCTTGTATGATGTTCTTCAACCGATGACAATTTCCTATTTTATGTCCCTTGCTCTTGTGATACTCATAGTATTCATCATCATTCCACCAATTTGGTTTGACCTTTGGTTCATATGAAGGATTGTTAGGAATTTTTATTATCTTGTTTGCCACTAGTTTCTTGAAAGTTGATTCAAGTGGTTCTCCCAATGGGGTGTACTTCCTTCATGATTTTGAAGTTATTTGAGTATTCACTTGATTGCTTGTAGAGCTTGATCCCAAAAAAATGATTTTGGGTGTGTATTTTATTGGCATCAACAACACCATCATTGACTATGTTCTTGTTTTTATTCCAAAATGTTGGCTTGTCTTTTCCTTTAAAGTCCTCTTTTTTTTCTATGAATATTTTGATGATTCCTTGCTCAATTAGGACCTTCTTTGTTGCTAAGCCTTTTTCAATGACGTCCTTGAAAGTGGACAAACAAGCTTTCCTCAAGTCATAACCAATGTCTTTGTTGACATTCTGGGTGAATATCTCTACCATTTGTTTTTTTGGAATTTGACAAGAGCATCTGCTGGCTAGATTCCTCCATCTTTATAAAAATGATGAAAAATATTCTCCATCCTTTTGCTTGGTGTTGCACAAAGTGGTGACTAATAGGTTTGTCTCTATGTTGTATGAAAAATGTTGGATAAATGCCTCTACTAAGTCACCCCATGACTTAATTCCAGCTGGGAGTTGGGAGAACCATTCCATAGCTTGATCACCTAAGCTCTGTCGGAATAATATCATCAAATATGTCTCTTCTACTACTACCTCAATGCAAGTTGTAAAAATTGTCTTATATGTGCCTTAGGATCTCCTTTGCCTATGTACTTATCAAAATTTGGTGTCACAAAATGTGTAGGAAAAGGAGGCATTGGAATGCTTTTGTCAAATGGATAGGGGCATATGTCTCTTATTGTGTAAGTTGGCTTCAGTGTATTTATGTCCTCCATTTTCTTTTGTAAGTCCTTAATTTGCTGCTCCAAATTGTTCTTATGTGGAGACCGACTTCTTGGGCCATACCCCATGCCTGAACCACCGGGTGGAGGAGGAGAATGTTGCATATATGGATGATATGATCATACACATGTTCATATGGAGGAGGTCTATAGTGATGTTGCGTATATGGACCACTTGGCATAGATTCATGATGAGAAATATAATATTTGTTTTGTCCATGTATACCATACTCTACAGGAATGTTATGAGTTTGTTCTAGTGTGTTTCCCCCAAATTTGATGTGGGGTTTCCTTGTGTCCAAATTTTGAGCATGCCTTTGGATATCCAATTGATTTGGTGGTTGGTCCTTAACATTGGAATGTGATTGAGCATATTTTTCTCCATAAGAATTCCATAATGGTTTGTAGAGGTGAGTATCGTATGCTTGACCATTATGTGGGACCTCAGGTTTTTGAAACAAAGAAGATGGTGATTCAGGAACAAGATATGGTCCTCTATTGCCTCCACTATTAGGCCTCCTTTGATCCATGTTGAGGTAAGGTTGTTGCAAAAGTTTATTTTCTATTATTTGAGACATATCAAAATCATGAGGTATCTTGGCTCCACTTTGTGGCATTACTTGTAAGAAATATTGTCTATCTCTCCTCATTATTTCCTCAACCAATCGATTAAAATGGGGATCCATAATGGAGTATTCCACTTCTATTGAATGTACATAAAATTTGTCCCTATTGTCATTGTGTGTATCATTGTTGTTTGTAGTGTCCATGCTCTCAACATTTGGAATATTTCTATAAGCATCCATGTCAGGTAATGTGGTATGATCAGAATTGAAAAAGACATCATTGTCATACTCATATCCACTCATGTTTGCGGGCTCTTGAGCCTCTTTTTCTTCTCTCCTAGATTTTTGGGAACGGGTTTCACCCATGAACTAGGTATTGACCAAGATGTTGGAGACTAGATGAAAATGAAAAAGAGTATGGAAGACCAAGAGTTGGATGGAATGTAAATGAATCTGAGTTTTACTTGCAATGTCCAAAGTGTAAGACCAAGTATCTATGTATTAGAGTAGGTGTGGCTTCCAAAGAGATGATAGTTTCTCTTGATGAGGTAAGTTAACCTTGACTCTAAGTAAGACCAAATGAGACCCAAAGGTGATAGACCTTGATGAGGGACCACTTAGCAAAATGTTGTTGTATGTAGTGTGTTGACAAAGAAAGATGAGGACAAACAAGTGACTTTTTGACTCAAGTTTAGACCAATGTGAATGTAATGCAAGGTGTAAAACAATGATGAAGTTTGTGAGACCCAAAGATAGATTGAATGCTAGATGAAAATCTAGAGAAGTAACTTAGGAAGCTCAAGAATTCTAAAACTGACTGCTCTTGTTTGTTGGACTATAAATTTTTCCAATTTGTGAAGTTGTTTGTTGTGACCAAATTAGAATTTTTTGACTATTTTTCATGACAAGATGACACAATGTTGATGAGGACTCAATGTTTGCAAGTGTGTAGACTCAAAATGACTCAAAGAAAAGTGTTTTTTTTTCAATGTAAAAATGTTTTGCATACACTTGAAGACACAATAGACACAATGTTATGATGTTTGATCTTGAATGTTTGAATGTTCAAAAGAAGACAAGCACAATTATTATGGTTGGCCAGGACAATAGTTGTTGATCCCACATGGTGTTTCCCCCGAGGCTACGTTATTCAGAGCGGATACTTAAATAATTGACCCCACTGGCTCCACCCTCGGTGCTCACTTCTTTGGGGCAGCCAAGAATGAGTCCCCATGAAAAACTCCCCATGGTGAACTGTATGTGTGTGGGTCTGTCCAAAGGTCCGACCTCCTGACCCAACAACTAGAAGGATTTTGGCTTTCTAAATAAAAAAGGTGCTAGTAAGGGCATCCACTTGTGTGGCCATACATGCGGCACTTTTAGCTCTGTAAATACAGAAGACTCCCAATTGGTAGGGGTTATGCCCTACAAATGATCAAATAAATTTGATCAAATGGGTTTATGGAGAGACATAGTGTTGGTATGAACTAATCAACACACATTACCCATGGCTTTCACCATGGATAGAGTTATTTATAGTGGTTCAGAAGAGGTGGGTTTTCCTCGCTACCACTTGGGTCATTCTCTCCTCACTAGTAGTCCTAATGAGCACACGGGGAGACAAGCCCTCTAGAGATTAAACAAAAATAGCCTATTGCTCAAGACACAAAAACCATTGGTTCAATTTTAGTGTGTGAATTGCAGTGTTTGGTAATCTATGAAAATAAGGCACATAATAAAGATAAAAAACCCTTGCAAAAGTTCTACAACAAATATTTGTTAGTAGTTTTGCAATAATACCCCTTCTGGAAGCACACAAGTTAGGTAAATTTTAGAGCCAAAAGACTTTGTGAAATAGGGGCCTTCGACAATGCATTTTTTTAATAGATCCAAAGGTCTAATTTTCTATGAGATATTTTGCATCATAAAAAAAATACCACTTGTAAAATTTCAATACATTTCCAGAAATGTAAGAAAATCCAAAAAATTTGTTAATTTCCTCCAAAAAATAATTTTTTATGAAAAATCATAAAAAAAAATTTTAAAATGCACAATTGATCCAAAAGATCTAAAATTTTTACTAAACACTCCCGATAGCCTTTAAAACCCACATAAAAAAATCCTACAACAATTCCAAGAAATTTGTGTGATATGATCAAAATAATGCAAAACCCTAATTTTTGAAGAACCGATTTTTGAAGAAATATTTGGCTTCCAAATTAAAATCACAAACAACAAATCCTATGTATAATTATAAGTTATTTCCCAAAATTTAAGAAAATCCGAATAATTTCCTGATTTGCTCTCAAAATTATTTTTTAATGAAAATGCATAAATAATTCATAGAAAATTAAAATATACTCCAAAAACTCTGAATTTTTTACTGAGCCCCTATGATAATGTTCTTGACCTATCTTAAATATTTTATTCCAAAATTCAAAGCCGTTTTTGAGATCTGATCAAACAAATGAAAAACACTAATTTTTAAAGATCCAATTTTTAAGGAAATATTTTGCATCAAAATTAAAATCACAAATAATAGAACATGTGTATAAATCAGAGAGATTTCCAAAAATATAAGAAAATCTCCAAAATTTGCTTATGTTCTCTCAAAATTAAATTTTTATGAAAATTCATAAGCAATTCATAAAAAAAAAAAATATGCTCCAATAGATCTGAATTTTGGTTTGAGAGCTGTTGATACTATCTTCAACTTGCAAAAAAAATTTGGTTTAAAATTTTCAATCCATTTGTGAGATCGGATCAAATCTCTCCAAGATCTTGATTTTGTGTCCAAAACCCTAGCTGCACAAGGTTATTCTCCAAATTGTTTTACAAAATAGCAATATAGTGTTAGAAAAACCTACAAAAAACACAACTCTAACAAAAATCCATGTCCCATGGGGTGTGCCAAAATGTTTATGGTGAAGAGTGGAAACAACAATATTGAAAGACTAAATGAATTCAACCACAAAACCCTAGCCTAACAACAACAATGGTCCACCATAACATATGAAGATTACCGAAGACAATGCAAATCAAATGAAATCACAAAGATTATACCATCACATGTCCAATAGGTTTTGGATCTCCATTCTTCCTATCTCCATTGATCTTGCTTGATATATTTGCCATCAAATTTTATGTGTGCACACGAGCTCAATAAAGAACGGAAATGTGGTTGCAAGTAGGTTTGATTGCATATGAAAGTTTGAATGCTAGAAGGCTTCAAAGATCGATTAGGTTGATTAGAATGATTAGGAGATTGATTAGGATCGATAATGAAGGAAGCATCTCCTTATATAGAAGACACTATAAGAAATGGAGGGATAAGGTTGAGAGGTGTAAAAGATAAATGGTCGGCCAAGATTAGAGGGTAGGTAGAGAAAATAAGAAAATAATAAGAGGGTAGGTAGTGTAGGAATTAAGAGATGAATGACATGTGTCATGGGAAGAAATGGTTAATGAATTAATTAAATAAATAAAGATTTGTTTAATTAATAGAGGAAGTGGGGTAAATTTAAAAAATAAAAGTATTTATTTAATTTAGGAAAAGGGTAATTTAAATAAATAAATAAATGTATTTATTTAAAGAAGAAATAAATCTAGAAGAGGAAAAATGAATTAATTAAATAAATAAATATTTATTCAATTAATAGAAGAAGCAGGCTTAAAATAATTAAATAAATAAAAATATTTATTTAATTAGACAGGAAAATTTTAGGTGTCTACACACATAAAAACATGTATTGTTAGATTCCTTCTCGTTGGCTAGAAAGATTCATTGATTCATCTTTACCCTGTAGGATGGCAAGATCATGCTTTGGTATCAATTGTAATGTCCCCTTCCTAATTTACAATAGATTTCTCCCCAATAACATCTTGTCTCCTTATAATCAGTTGATGTCTTGTGGAATTGGCTAGAGATGTAAGGGGTTACTTGACTTTGTAAGTGTTGTCTTTGTCCTAGGCCACAATAGTCCTTGTAGGATGGACTACTTACAAGCCTTCTCAACACCCTTCTCTTACACCTTATACATTCTCTCACACACAGTGGTCTATATTCTATCATAGGAACATATACTTATCTATTGCTCATTAATAGGCCTAGGCCATAATATATTAAAATAAAGTAGATAATAAATATTAGAGTAATGATGATTGTTAAAGGCATAGCCAATAAATTAAAACCATCCCATCAATAGGGGATCAACGAAACTATCATAAGTATAACTGATTACAAAATTTACTACCATGAGAGATAAAACCTTCAAATAGACAATAAAACTAGCGAAGTAAGAAAGTTTGGATAGAGAAAGATGACAACAATTTACCCCCTCACAGAGCCATTTATGAGTAATTGGGCTGAGAAAATACATCTACCTTTTTGAAGCAATGAGAGTGATGGATGTATCCATTCAGAGAGTGAAAAGCAGGCAAATGCAAGGAAAACAGACTAAGATGAAGATGGATAAAACCCAGGAGAAAATCAACAACTGTGCTTTGGGAAAAAGAGAGAAAAGATAAAAACAAACTTTCTAGAGACACCAAGCTCAAAAGTTGAAGATCATAAAGACCTGGAGGATGGAGAATGTTAAATCAGAATGAAGCCTAATCTTAAGCGAAATCTTGCTCAAGGGAAAATCATAAATGCTAGTGAGATGGCTTAAGGAAACTGGAGAAGTGGCTCAACGTACCTTCACATTCCAGTTGAAGGGTAAATGTACTATTAGCCACCTCGTACTCACTCCCGGTATGCAAATTATGGGCAAGGCCTAAATAGAAAGAGCAAAAGATAAGCTTAAAAAGGACAAGCTAAGTGATATAATCATTAGCTATCCCTTAGCGATTTTGAAAATTAGTTGAATGCCACTATTCATCTGTTCAAAGGCTCACTAATGAGCATAGATAGCCAAATTCCTAAGGTAATAGGTGGCATAATAAATGAGAAGGTAGAAACAAAAAGATGGAGAATGCCAACTCGACCACTAGCCCAAATCAAAAAAATAACATTTTACCAAACTCTGCTAGCCATCAACTCAAAGGCATTAATGAGTTGACATAACCATACTTCCAAAGTAAAAGTGTGGTAGCATTGATAAGAAATTTAGGACAAAGATGAAGTAATCCACCTTGCCTAGTAGCCTTAAACAATAAACTCTTCAACAACCTCAATCAATCCATGTCCAACTACTATAATAAGGGTAATAGGAATTTAAAATTTTAAAAAACCCGCCAATGGTAAAGGGAAATAGGACACCCAAATTTGAGGTTTCTAAGCTTTCTATTAGAATTCATATCAGCC
Source organism: Cryptomeria japonica (assembly GCF_030272615.1). NCBI lineage: Eukaryota > Viridiplantae > Streptophyta > Pinopsida > Cupressales > Cupressaceae > Cryptomeria > Cryptomeria japonica. Next base: position 807,135,890 of record NC_081409.1, on the reverse strand, counting down.
CCCAATCCAAAAAATATACCATAAACATATAAAGAATGGGAATTTAAATCTGACAACTTTTTGAAGATATTGAATCAACCAACTAAGTTGAATTCAATACCATCTTCCCTTGAATTTGCCAAACTATCTTCTATAACATTACCCTCTTTGAAGATATGATTAAAGACTTTTTCTTCAAAGGAATTAAACACCTCTAACACTTTCCCAAGCAAAGAATTGAGCCTCCAATTTGGGGTAGAGTCCGTCCTCAAGGCATTGATAATTATTGCACAAACTCCTTCAATTTCCAAATGCTTTATGTTTACCTCTCTGTAGAGAAGGGCCCCTTTCAAAAGAACTTTAAGTTTCACTATATTATTAGTATCCTCTTCTATATTTTTGCCAACTTGGCTACAATTGGACCATCACATGCATGAACTAGACAACCAGCTTCAGATATACTAGGATTACCTCAGGAGGCCCCATCAAAGTTCAATTTAGCCCATCTTCTTTTAGGGGGTCGCCAAACATAATTTACTTTTTTTGAAAGGTTCACTTGATCCCCACTACCAACAAAAGGGAGAATCTTCAATCCAAACCATTTCATTTTGATGGAGCCATCCCAATTTGAAAATTGGACTTCCTTTTTCAATTGACCTGCAGTTTTACTATTCACCACTTCTACAATGGTAGCTTCTACTTTGTTAATGAACAACTTGCAAAGTATCTTTTTCCCTTGGAAAATTCTTTGGTTCCTCTCTTTCCATAATTCCCATAGAATTCATGAGTGAAAAATAATCCACAAACCTCCATTAATGCATGCATTATTCAACATTAGCCATATTTTGAAAAGGGAGAGGATATCATTAGGAAGAGCAGTGATCCACCCTAATTTAGACCATAGCCATGACTAGCAATTTTGAGCAAAGGGACAGCCTAGAAGGATATGATTAACTGTTTCCTCATGTGTTAGAAGGTCTTTCAAAGCCAATTCTCCTAAACCGTTCCATAGTTAAAATTCTCCCTTGAAGAGCAGCCCAAGAGAATATCCCTGATTTTGGTAAACATGAACCATCCAAGCATAATTAAATGGGAATCTCAATTTTGATAAAATGTTGTTTATTGAAATTCTATGTATAAATAATATGTTATACTTAAGCATTCTCTAATATGCACATATAAGGAAATGAATAAATAATATGTATACATATATAAGGAAATGATAAATCAAGTCACAATATATTTAGAGACTATAAACACACTGGGGGAAGGAGACATAATAAGTCCACCAGAAGCCATTTCTACACCATGCCTAAGAGTGGATGTCTACCATAGCCCTTTTGTTTGGTGGCTTGTCCCAACTTTCCCCAACATCTTGTATCGCTATCATCAGTTACCATCTTGGGGAGTTGGGCAGAGATGTAAGGTGTTACTTGACTCTGTCAGTGCTCTCCTTATCATAGGCTGCAATGGTCTTATAGGACGGGCTACATACAAGCCAACTCGCCACTCTTCTCTTACACCTCAGACCTTCTCTCTTCAGGGTGATCGCTTAATGAATTGGGATGTTCTTCTTTGTGATTACTACTCCCTATCTTATGGGAAAATGATTCTTCGTTGCAGTGTATTCTGCTTAATGAATTTGGCCTGCTTTCAGTTGTTCGATCTGTTGGACAGATTTTATATCTATTGATGATTCGTTGATGATGATTTCTTCGCTGCAAAAGCAATCTTTCTGAGGAGACATGCATCTCACTTAACTGCTGACTAATCATTTGTTTCTTTTTCTTAATCGCACCTCTTCAAGATCACCTCTTAACAACTTTTAATTATCTTATAATGTTTACTGTTTCTTATAATAGTTTTGCTGCTAGTCTTGATTGTTGATTATTCCTACTTTATCGCTGACATAAGATTGTCTCTTAAAATCATTTATTCGCTTCCTTCTTCTGTCCTTTCTGTTCACCATAAAAGCCTCTTTTGAGATGGAGAGATGACATCTATTAACCCATTCATTGTAGTGGGTACAAATGTTTACCTTCTTCAAAAGAATTATATTAAAATGAGGAAAGTGATAAAATTAGAATATTTTAGCTATATTTCAGTCAATAAGAATTTGTTGTAAATGAACGTAGCTGAACTTTTCTAATTTGTATTTTTATAATGTGAAGTTAATATTTAATGCTATAGTAGGTCAAAAGTAATAATATAAATTAGTTAATTTGTGTCAGGGTAATCGCAGTAGTTTATGTGAATTGAAATGGAGCAAATGAAAAGGATAAAAGAGGAGAATGCAAAATGTGTATACTGAACAGAAAATAAACATGCCAGTAGAGAAAGATAATAACATTTATTATTGATGGTTACTGATTGCATGAAATCCACAAGATTATTTTTCGCGGTGGGAAGTTTATTGCGTGAAGCGTGAACAGTGTCTGTATATATATGGATCTGTCTACCTGCGGCAGACCATGCCACTGCCACCCAGTTGAGATCGAGGATGGAGAAGTCCTGGATCTTCTCTTCTTCTACTTCTCCTCTAAATCGAGACACTTTGCAGTCAGTGGCGAAGAGGTTGCTGCTCAAATACTTTTCTTTACCTCCCATTACTGGCATTGGAAGACCCACATTGATGGGGCTTGTGTAGTCAGTTGCGTATGTCTGTCCAAGAACTCCGGTCACATGGGGACTAAGGGAATAGAATTTGAAGCTCAGCTCCAGATGCGCAAAGCAGTCGTCAGAGGTAATTCCATAACTGTGAATCCGAGACTCCTCTGGAGTGATGGGCACAACCCGTGCTGTGATCTTAAACTTGTCCTCCACTTCAACACTCACCTCATTGTTAGGGTGGAGGCGAGTGATAATCATTTTCAATGGAGAGACAGAAAGAGAAGCACCCTCGTCTTGGGGAAGTGTTATGGATTTTCCATCCAGAGCTATCGCTAGCTGGTCGAGGGAATCATTCCATGTGGCGACCTTTTTGGCTCCAAGGAAGAACCGATGAGTTCCACAGAAGAGCAGTCCGATGGAGTGCACCCACGTGAAGTCTCTTCCCATGCCTTTTCCTCTCTTTCCCATGAAGTGCGCATTGATGTGGACGTCTGAGTCGGACACCAAACAGAAGTCCTTATCTTTCTTACCGTGAAAATAGAACATTATGCCATCTCCCCCGATAAAGCGAGGATCCTGGCATACACCCCCTGGCTTATCACAGCCTGCAACAACAACACAAATAACATTATTCACTTATTCCAACCCAAAAACTTTAACTCATACTAGTATTTCATTAATTCACACTTACTGCAGACGGCCTTGCAGGTTTCGCAGTCCATCTGACAGGTATCCGGGCACTGTTGGGGACAGGGTACTCTCTGTCCATTGCACCTCGCGAATCTCGAACCACGACATCTCACCACCCTCCTTGAGTGCGATTGGTTTGCACTTAGTAGCATCACAACAACGCTAAGAGTAGCAATTAAAGATTTTCTACCGATCGTCATGATCGCTTTTATGATTCGCCACAAGACCACAAGTTCCTTCGGTGTTTGTTCTTCTTCCAGCGCTCTTGCCTTTTATAGCTATCGGATATCTGAGTACGCATTTTTCATTCCTTCAGCAGCTGATGCTTTATTCATCGTGCAACATTGTGTACCCTGCCATCCCGTGTGTTTTTGGCTGCTTTTAAATATTCTAATGCCTGCAAACTTGCAAAGTCAAAAGAGAAAATGTCGTAATGTCCGTAATCACCATTAGTGACACTCCTTTCTGTTTCATTTATCTTAAAAACGCCTTAGCTTTTCTTAGCTGTTCTTATCCACCATGCATCGTGCAACGTTATGGAAGCTGAACTCATATGTTGATTTTTTTCCCCATCCTTCATCAACTTGGACTATTATCATCTACTAGCTTCAGAGTCAAAACATAAAAGATAATTTAGAGCAGAATCGCCTAATGTGGCAAATTTCCGGTTGTAAGTTGTGACCTATATTTAGATAGAAAACAGTTTCTTGATATTATTTTAACATAAAAGGGGATGGGTTGGTAATGTTATTTGTCCTATGCTGTTTGCTTTTTATAATAATTAAAATGAGTTTAAATTCGTATTGATTAAAGAGGGTTAGGTTCGAATTTTTTACATAACTACTAAAAAGCAATTATTTGGGGGTTCATGCCCATCAAAAGACTAAATTCAAAACACATAAAAAAAACTTACAGACAACCAAAACAGAACCACTATACAACTAGACAGAAAAATGTCAAAGAATCAACCACCCACTACACACAAAAGAATGGTCTACTAAGTGGGGGTACTATCATGTTGTCAAACATGGCATAACACTTTAAATTTATTAGCAAAGCATAGCTTTTTGTTATAGTTTTTCCCGAAGGACATAGCAATAGAATCCAGAGTAGCCTTCATATTAGAGATGATGGGGTCCAACGCAGTTGTAGGAGATTCTATATGTCACTTCCTCTTTGCCTTCCTCCTTTCAACTTCCTTTCACTGTTGGTGTTCTATGTGCCGGTGTAGAGTCTGTCGTTGCTGGTGCTGGTAAATTTTCTTGCTGGTGTCATAAGATTTCAAGGTTGCCATCAATGACAAAACCTTCAATCACCTACAATATCTCATTGGAGTGTGCATTTGCTAACAAAGATTCGATGGGAGGATATGTTTATGTAATACGAGAATCTCCCAATGATTTTGACAGGTTTGATTGGTAGATTAATCTATCTTGATAGGAGATCTTGAGGCTATTTTGTTGGTTGGGGTGGGATCTTATAGAGCATAATGCAACATCAGACTCCCTATGGTTGGGGTGTCTGTATGCTCACTCATTTATATCATAATCTACATTATATTATTTATGATGACAACGCTAATCTGTCTACTAGATGCATACTTCTATAGGTTTGGTGTTGGGAGCACATTTCTATTACCTGACCTATTCATCATAGAGTTCACGGTGATGGACAATCATATGTACATCAATACGGAGGTATCCTTACTTAGCCAAAGCTGGGTGAGATGGAGTATTGGCAATGGGTTCTAGATTCGATGGATATTGTCATTTAGAGACCTTATATTGAGTGTGAGCCTTGGATGGAGGATGCACAGACTTCACCATTTATTTTGCAGAGTAAGTACTTGATTGGCCACATTGTATATATTGTTGAGTGACAGTTGATTGGTCATATTTTGAGACAATTTCAAAATATTCAACACATTCCTTCTGGTGTCGCCAAGTATGAACAACGATACAAGGATAAGTGAGATTGGGGTCCTTCCTTATCTTTTGAGATAGCACATGTAGAGTTTTTGGTTTCTTCTATGGTTGCATATTATTTGAGATTAGACATTTTGGATGCCGAGATCACATCAAGTTATGCTCATTATATGCTTGCACACCCTTTTCCATGCACCACTAATCCAACAGACCTCCTTTTGTTATTACTTATTAAGTTGTCATTAGTTTTATGTCCAAAGTCATCCTATATACTCTAGTCGGTGAACACTACCAAAATATTCAGTCGGTAACCACTAATGTGGTCGGTTAGAGAAGAAAGGAGTCACAAAGTTAAGTATACACCAAGCTGTCTATCGAGTAATGTTCTATGTCTACTAAGTAGCAAAGAAGGAATACCGAGTAATCTGAACCGAGTAGAAACATGTTACTAGATTCAATGAGTCTGGACACATATGTGAAACGTGTTACAAAACTAGAGAAGATCTAACCATTATCACATAGGAAATTGCACTTCAAGATTTTGTATGATTTTGAGGAAGTTTATCCAATGAAATATTTTCTATGTTTATTCATTCGATGAATTGTGTTTGTAAGATCGAAGCATGAACATATCACAATCCCAGAGATCTATTTACATAGTATGATTTGAATATCAAATGAGGAGGAGAGACATGTGTAATAAAAAGAGTTAAAAGGGAAAATTAGAGGAGGAGAGACATGTGTAATAAAAAGAGTTAAAAGGGAAAATTAGAGGAGGAGAGACAATGTGTTGTGACTGCTAAGAATGACAGAGATATTCAGAGGTCATTGAGAAAGTCTTCAAAGAACAGTTTATGGGACAGAGTAAACAGAAGGGTTTACCAAGTTGATTTATCAATTACTGAGGTATGCTATGAGCAAGGTAATGTCATATTGAGCACATAGAGTCTACTATAACATTTCAGATGTAAAGTTACAGATATTTTTTAAAGATTTTATTGAATCATTTGAGTTGTAATAGAAACCTTTAACAGGGTAAAAGACTCTAACAAAGTCTATAAATTGTAAAGCCTTTAATCAGGTGCAACATTTTGTATAAGTGTTGTGAAACCCTTTAGCAAGGTAGATCTAAAGATCTTGATACTCCTAACAAGGTAAGCTATCAGAAATAGCTAAACATGTAGCTCTAACCGAGAAACCTTTATTATTGCAGTAGTGAAGTTGTGGGTGCCATCCCCACCACAGTTTTTCTCTCTAACCAAGAGTTTCTATGTAACCAAAATATTTGTGTTATGGAGTAAAATGTGTATGAATGTTATTTCTGTTACTATGTTTTAGCATTATATATTATGAGATCTACAATATTTAGTTTATGTTTTTTAGTAAAGTTATTATTGAAGAAAAGTTTTGAAATACCGATTCACCCCTCCCCTCTCAATACATTAGCTTTCCTGGTTGGACCTAATAATTGGTATCAGAGAAATTCTCTTGGAAAAGAGTTTAACATCCTAAAGAGAAAGATCTTATCAATGGAAGGCTACAAACAATCTCGGAGAATTGTGAATCTTCAAGAAGAGATGGATCATGCTAGTCAAGTGATTGCAGACATGCAGAGACAAATTCAAAGATCACTTAAAGTCAGAAGAAGGTTGTCTGATGATTTATAGGACTCATAAGAGTTGGTCAAACAAATTGAGACATCATCAAAGAACATCATATCAGAAGAGACTAAAGAAATGATTGGAGAACTGAAAGAAAAGAACAAAACACTGAATGAATAGATAAAAGCAATGAAAAGAGATCATGAGTACTTCAGCACACAGATGACTAAAAATTTTGATGCATTAAGAACAACTGACGATACCATAAGAGATATGGAAAGGGAAAAACAATAGCTTGAAGCATTGGTGTCTGAAAAGAATGATGAAATCGCAAGGATGACTGGAATTCAAAGTAATTTGTCTGATCAATTGGGTTATGCACTTCATGAAGCAAATCTAAAGGAAAATGAAAATCAAGCATTGAAACTTGAACTATCAAGATTGGCCAATGAACTTGAAGCAAAAAAGAAGTCAAAAGAAACACTAAAGAAAAGTTTTGAAGCATCAAGGATGTTGGATGAGCAACTAACTGCAAGAAGACCCAAAAAAGATGCAGGACTCGGTTATAAAGGAAAGAACTCCATCGAGAAAGGGATCAACACCACCGAGAGAGGGGGATCATCAAAGCAAGCTGGAAACAAAGACAAGGTAAAGGATAAGAAGCCTATTTGCAACTACTGTGGAAAACAAGGTCATACTGCCAATATTTGCTGGATCAGAAAAGGTAAGCAACCAAATGTCACTAGGTCTGATAGTTATTGTTACAATTGCAATAAGTATGGTCACACATCTAATCAATGTAGGACTAAGTTGGTTAACAATTATCAGAAGGCAAAATTCAAGGGGTTTTGCAAAAACTGCAATAGATATGGTCACAGTACTGAGAAGTGTTGGTTTAAGCAGAAAAACTATATGTTGTCTTCACACTGAGCAAATGCTAGAAGTTATCGAACTCGCAAAGATATCAACCGACAGTATACTGCAGTACCATGGGACTAGAATACAACGATATGGTGTGAATGTTGTGGAAGATATGGACATATAAGTGCCAACTTCATGATAAGGTTTGGATTGAACAACCAGAGATCATGGAGAAATCCTGGAATCACATGCTTTCATTGTCACAAAGTTGGACACTTGGCTAAAAATTGCAGAGATCAATCTAGAGGAGATACTGAGGAGATAAGAAGCACATTTCAGAAATTTTGGAAAAAGAAAGAAAATGTGTCAACCGATGAAGAAAGCACCTTACCTACCGAGTTAGGTGTATCTACCTCGAATTAATCAATAAAGGTATAAAGGGACTGCATTCATTCAAAGATTATATCTTAACAAGTTCCTATTCAAATCATGTACTTAATTTCAAAATCTGCATAGCTAAGATGCATTAGCAAGTTTTAAATTCTATGTAGACTTTTGGAGTACCAAAGAAGTCGGTAAATGAAGGAAGCCTGTCTAGTCGGTAATAGAAGAAAAGGAAGGTAATTGGTTTAGTGGAACCGAGTGCATTTAATGATTTCTTACCTAATTGCACAAAGCTTGATAAGGTAAAATGTGTACTTAAAGTCCTTTGCGCGGTCATTTTACACTCACCAATTATCGAAGAGAAGAGATAAGCGATTCAAAGGTGATCAAACACCTCCCAAGTGAATTTCAAGGTATTTATACAACAATCTCAAACGCTTTTTCAAAGCCAGTTAACCGGGCAATATCATTTGTGAACATCTGCATTATATTTACTAAGTCAAAGAGTGTATTCTATCAAGATAAAACCCTAAGCTCTTTTGTTAGTAGAAATCCAAGTTAGAAATGGCTCCTAAGTTGTAGAAACCTGTTGCAGTTAAGACCATTGAGAAGCCATCAGTAAAGTATTCCTTACCTCTTAAGGTAGCATCTGAACCTGACGATAAAACTGCATTCTCTCTCATTCCAGATAGGGTTATATTGGTCGAGGATGTCAGATTCTACACTAAGTGTCGTGTTCAAGAACTAGGTCATACCAAAATCAAGGTCATTTTTGATGAGCTATGCACCGATAGAAACCTGGATAGTAAGTATGAGCATATCAAAGTAAAGGGATTGACCGAAGCCCTAACCTACCCTTGAGTTTTCAAACCCCAGTGGGTTAAATTTGTTCTGAGCAGTGTTCATGATGACTTCATGTGGTTAGAGGAGCAACCGTTCAAAATCACCATGGAGATTATTCACTTAATAACCGGATATCCTATATTCGATCATGCCCAAGCACATAAGATGATTTCACAAAAGGAATTGATAACTTCAACTGGAGTTGAGTCTGATTGGAGAGGTCTTAAGTTGAATAATGTTGCAGATGCAGAGCTAAAATTTGTAATTAGAGTCATAGGTTATTGTTTCTTTCAATCGACAAGAGAGAACAGTGTACCATGTGCAGTCATAGATTTGGCCTACAAGATTGTGAAGAAAGGCATGAAGATTGATCTATGTGAAGTGTTGTTGAAAAACGTATTTGAAAATCTCAACACTATAAGGAAACCCAAGAAGAATAATGCAGCTAACACATTAAAGTTTGGATCACTGTTAGTGTGCATGTTTTTCTATTTTGAGAAATTCTTCCCATCAGTCGGTAATGTTGTCCGGGAGTTACACTGACCAATCACCCATCATATAAATGATTTTATCAAACATCTAGGTGATAATTTCAATGATATAATGGATGATTATTTTAGCAAATTTCAAGAGAAGATGCCTAACAGGTACAGAATCCCACCTCAGTTAGTGGAGAAATATAAGGATGATATATGTTTTGAAGTAGACACCGACTACTGCTATGTCAATGCAATAGAACCCAGAACTTAATCCTTATCACCCATGGGTTATGAGATTGATTCTGAAATTTCTCAACAACAAATAGATGCCTTTTTGGCACTTCCAAGGCACTCTACCGAGCTCTGATATGGTACCTATGAAGAGGTAAAATAGAAGGTAAAAATTAGCATAGTAGTACCGAAGGCTACAAGAAAAGTCACTAAAATGATAAAAGACTTAACTGAGAAATTTGGAGAAGGTTCTACCTCCACACCTACTAAGTCAACAGATGAGCTACCTTCAATAGAGGAAGAATATGAAGCTCAAGAACCAACAATTACTTTGAGCATCGAGTTGCCAAAGGGAAAAGTATTGAAAAGAAAGAAACATGATACACCTAAGGTATCACCAACTCCCCAAGTAAAAAGACCCAACACTAGATCATCTACAATGTCACCTAGTAAGAGGTAGAAAACTGTCGTATTGCCTAAGGTTACTAAGACTTATAGAAAGTCAACCAGGAGACTCATTTTGAATAAGGAGTCAAGTGACACAGAATCTGAAGACAAAAATAAATTTTAGATTGTCAAAAGCACAAAGGAAGATGTACATAGTGTTGACAACTTCTGTGCCAATTTGAAACAATTTGGTGGATTTGGGTCATTTAGGTATGTCAAATATGACTCTTGGATAGAAGAAGAAAAGAGGCAAATAGAAGAGTCACTTGTATGTACACTTCTTAAATTCCAAGTAGTTCCATTGGAAGTAAGTAATTTTCTTCCAAATGCATTATATTCTCACATTGACAACAGATGGAAATATGCTATGGACTCGGAGAAGCAGATAAGAGAAAGAGTTTTGGTACATCTCTTTCCAGACATGTTAGTAGAAGATATAAGAAAACATTTGAAAAACTACCAGACAAACTTTCAAGTGAAGCAAAGAGCCCTGAAAATGATGAATGGACTCTATCTTGAAGTTGAATAGGAGACAAAAGAAAAATGGCAAGAAATCTTCAAAATTCAGACTAAAGAAACTCAAAGTGAAGTAGAAATTGTTGACATCACCGAGCAAGATCCTGCTTTAACTATTCAACAAGATGAGGATGTCATGGATACTGAGGAACAGGAACAAGAAATGATAGAAGGAAATGCTTATGCCAAACTAGTATCAAGTGAATCAGTTTTGGAACAAGTTAAGTCCTATGCTCCAGTAACCCAACAAGTGATCACCGAGCAACCTCAGGACACTGATCAAGGCAAAAAGGGTCAACAGTCTATAAAAGGAGAATCTACTTCTTAGGCCACCGAGCAATAGACTTCTCAAGCACCAGCATGCACTGAAACTATTGCTACTAAGACCCCAAGCATTGAATCACCGAAGGACTCATCAAAGGCTAAAGGAACCGATAAAAGTGTTGTCTCTACCGAGCAACCTACTGAGGATGTACAAGCCTCCAAAGCCATTGTACTAGTTCAACCGATGAAAGCCTCATCATCCAAGGAAAAGAAAATGAAAATGCACAGTTTCAAGGTAGATTTGTCTAAACCTATTGTGTTGCCCAATGTTGACATTTCCAAACTGAAAGGGCAAGCACTTATTGAATTCAAAGAACTATGTAAAGCCAAAGAAGAGAAAGAAAGGCAAATGGCTATTTAGAAGAAGAATCGAGTACTTCAGAAGGTTAAAGCATTATTAACATACATGCTCCCTAAAGCTACCGTGAATAAAGATGCTACCATCCATATACAATTGGATGAACTACTCACTAAATTAGAAGCATCAGGAGTAGATGCATCAGAATACCTTAGCAAATTAAAGGACAAAGAGCTAATTGCCAAAATTATTGAAGAAGTGCAGAAAGCCATTGCTATCGGTAAAGTCAAGTTTGTTGGATTCATTGTTGAGTTGTCCCCTCAACTCAAGAACATTCTTTATTTATTCTAGAAATTGTGTACATTTTCATTATTTATCAAGGATATCAAACACAAGACCGAAGTCATTGAACAAGACATTTCAAATCTCTCAAATAAATTGACCACCGAGCCAAATTTTGATCAAAATTTCTATACCAAGCTACAAACTCTTATGGCTCAATAGTTGGAACTTTGGAATGAAGAGCACAAAATCAGGATGGATATCATGACTATTCAGACATTATTTATTCCTCATCTTTCATCAGTCCAAGAGCAGATTAACCGAGCTACACAGTTGTCCATTCAAGCCGAAGGAAGCACATTAGATGGTCTAATTTCACTATTAGCTGATATTATAGCTCTGAATTCTTTAATGGAAAGTGTCAAGGGTGCACTTACCAATTCTCTCATCGATGCTCGAACTAACTACAAATCTATTTTTGATCAGTTGCCACCATCGAATGGTAACTAGTTTTGATGTTTGTCAAAAAGGGGGAGTGTACCGAGTATAAGAGGGAGTGTATCAAGCAGAATAGTGTATCCGAGTGTACAGTTGAATTTGACAGGGGGAGCATAGAGCATAGAGTAGGGAACACTGAGCATTACTATATATTGATAAGGGCAGTATATATTTGAATATGCTACTATTCATTGACAATTGCATATACTGTCATTCTAGTCAAATTTTATAAGTATATAGATTTTGAGTTATGACTTTGAAAAGAGTTTTGTCAAACATACCAAACTAATGTCAAAAGAGGAGATTTTTATTACTTATTAAGTTTTCATTAGTTTTATGTCCAAAGTCATCCTATATACTCTAGTCAGTTAACACTACCGAAATATTCAGTCGGTAAGCACTAATGCAATCGGTTACAGAAGAAAGGAGTCACAGAGTTAAGTATACACTGAGCTGTCTATAGCATAACCTTCTATGTCTACTGAGAAGAAAAGAAGGAATACCGAGTAATTTGAACCAAGTAGAAACGTATTACCAGATTCAATGAACCTGGACACGTATGTAAAACGTGTTACAAAACTCGAGAAGATCTAACCATTATCACATAGGAAATTCCACTTCAAGATTTTGTATGATTTTGAGGAAGTTTATCCAATGAAATATTTTCTATTTTTATTCATTCAATGAATCATATTTGTAAGATCGAAGCATGAACAGATCACCATCCCAAAGATCTATTTATATAGTATGATTTGAATATCAAATGAGGAGGAGAGACATGTGTAATAAAAAGAGTTAAAAGGGAAAATCAGAGGAGGAGAGACAATGTGTTGTGACTGCTAAGAATGATAGAGATATTCAGAGGTCACCGAGAAAGTCTTCAAAGAATAGTTTATGGGACAAAGTAAACAGAAGGGTTTACCGAGTTGATTTATCAATTACCAAGGTATGCTATGAGCAAGGTAATGTCATATTGAGCACATAGAGTTTGCTATAACATTTCAGATGTAAAGTTGCAGATACTTTGTAAAGATTTTATTGAATCATTTGAGTTATAATAGAAACCTTTAATAGGGTAAAAGACTCTAACAAAGTCTATAAATTGTAAAGCCTTTAATCAGGTGCAACATTTTGTATAAGTGTTGTGAAACCCTTTAGCAAGGTAGATCTAAAGATCTTGATACTCCTAACAAGGTAAGCTATCAGAAATAGCTAAACATGTAGCTCTAACCGAGCAACCTTTATTATTGTAGTAGTGAAGTTGTGGGTGCCATCCCCACATTAGTTTTCCTCTCTGACCAAGAGTTTTTGCGTAACCAAAATATATGTGTTATGGAGTGAAATGTGTATGAATGTTATTTCTATTACTATGTTTCAACATTATATATTATGAGATCTACAGTATTAAGTTTATGTTTTTCAGTAAAGTTATTATTGAAGAAAAGTTTTGAAGTACTGATTCACCCCTCCCCTCTCAGTACATTAGCTTTCCTGGTTGGACCTAACACCTCCTAGCTCAAGAGATGAGGAGGATGATTCAGATAATCTTGTTGTTAGGTGACAAAGATGGAGGCAAGAGCTTAGAGATTCTCAAGAGGCCAGAGGACATGAAGGAGATGAGGGTGGAGATGGAGGAGGTGGGAGATGTTGACAGAGGGGAGGCCGATTGATAGTCTGAGGAGGACCTCTTGGACTAGTTGGCAAGATTAAAAGACCACTTCCCATGGGAGGGAGAGATGTAGGCAGGTTTGGGAGGGTAGGAGGAGTAATTCCTCCAGCAAGAAAATATATAGGTAGGGTTGGGAGGGTAGGAGGAGTACTTCCTCTAGCAAGAAGAGATGCAAGGTGGATTGGTTGGGATACCAATAGAGGAGGGATGAGGACAGTGAGAGGATTTCCCTCTGTAGGACTAGGCAGGAGCAAAGGATTAGACAGGGTTCAAGGCAGGGGTATTGATTTTGGTTAGATTCATCTAGGTCCAGGGGTTATTGCAGCTCATGGTGGTTGGGATGAGGGAGAGGAGGACTTGAAGGATCATCCTTCCCTAATTAGGCGGTGGATCGTGAGAGCTAATCGAGTGGAGAGGTAGGTGGGGATGAGGCCATACAAGATATACTTCTATAAGATGCACCATCACAAGAGAGCTTAAATGATCTCAGAGCATAGATAGAGAACCTTAGGGAATAGGTTCAGACACTCATGACTGAGAGAGACAAAGTTGTGAGGAGATAACAAGACAGTCAGGCTTTTCTTGATCATTTTCAGCTGGTTGGATCTGGCACTCTCTTAGCTAATACTGTAAGAGCATTGTATGGGGTTAGGAAGGAGACAACATATTGGTGTCAATGATATGAGGATTTAGTGTTAGAGAGGCAGAGAGTAGGGAGTTATCAGACTACTCCTATTTCTTATAGAATGGGTATGAGTAGTAGTGGGGTTATGTGACCTCCTCAGAGGAGTAAGCATCGAGGTGCATAGCCATCTAGGGGATCATCTCGTCCATGTCCATAGAGATAGACAAAGGTATGTGGTAGCAGTAAAGGACAACCTTGAGTTTAGACTTGGTTTATATTGATGGGGCAATTTATTTTATTATTGATTTAATATCATTGTATACTTGAACTTTTTATTGTTTTATGATGACTTGCAGACATGTACTCTATATGATGCTGATAATTCATGATTTATTATGCATGCTACTTTATATGATGATGACTTATATGATCTATATGATTATGTTATGATGATATTTTATTTCTTTATTTTCATGATGATATATATGCCTTGATGATAATGATGATGAAAATGAAAATGATTCTATATGAGAATGCTTCTAATGATAACATATGAAAATGAATGTCATCTTCTATACTCTTAATGTGTATGCATATGATGATTTGAGAAACAAATGATCTACATGAAATGTATTTGATTTCAAGTTTGACGATTTTAAATACAAATGATGGTTATGAATGTTATGCTTGATAAAACTTATGTGATGGATGCTTATATGTAATGCTTATAAATGTGATGATATTTGTAATGCTTATGATTATAATGAAATGCTTATAATGATAAATGAATCTAAGTGCAAAGTTATAGTTAAATGACCTTAATGGATAATAAGAACGAGAATGATAATGAACCTAAATAATAATGATGATATACTACATATGATTAATGAAACACACTTAATGAAATACAAACTAATGCAATGCAAATGATTGTTTTCATTGAGTTGCCATTGATGTCAACCAATATTGCAGGTTACTGTTAGAGGGTGTCAACCGATATGAAGAAGATTGTACTAGCATAAAGAAGTATGTTCTAAGCTGACAGATGATATCATTGGCATGAGGTGAGATGCTACACATGTAGGAGTATGTTGGCACACTTGAGAAATAACTAGTAAGGCATAGACTGATATGAAGACTGCCTGGTTGTGGGTGATGAAGAGGAGGAATGTTTATGAATTACAACAACACCTAGTGAGCATAACAAAAAGAAGTGCATGAAGATTACTGGAAGGCATGATGATTTGTCAAGTGGATGTACTACTGGTAAGAGTTGTTGTTCAGTATGATGGACACACAAGTAAGGGTTTATCGGTTGATAAAATTAGAAAAGACTTCTTTGTTGATGAGTTGAATATATACTAATGTGTCCTCCATGGAGATGAGGTGGTAAACATGCAGGGGTCAATGAAATGTGCATTGACATGGTTGTCCATGTAGTTTGTGGTCATTAAATGATAAAACCACAGATCATGGGATGATATTTGACTGATGTGGCTCAAGGAAGAATGGACAATAGAGAATGATCAGGAAGTTGTTGGTACTTTGATGCAGGCATGAAATCCAATTTTAAATTGACCTTCAATTAGAAATAGCTGGGTGAAATGAGGTCGACAAAGACCAAGGCCACAAAGTAGGGTGAAGTTTGCTATTTTTAAAAAATATGCATTCGATGAATAAAAACATGTACAAATGCATCTCCCCAAGGAAGGTGAGTGATCCAAAGTAGATCTAATTGGATTGGATATGGATTTGGTCAAAGGAAAGAAACCCTAACTTCCTAAAGTTTGAATTTCTTTTTGGCGGGAAAACTATTTTTTAAATATACAAGTCTAAATCGATGAGACAGTTGCTGCAAAATAAAAGGTGATGATGCTAGTGAATGAAAGAGAGATAGAAAAGATTGTTTGAGTGAAAAACAAGAAAATTCTAAGTGATTGTGTGTTGAAGGTGAAACTGGTAAGGTGTGTGTGATTTGGTAGTGAACAAACTAACAGAGACAGAACCTGGAAAAGTGTGGGTAGGTGTGAAGTGAATCTAGCAATCAGAAGGAGAGAAGTTTCAACAGATTAAGAATCAACAAAATTATTCTGTTGTAGTGTGTGTGGAGGTTTCACAAACCGGTAAGACAGAAACCGGTCGAGAAGAGTTTTGGAGGGTTACAAAACTTCAAATTTGCAATAGGGAATCTATTTAAGTATTTGAATTTTCATATTGTTTTCACTATGTAGGTGCTTAGTGCAGGACTTGCAACTCCTTTAGGTTGTAGCCTATAAATTGTTCAGGGGTTGGTGATCTTTTGAGTCGGTACTCATAAATCAGGGGTTGGTTCTCCTTAGGTTGGTGTCCTAAAATTGTAATCAGATCTTTTTCATTGCGAGGCTAGATTGGAGTAGAAGATCTCCAACAACTATTCTCACTGATGTTTTTCCCACATTGGGTTTTCCTCATATATCTGTGGTTATGTGATGAATTACTGTGTATGTTTTTTTGGATGTTTTAGCAAATCCTTTCACACACTTAGTTTGAATAGTTTGGCTTACCATTCAATACTCTATTTGTTTCATACTATATCGGTATATGTCTGGCTAAAAGAAAAAGTGTTAAATCATTGATTCACCACCTCTCAGTGATCCATTGTGTCCAACAATTGGTATTAGAGCCTAGGTGCCCTATTTTGTCAAAGCATTCTCTAGCTTGGGTAGATCCTTTCAAGTGTGCACGATGGAAAGAAATGAATCTATTTCCTCAAAATCTCCTATGTTTGATAGTGTCAACTATACCTTTTGGAGTAGAAGAATGGAAACCTATTTGTCCTCTCTAGGTTGTGATGTATGGATGTTGGTTGTGAATGGGTATATAGTTCCTAATAATCCTCCTACTGATATAGATGCTAAGAAGGAATATGAGAATAATGCTAAAGCTAAAAATGCCATTCTCAGTAGCTTATCTGGTAATGAGTTAGTTAAGGTTATGCACTACTCATTTGCCAAAGAGACCTGGGATAAGTTGTAGAAAATATTTGAAGGTAATGCTAAAGTCAAGGAAGCCAAGCTACAGAATTTGAGAGAAAAACTTGAGGGTTCGAAGATGAGAGATGAAGAGAATATTGTTAACTATCTCCAAAGGGTTGATGAAACAACAAACACCATTAGAGGGCTTGGAGAAGAAATAAAAGATGAGGTGGTAGTGAAGAAAGTACTTAGATCTCTCACATCTAAGCATGATACAAAGGTTTCAGAAATGGAAGAAGCAAAAGACCCAAAAACCTTTACAATGGATGAGATATATGGATCCCTAGCTGCTTATAAGATGAGGACTGCCAGTACAGAGGCTATGAAGAAAGAAGTTGCATTCAAAACATCAAGGAAATGAAAAGAAGATTCTTCTCAAGAGGTAACAGGTGAAGATTCTGATGATCATGGAAAACTTTGTCAGAAGACTCTAGAGGGGTTCGGGTAAGTACAAATACAATTTTGCCTTGAAATGTTTCAACTGTGAAAAGATTGGACATTTTGCTACCAAATGTCCCTATGGTGATAAGGATAAATATATTCAATCAAGTTGTAGTAGATCATTTGGTAAAGACAATAAGAAGAACATCTATCGGCATGGTAGAAGAGACAAACAAAAGTAAAGCAGTCTTTACACACATGAAAAGAACGCCACAGATGAGGAGAGTGTCTCAGATGACTACTGTAGTGAAGATGAAGTCAGAGAAAAAACATTTATGGCTCAAGAGCTCCCAGTACCAAAAGAAGGAGAAGAAGAAGAGAAAGAAGGAGAAGTAGATCTGGAAGCAGATCTCATTAGTTCCTTGGAGGAGCTGAAGAAAACAAGAAGAGATCCGAAGAAGGTAAAAAAGGCTATAGTTGAAGAACAAGAGATGGAGAAATCTCTTGAAGAATCTGAGAAAACAATTGCAAATATAAACCTTTAGTTGGAAGAAGCCAAGAGGATCTGTGAAGCTACTAGTACCAATTTGAGCGAAAAGGAGAAGAAGCATCAGGATCAAGAAGCAAAAATAGTAAAGCTCAGAAAGGATCTTGAAAAAAAAAAGGAAGAAATGAAAGTGAGAAGCAAATATGAAGGAAGCGCTGAAGTCTTAGACAAGATGTTGAGCAATTAGAAGAAATCTAAAGATATCAGTGGCTTAGGTTTTGAAGAGGGTCAAAGTTCAAATAAAAAAGACACATCCGATAAGGAGATACACTTCACTTCTTCAAATGAAGGTGACAAGAAGAAGACGTTCATAGTAAGAAAGGATACTAGTAAGAAGACATATGTAGATGTTATTAGAAACCGCCACACAAACCGATATACATAATCAATGAACCAGAGGCCATAATCAATGTACCAACATGCATATCCAAAGAGAAATGTAAGATTTGATCATGAAGGATTCACTTGAGTTAGCAACATCAAAGGAAGACTCCCAGTGAGGTAGTCATTTGTAGGTCCAAGGCAACCTAACCAATATGTTCCAAATTTTCATGGTTATTGTCATTGGTGTAATAAGTTTGGTCATGGAATGGCAGATTGTACAAAGATTAATATAAAGCCTAGTTTTGAGACTAGAAACTCATTTGTTGCATTACAAAGTATAAATATCACATGTTATAATTGCAATGAGTTTGGTCACAAGAGTTATGATTGTAGGAGTAATATGTAGATGTCCTACAAAAATGCCTTGAATACATCTTACAGTGCTAATATGAAATGTTATAAATGTCAAAATTTTGGTCACATAGCAAGGCATTGCAAAATGAAAACTGACAAGCAAAAGAAAATAGTACCAAATGAGAAGTTAGAAACAAAACTGAAACACAAGGTGATAGAAGAGGAGAAGAAAGAAGAGAAACAAGTTTGGGTAGAGAAGGACAAAAACAAGATAGAGTTCAACTTGATTATATAGACTTCTCTACATGTTGAAAGGAGGAATCTATGGGTAGTTGATAGTGGTTGCTCAAATCACATGACCAAAGACAAGAAAAAGTTCATCAAGTTTGATTATTGGAATGGTGGTTCTGTCTGGTTTGGTGACAACTCCTCTATCAATATTAAGGGTCATGGTACATTGAACATTGATGGAAAGGTGAAAGCTCATGATGTTTACTATGTGGAAGGACTAAAGCATAATCTACTGAGTGTAAGTCAGATGTATGACAAATGGTACCAATTCACATTTGACTCTACCAGTTGTCAGATAAGCAAGCAGAGTAATGGTTAGGTTGTGGTAGAAGGAAAGAGGATAGATGGTAATGTCTACAATTTGAAGGAATTCTATGAGTCTAAATGCATGATGGGACAAGTTTATGAAAGTTGGTTGTTTCACTGAAGATTAGGCCATGTGAACTTTGAAAATTTGGTGAAGATAAGAAAGAACCAGTATGTAATAAATATCCCACAAATAAGTAAATTAGCAAGTACTTTTTGTCATGAATGTATCAAAGGCAAGCAAATCAAAGTAAGTTGCAAAACAAAAGAGTACAATACCTCAAGACCTCTGGAATTAGTACATACTAACTTATGTGGACCAACAAGGACAAGGGCTTTGACCGATGAGAGATACTTTATGTTATTCATTGATGAATACTCAAGGATGACTTGGGTGACATTTCTGCAAGACAAATCACAAGCATTTGAAATATTCAAATTTTTTAGAAGAATGGTTGAAAATGATAGTAGATACCAGTTAAAGTGCTTAAGATTAGACCAGGGTGGAGAATATTCTTCCACTGAGTTTATTGACTATTGTGAGAGACATGGGATCCAGAGACAATATTTAGTAGCTAGAAGACCACAACAAAATGGTGTGGCAGAGATGAAGAATAAGATAGTGAAGGAGATGGCTACAAAATTTTTGAGTGAAGCCAGCATACCAGATACATACTAGAAGGAAGCACTCCATACTGCAATTTACACTTTAAACTGGGTACAGTTAAGAGTGAATAGTAGAATGCCTCCTTATGAGTTATGGTATGACTGAAGACCATCACTCATACATTTTAAAGTGTTTCAAAGTATGTGTTTCATCAAGAGAGATACTGATGGATTAGGGAGTTTTTATTCTTGGAGTGATGAAGTAATCTTCTTGGTTTACTTAATTAATAGTAAAGCCTACAAATGCTACAACAAGAGATTAAGAAAAATGGTTGATAGTATTAATGCGAGAATAGATGAATACCTACATAAGAGAAAATCTACACCAACACCATACATTGATGATTCAAATGTTGAGTATGAAGAACAATTTGATAATGGGCTAGTAGAAGAAGCACCAAACAAGAACCCCAATTAGTATGTGCAGAAGAATCATCTGGAAGAACATATCATAGGAGATAAAAATGAAGCTATGTAGACTAGAAGGAGACTAGCTTAGAATGATGAGCAGGTAAATTTGTGCCTCATGACAAAAATTGAGACCAAAAATTTTGATGAAGCCAACAAAAGTGAGAAGTGGGTAGATGTCATGGATGAATAGCTGAAACAAATTGAAAAAAATCAAACTTGGGAACTTGTTCCTAGAGCGGCAAACAAGAATGTTATAGGTACCAAGTGGGTCTACTGGAACAAGATGAATGAAGAAGGTAAGATAATCCGACATAAGGAAAAGTTATCTTGCAAAGGGTATGCTCAAGTGGAAGGTATTGACTTTGAAGAAAACTTTGCATCCGTTGGTAGGTTCGAGGCAATAAGAATGTTTATAGCTTTCTCTGCCTATAAAGGTTACAAGGTTTACCAAATGGATGTCAAATTTGTATTTTTGAATCGTAACCTTAAAGAAGAGGTGTATATGGAACAACCAGAAGGTTATCTATTACATGATGATGAGTGTTTTGTATGCTGCTTGAAGAAAGCCTTGTATGGTTTGAAATAGGCCTCCAAAGCATGGTATTCCTAGTTAGACAAATATTTGAAAGAGTAAGGATTTTAGAAAGGGAATGCAAACAACAATTTGTTTATCAAGGTAAATGGAGATCATATGATTATAGTTGTTATATGTGTGGATGACATTATCTTTGGTGGAAAGAAGGAAATCATGTGAAAAGAATTTGCAGATCATATGAAGACAGAATTTGAGAGATCCATGCTAGGTGAGTTGTCCTATTTTCTTTGTTTGCATATCTTACAATAGGAGAAAGGAATCTTCATCTCACAAACCAAGTATGTTAAAGACATGTTGAAGACATTTTAAATGGAGGACAACAAACTGGTAAGTACTCCCTTGGTTATCAATTGTAAATTGAGTAAATTAGATGAGTCACTAGAAGTACAAAAACATTGTATAGGTCTATGATTTGTAGTCTGTTATATCTAACAACATCTAGACCAGACATTGTATAAGAAGTTTGCATGGTTGCAAGATTCCAAGATTCTCTGAAATAGTCTCAGTTAAATGCAATTAGGAGAATCTTCAGGTACCTACAAGGAACAATCAGCTATGTTATGTGGTATCCAAAGAAATGAGACTTAAATTTGCAGGCTTATACTGATGTAGATTGGGTAGGATGTATTGATGAATGTAAGAGAACAAGTGGTGGTTCTTTCTACTTAGGAGACCGGTTAGTATCATGGCACAACAAGAAGCAAGATTCGGTGTCATTATCTATAGCTAAGGTTGAGTATATAGTAGCTAATACATGTTGTTCACATGTATTATGGATGAAGAAGGCATTCAGGGACATATAGGTGGAGATAGCATAAGCTATTTTAATTTGGTGTGATAAATCAAGTGCAATCAACATCTCCAAGAATCTAGTAATGTGCTCAAGAACAAAACACATTGCAATCAAGTGTCACTTCTTGAGGGAGAAGGTAGCAGATAAGGAGGTCATAGTAGAGTATGTTCCAACCGCTGAGTAGATTGCTGACATATTCACCAAGCCACTTTCTTTGGGCACATTTAAGAACTTGAGACAAAAGATGGGAATTGTCCCACCATCCAGCAACACTTAAATGTTTAGGGAGATATATGATTTAGGGGGATTCAACAATGGTTATTATCTTATGACTCTTGAATCATGCAGAATAGACATAGGAGGAGAATGTGTCCTAATCAGTAGAAGGCATGAGTTATAATATGGTTGGAGAGAAACCGACATAGAAAGGTTGGAGTATAATAGTATAACTAGTGTCAGACTAAGGTTCCCTTTTCCATTGATGTCAAAGGGGGGGAAAAATCACAATAGAAATTTTTGACATCAATGCCAAAGGGGGAGATTGTTGGCATTGAGTTGCCATTGATGTCAACCAGTATTGCCAGTTACTAGTAGAGGGTTTCAACTGATATAAAGAAGATTATATCGACATAAAGAAGTATGTGTTCAGTTGACATATGATATCACCTATTGGCAATTGACACTCATTGGATTCATATGTTGTCATTGATGGCAACAAGATTCTATAGAAGGAAGACACAAGCAGATATTGGTTGACACCGACAAACACTGACAGATACCGGCATTGGAGTAATAAGGGTAATAATCGGCACTGACACTGCCATCCAGCTCTTCAGTGAAGCCAACATCAGTCTCAGATCAGGGGAAGTTTTATTTGTAAAATCATTTTGTAATTATTGTATAAATTTGACATTGAATATCTTTTGTAACGTGTTGTAAGATGACATAAGGCATATTGTTTGCAAAGGATATATAGGTCGGTTTATTAGGTAATTTTGATATAGGACAATGTGAATAATAATGTGGAGAACAAAAAAGATCAGAAGGATATGTATGTAGATCATTTGTATGCAAAATTAATATCATACAATGATCAGTATATGGTTTATAAAGCATTCTTAGAGAAAAGGAGATACTAGTAAAAGGGTTTAGGTTTTATGAACCGTTACAAAATAGATCTATAACCAGAACTCTTTTTGGCATTGTAGATGCATTTTGTTAGTTCACCATTATTGTTTTTATCTCAACAGAGGCCTGTAGTCAATGAGGCTCTTTTGTGTTGAGTAGTGTTCTCTAAGTAGTGTGCCTTCCTTCTTGTGTAGGCCCCCATGCTATGTAATATGTTTCATATGGATAGTGAATTGATATTGTGGGTCATAAATCCCATCGTGGTTTTTCCTCTTTGAGGTTTTCCACATATAAAATTTTGTGTCTTATGGTTTTCATTCATGTGTCTGGTTTATTTATTTCGTGTTATATGTTTCTTCATTTACCGGTTTATATGTGTATGTTGTAATAAGGTAAAATCTTATAACACCGAGAGAACACTAATTCACCCCCCCTCTCAGTGTTCTTGGATTTCTTCTATTCCAATAATTGGTATCAAATCCTGGTTCCTCAGAGGAAGTTTAACATCTTAAGGAAGATCGTGAAACCAGATTCATTGAATATGGCTATGGAGAAGCAACTTGAGATGGCACTTGAGGATTATGATCTTGAAAGGTTGAAGAACTTAAAGCTACAAAATGAATTGAATTCTATTAATGAATTCATTCTTGTTCTGCAAGAAAGGTTATCATCTTCTCAAGCTAGGAGGAAGGAAATTTTGCAAAACCAGGATGATGAAGAGAAAAATGCACTGAAGAAATAATGTTAGAAGATGAGTCAAGAAAACATGCTCATGAAGAATGAAATTCAAGACCCGAGTATGAGGATATCAAAAGATATTGAGGACATAAGGAAGAAGGAATAAAATATTGTCATATCTCTGAAGAACAAATTTGAAGAATGTGGCAAATTGACTCAGGAGAATGATATGTTGAAAACTAATTTGGTACAATCCTAGAATAATGAACAAGAGATTGAAAGACAAATAGTGGTTCTGAGAAATTATCTGACTACTGCAAGTGAGTATAAATAAAAATTTAGGATTAGTGCTACACAGTTGGATGATTTATTAAAAAGACAAAGGCAGAATGAAGATTCTAGAGGACTTGAATTTGAACAAGGTCAAAGCTCCAGTACTGCAAATCAAAGTTAGACAACTGGTATGCAAAACTCATAAGACTAGAGGAAAATGGTAAGGCAATCTAATTCTTAGAAATTCAATGGTAGATTTTTTGTTTGTAATAAATTTGGCTATATGGCTAAACAATGTAGAAATAGAGAAAATCAAAACTACAATTCAGTTCCCCGTCAATGCACAAATTGCAAGAAATATGGTCATAAGTCAGAAGATTGCAGAATGAATGTAAAGTGTCATGCATGTGGAAAGTTTGGACATTTGGCTAACCAATGCAAATCAAGGAATGACACTGGATATGGTAAAGCAATTCAAAAGAACAATGTTACATGTTATGCATGCAACAAAATAGCTCATATTGCTAAGTACTACAGAAGTAAGACTAAATCAGTTAGCAATGACAGAGCAAATGAGAAAGGTAGATGAATTACAACCAGATCATAGCAAGAGATGGGTTAGAAAGTCTGAAGAAGCAAGTGGAGATGTAACTACACCAGTAACTGTACTAGTAACTCCACCAATAGAGCAAAGCAATCCTACACCGACAATAAATTCAACTGGTAACTGAGGCAGATGCCTTAGGGGTTGGAAAATACATTGCAAATCTTCCATATTCTCCGGAAGAGATCTAGAGAGTTGTATTGATCATTGATGGAGGATTATTTGACATAAGACTGTGAAACTGACATCTGATAGCGCACACTAATAAGTATTTATGAGAATGGAGAATTAGGGTTTACTCACTAATAAAAAGGGAAAATCTACTCATTTTCACTCACCCAACACTTGAGAAAACCAAAGAAAAGAAAAGGTGAACCATAGGTGATCAAAACAAAGCAAAGGCATTCTAAAGAGATTTCCAACAGTTTTGTGAGAAGTCATCAAGATCTTTCAATCGACAATTGTTATCCAGGTATTTCTTTGAAATGATTTCCAGATGATCCCTTGCTCCTACTTTCATTGTGAATCCCATTGTAGTTTAGGTTAAGAATAGGCTTAGACTTGTTTTCAAAGAGTTTCCTCAAATAGCAATGAAGGAAGATTCTACTAGCGCATTTTTGAGGTTTCTCGATGGTGTAGTATACATGGGAGATGTCAGAGCTTATATTCACTACACCTTGGAGGAAGTAGGATCTAAGGAAATTAAGGAAATGTATCAATCTGTGATACTAGGTAGCTCTGAAATAATCAAGTCGAAATATCAAATAATTGAAGACCTAGGATTAGCCGAAATCCTGTGTTAGGATTTCCAAAGATACTGAGAGGGGGGGGGGTGAATCAGTATCTAAGAGGTTAATAGATTTTATGATCTTATTAAATAAATTGCATTCCAAAATAGTGTATCTATAAACAAGAATTAATACCGTAAATATGAATAATAAGCACAACATAGAAAGCACACCATAACACAAGATTTTTAGTGAGGAAACCCAGTGTGGGAAAAACCTCTATGGGATTTGTGACCCACAATATTCACTCACTGGCCAATGAATAGATATTACTTACAATAGGGGCCTGCACATGCAGGAAGGCCAACTACCTAAAGCTCACTGCTTAATTACAAAAGGGAAGTCTCACTGACTTACAAAATGGATTATGCAAATCCAATATGGTGTACTACTTTAGTTCAACATCTGCTATGCCAGGTTTAGTAATGATTTAAGCTCATACAATGACCATAAACCTTACTCCAAAATCTACCTTAATATTCGCATATTACTTATGCAATAATTTAACCATGTCTTGCTTCTTAAATGATCTACCAGATCTCATACTTATATATGAGTCTTATTACAATATGCATTGTTGTCTTATAAAAAGATATTACAATTAAATACAAAATACAATATCAAAATCTTGTCGGCTAGGGTGTCGGTAATCATATTTGTCGCTGTCGGTAAACTATCTATTGGTGTAGAGCCTGTCGGTGTCAGTGCCTGTCAGTGCCATAGGAATGCAAGGTTTCCATCAATGAAAATACCTTAAATCACCTACAATTTCTCATTAGAGTGTGCAATGCCAACAATCTCCCCCTTTGGCATTGATGGCAACACCCATGAAAAAAAATTCAAAAAATGTATCCAAAATTTGAAGTCCAAAAATCTTACCAAAAAGTGTGTTCTCCCTCTGAGCAGATGATCTATTATGTCCATCATTTTTCTTATCTATACTACTCTCCCTTTGACATCAATGACAAAGGCTATCAAAAAAATGTCAACTAAGAATAGTTCTCAGTTATAACTCTATAACCAGTTGGTTACAATCTGAAATAGATCTGCCAATGCAAAATTTATGCTCTGAGTGAACCTTTCACTATCCGTCAATGTTGCTTCAGTCCTTTAAATTGTACCAGTGAGGATGTGCATTTTCTCTTCCGATGTCTTTAGTCGTGCAACAAGTGCCTCTAAGATCTCTCTCCTCAAAGAGATGAGGTTGTCAAGTTTTGGACCAAGTCTACATTTAAGCTCTTTTGCCTTGAATTTTATTCTCTCTTTTTCTTTTTCAAAATTTTCAATTTTCTCCTCAAAACCTGCTATTTCCTCCTCTATAACCAATATGGGTTCTGATGAATCGATGAGATTGTCAGCAATATCATTTATTTCTTTTTGCACATTACTAATCTTCTTGTCTATATCCAATGTAAAAATATCAGTCTTACATGTGTCCCTATACAACTCCTTAAATTCCCTTAATGTTTTGCTTAGTGCTAGTAGGAGTGTGTCAATATGTTCCATGCACTTCTTTATTGTCTCATCAAAAAAATTCTCTTTTTCCTTATTCATTTTTTCTCTAAATGTCTCCTCATTTATCTATTCAACTGTCAATATGTTAGTGGTGATATACTTAGACAATGGGTCTAGTTGACTTAAAGAGTCTTTATTCACCACATTGCACTTGGGTTAAATCAATTTTAGAATAGGGATGGTATCATCAATAGCCTTATAAGCTAGTGCATTACATTGTGATTTTCTTAATTGAATCCAATAATACCTCTGTTACATTAGTTGGTCTGAATTTTGTCATGGAAGAACCAGATGATTGTCCAACTACCTTAACAATCTATATTCCACCGGTGTGAGTAACCTCTTTTCTTATATTAACCTCTGGTAGGTCAGTTTGTGTCTACATTTCAACTAGCAAAGGCTTGGGTTTCTCAGCAGTTGTCGGTGGCACTGTCTTAGTTTGAACTTGTACCTCAACCTTTTTCTCTTCTTGTTTCTCAGTGTGTACCTTAGTTTATTTCTCTGTGCTTTCTACTGTCAGTTTCTCTAACTCTGTAGGTTTTTCAATGTGTGCACTAGTGGTATCAGTCACCATTCTAGAAGCCAGGGGATCAACTTATTGTTCAGTTTGTGTGTCAACCCCAATCTCAATATTTTCAACTGTATTCTCTACATGTGTTTCCACTGCAATATTCTCAGTCGCTGGCTCAATAGCCATATCTTTCTTTTCACCAATGGTTTCCTTATCAACCACAATATTTACCTCTTGTGTATCAATATTCATAGTATATAAAAATTCTGAATTAAGATTGGTGTCCTCATGTGTTGATTCCAACTCAACATTATTATTTGATGTTTCAATAGTCTCAACTGAAGGAGTATCAGAAGGAGGTAGGGGCAAGTTGTCTATCACTTTTATGTTGGGTAGTCCACCTACCTTTCCTTTACCTATATCCTTATCCTTATCCTTTTGATATACCTTAAAAGTTTTGGGTCTCTTAAGCTCTTCTTGCTTCTCTTTTTGCACAAAGAAGATATCCCATTTATCTATTCTCTTCAATTATTTCGTTCACTCTACCAGCCATTAAGCCTACATGTTGGTGACCACTGGAAAATACTATCATGTTTGCCTCACTTATTAACTCATTAATTTTTTCTATTGATTTAACTAGGTGAACTGCAAGCAATTTTTCTATCTTTATTTTCTTATCCAATTCCATAATAGCAAGTCTCTTTGCATCAAGTCTCCTATACAAGCCACTCAGAAAATCGTCTACATCTTCTATTAAAAATTTCTTATAAATTTCTAAGTGTAGAATGATGAATACTAAGAGGAGGGGGTGAATTAGAACACCAAAAAATACTGAACTTAAGCACTTAAACATTTTAGCAGTAAGTCGGTATAACAGTTTTACTAACAAATTGTTTAACACAA
Source organism: Cryptomeria japonica (assembly GCF_030272615.1). NCBI lineage: Eukaryota > Viridiplantae > Streptophyta > Pinopsida > Cupressales > Cupressaceae > Cryptomeria > Cryptomeria japonica. Next base: position 807,107,546 of record NC_081409.1, on the reverse strand, counting down.
ATGCAAACCAAACAGCAAATAAGACATTCACCCACATAAGCACAATCACCATAACATAATATATTTTGACATGGAAACCCAAATGGGAAAAACCATGGTGAGATGAAACTCACAAGTAACTATCTACAGAATAGTAACCAGACTAGTTAAGGTCAGACCAGTTAAGGTCATACAATATTCTTTACCAGAACAGATCCTGTTAGGAATCTCAATCTCTGTTAGGAGATAAGTCCGATTAAAGACTACTTTGTGAGAGGATTTTAGATCCACAGTTGTGAACCACCTTGTTAGAGGATTTATAACGGATTTTCTAGGCCTACTCAATTAAGGGTTACAAACTTGTCGAAGATGTGAGTAATCAACAAGTGAGTGATCTAAATACTAGCACCGTATGCTTGGTTAGATCCTTGATAGCTCATTGTTAATGCATTTCAGCATTACTTCAGTCTTCAATATCTTCACAGTCTATTTCTTCACACAGACCTAATCTCCTTCTATGATCACACATACAAAAACATCATCAACCACACAAAACCCTAATCACCTTATTAAAACCCTAGACATGATGTCCTTATAAAGGAATTTGATTTCATGTCGGTCCAATAGGATTACATTGCAATTTCCTAGGTTCAATGCATCTAGACACATTTGGTAACATGACACAGAATCACCATCAAAGTGTTAGTGGATGGTAACTCATCACAAAAAAAACATACCAGTTCATGCAACTTTACCGATTATCGGTTGATAACTCATCATAGAGTAATACCAGTTTACATATTAAGCTGATTACTGGTTGATAAAAATGAAGACTGGGAAAATGATAATTGCCACTTCAGTTCCTTTGTATCGCTTGAGATCCTTGAACTGCTTGAGGTCTTCATGCTACTTGGGATCAGTAAACACTTTCTGCATAACACCGATAGTATAAAGACTATAATACATAATACCGGTTTGGAACAAATACTGGTTGAGCATAACTCATACATACAAAAAGTGATCTCAAAGCAAATGTGTGTCCATCAATGACAATCACAACAACACAATAAAAAATGCCAACAATCTCCCCCTTTTGCATTGATGGAAACACTTAAGAAACATTTTGACATGTAAGTGTTTACAACAAAAATATGCCATGATCAAAATTACTCCCCCTAAGCATATACACTATCCCTTTTGTAGAAAATAAAATGTATACTACTCCTATACAAAGATAAACATGAAAGTACACATAACGTGCATCAAAATTTTAAATACAAAATACTACTCCCCCTTTGCCAACAATGACAAAGTACAGCTAAATAAGCCTTGTTTCCATTAAAATAATAAGTGTTTAGGACAATAAAGAGTGAAACTTGTCAAAAACTGATTTAAAGTCTTGCATAAATGTCTTCATCGATAAATACCATTACTCAAGAAATGAGGTAGCAACCTCACTTTTCATTTGCATCTAGAAAACTTGTTCCTCCATGGCATCCAGGGTACTCATCTCTTGAGTGACTGTTAAGGCATCGAGATTGAGATAGCAGTTCTGAAGTATTTGCAGTCATGGTAGTAGAACCAGTTGAAGTTCCTACAAATCTTGTGTCTATTTGCTGATCTCTAACTCTATTCTTGTAGTCTAGAGTTGAAACCGGTGAACAATTTGCCCATATGTGGTGAAGGAATCATAGGGCATCTTGAAGGTACTTATGTATGTCTGTAAATTAGATTGTAGTTTGTCTTTCTAAGCAAGCACATCATCACAGAATAGATGGGGTTGGCTTATCTTACTGAGCAGTAATTTCCCCTCATCCATAGCATCTCTTATGTCTTTCTATGCTTTCTAAAGTTCAGATCGGAGCTCATTTAACTTCTTCACTAAGGCAGTGTTCAGTGCCTTTTGATGCTTTTGTGCATTGGCTTCAGCAACATCTTCTAGGCATTGCACCTGGTCCTCTACAACTGTGCATAAAAGTTTTTGTTGGGCCAGAGAGGAATTGGTACTGGGGAGGTTGGTACCGGGTATCAAACTGCTAAGAGTTTCTACCACAGTTAGAATAACATCTTGTTCCTTCTTCCTCCTTAGTGCTTCTAGTCGCTCTTGGGCAAGCTTAATGCTTTGCAGAAGCTCCATTTCATTTGCAAATTGGAGGTCAATGGGACTAGTAATGTCAGTCGGTTTGTCTTGACTACCGATTGCCTTAGGGGTCTCCACTTGTATGCTCTTTGCTGCTTCCTCCTTGTCCTTGGCTTTTTTCTTTTCTACTTCTGCCTTCTTTTGCTCCTTTTCTTCTTTCTTTATTTTCTCTTCTTCCTTCCTCCTTTCTTCTTCTTTCCGCTTCTCTTCTTCTTTCTTCTCATCTTCCTTCTTCTTCTTCTACTCTTCCTGTTTCTTCTTCTCCTCTTCCTTCTTCCTCTTCTCCTCTTCTTTTCTCTTCTCCTCTTCCTATTTCTTTTCTTCTTCCTTCTTGTTCTTCTCCTCTTCCTATTTCTTCTTCTCCTCTTCCTGCTTCCTCTTATCCTCTTCTTTTCTCTTCTCCTCTTCCTATTTCTTCTTCTCCTCTTCCTTCTTCCTCTTATCCTCTTCTTTTCTCTTCTCCTCTTCCTTTTTGCTCTTTTTCTCCTCTTCTGATTGTTTCCTCTTCTCTTCCTATTTTCTCTTTTCCTCCTCTTGTTTCTTTTTCTCATTCTCCGCTTGCTCTTTGTCAGCCTTTTCTTTGTCCTATTTCTCCTTGTCAACTTTCTCTTTGTTAGCTTTGTCCTTTGCTATATCCGAGGTGACATTTTCACCATCCAAAGCATCAACGTCAATAGGGTCCATTTGTTCAGTGACCGGTTCTCCTGCACTGTCATACACCTCATCCGATTTTTTAATTTCTGGTTCTTATTCAACCTTCTTATTGGCTTCGGACACTTGGTGCAACCTCAGAGCAGCTTTGGCATGTGAGTGGGTATCTTTTACCACTTCAAGGACTTTCCCTTCCAATAATAGGAGTCTTCTTCTTCTCATGAAGAAGAGGCCTTTATATTTTTCCATAACTTCATAAAGTTCTGAATTAGACACATTATGAAAATATTGAGCAAATATTTCCTCTCTTATTTCTTGTTCCTTTTCTATGGCAATGCACCATTTGTTATCTAAAGAATTATATAAAGAATTCGGTGTCACATATTTAATTTCTGATGGTGACTGGTCATTAATACATAAATATTGAATAACTTCCTATTCTACTTCCTCTTTCTCATTGTCAATGAAATCATCAAAATGATCTACTAAATCACTCAACACTTTTCTCCTAATATTCTTGATAGTTCTTTGACAATGTGTCAAAGGTTTGTAAGAGGAAATATCAATATTTACCAGTGCTGATGATGCTGGTTCATTGCTGGTTGTCTTTGTCTTCTTTCTCGTTTGACTAGTCTTCTTAGGTTGTTCTTCAAATTCTATGTCCTCTGAGTCTAGTGTGTTGCCTTTTATCTTCTGCTTCCTTTCAAATACCTTGGCGGGTGAAACTTCTGGTTTCTTCTTTGCCGATGCCTAGTTGGTCACTTTAGGACTTGCTGAAGTAACCAGTGTTGATACAGATGGCACTTGCTTTCCCTTGTTTACTGAGGGCTCTTCAACCGGTGTACCCCTTTCCAGATAGGTGTCGATTCTCTTCTTCTTAGGATCAAGCGGTAAGGAAAGTAGCGTAGAAGCATACCTGTCTAGCATATCATACATTACCTCATATCCCATAGGTTCCACCTTTTCTTTTCTAGGCTCAATTGCCTCCATTATACACTCATCTACTCTGATGGTGAAGGAGGTGTCCTCTTCATACTTCTTCACAATATCACCAGATATTCTCACCCTTTGGCTCATCTTTTGTCTGAACTCATCAAAGTATTTGTTAAGGACTTCAGGATAACCGGTTCCAACCACTTGAAGACTTTCTCTAATTTCATTAGTAACCGGTTGGTCAGCAGACCACTGAATATCACCAACTCCTGGGAAATAGCCTTGGAAGTAGAAGAACAATCCAACCAATAGTTGTCCAAATTTAAATTTCAAGGCATTTTCCTATTTAATTGACTTCAGATTCACTAGAAGTTGCCTTTGCATATAGGTGCATAAATCAAACGAGCCATCTTCCATGATCATCCTGTAGGTGGCATTTACCGTTGCAGTAGAGACAGAGTTAATTCTGCTAGTGTGGAATGTCTGGTAACCTATCACCATGTAGGCATATTTGACCAGATCATCCTTGATGGTATTGATGGTCATTCCCTATTGGTCACTCAGAGAATCGGTGAGCTTGGTCATTTCCATCTTAATGACTTTCCTTAGGGCTGACACATCTCCAACATTACAGAAATAGGTGATGGCATGAATTGCTTCCGGTGTGATGTCATGTGTCCACTCTAAATACATTTTGTCACCGTGCACTCTGCTTAGAATGATGAGGATGTGATCATCTATAAATTCTTTAAGGAAATAGACCGCATTATGAAGCTTCCTCTTTTCCAAGATGTTGTATTCTGGTTTGATCTTATTGTCCTTCCCAAAAAATAAGATTAACTAAGAATGGATCACTAGAGATCCTAGGTCTTCAATTTTACAGTCAGTATAATCTAAAATACCTTCCTCAACTATAAGAGCAGTGGGTATTTGGGATAGGGCATTATATTTTGCCTTCTGTTGGATGAAACCTACTAAATCAATGGGTGCACTATAACTAGAGTGCAATGCAGGAGACATGATAAATAGAGAAACTCAAAAAATACCTTCCCAAGTCAAGATTTAGGGCTTGCAAATTCCACTTCACCACACACTACTTTAGTTGCTGGATTACCGCTTTGAGTTCTACGCTTGACCAATTTGTATTATCTTTTGACTCTTCTTCAAAGTTTTGAAATCTCTCTGAATCGCAAGACAAATCGCCTTTTGTCATTCTGCACTTGAAAACTTCTTTGATCAAAAATGGATAAGTGAAAATGACTTGAAAAATCCCTTTTAAATGAATTCTTCACCTACCATAATAAATGCTCCACGATTAGGGTATAAACCCTAATTTCCCTTTTATCATTTCCAGTCTTCTGCCAATTGACAAGTATCACATACCAATTAAGGTCTTTTACTAGTGTAAACCAGTGGTTCGAAACATTTCACCGATTTGTTCCCCCCTAAGCTTTTTTGTAGCTTAGTTTGCCCGTTCAGAGATTTCCACACTAGGTACAAAAACTAGTTCTTCTTGAGTCACTTCTTCTAGCCTCTTTTTCCATTTTTTCTTCATATCCGCTTGAATAGTTTCAACATCAATCTTTCCTTCCGGAGTGACTGGTATATCATCTGATATATTCTTTCTCGTTCTACAAAATCTTGTTGTATGACTTGGTTTTTTGCAATGATAGCAAACCATTTCGGGTGCTCTCCATGGTCAATTATTCATTCTACCATTCTTCCTCCTACATGTTGTAGCAATGTGACTACTACCATGACAAATCAACTAGGTTTCTCTCCATCCGATTGCTGGTTGATAGCCACCGCTACCTAATTGATGATTATAGGTATTAAACTGGTTTGGATTCTGGTTTCGAGAGGGTTCAGGAAAAACTCCTTGACTCTTTTGAGGATACCTTCCAGTGTTGTACATGACAGACTTGCATTCAAATGCTCTATGCCCAAACTTGTTGCATGCATAACAATTTCCACTGAATCTATTGGATCTAGGCTTATTCTTTAGAAAGTAAGGAAAGTTATTGTAAGCCTTATTTCTACATACATTAGTAGTATGTCCTTCCTTGAGACAATTAAAGAAAACAGGTTTGAACTTTTTCTTACCTTTATCCTTTGATGTTGGTCACTTCTTTGAAGCTACATCTATTTCTCTAGAGGTCTCACCTTCCTCATACCCAGAGAAACCAAGTCCATTAGTATTCTTTACTGGTTTAGCTAATTCAATCTTTTGCTCTAACTTAGCAGCACTCTGATTGAATCTGGCAAGTATTTCCTTTGACTCAGAGAGTTCTTTGGAAATAGTAGCATTATATTCCTTCCAAGTTGCATTCTCAGAAATAGCCATGTCTAGTTCACCTTGCATTTCGTCTTTTTCCACTTTACTCTCTTAGAGATGAGCGGTAAGTGCACTAATTTCTTACTTCAGCTTGGAGATCTCATGATCTTTGTCTTTTACCAGATCTTCAGCTTTTCTCGGGTTCTCAAGCTCTTGACAGATCCTGATAGTTAGTCCTTCAAGTTCCCTTATTAGGTTGGAATTAGACTCATTCAATTTTTCAACTTCTTCAACTAGGGCTTCCATGTCCGCTTCATCAAAGGAACTATTTTTAGTAAGCTCCATCAGTTTCTTAGCATGCTCTCTTCTCTTTGCTAGAGAGACTTTATATTTCACTTTGAGTTCATCAAAGGCCTTCTCAGTCTGAGTGATACGATGAGTAAGTTCCCTCATAGTGTATTCCCCCATATCTCTTTCCAAGTGGTTAGTGTTACTACTTATCAAATTGCCATTAGTTTCATATCCAAAGTCATACTATATTCTAGTCAGTTAGTATTACTGAATCATGCAGTCGATACACACAAAGAAGTTGGTATGAACAGTCTAGTTGGTTACTAAAAAAAGCAGTCACAGAACACAGTATTCACTAAGTTGTTTACCGAGTAAAGGTTCATAGCTACCGAGTGGTAAAGTTAACTCACCAAGTTGATATTCACCGAGTGAAACATTTTACTAGATACATTGAACCTGGACATGCACATGAAAATGTGTTACAAGATCGAGGCACATCTAACCATTTTTACATTGGAAATTGCACTATGAGATTATGTATGATTACAAGGCCAATCTAACCTATGAGATATTTTGTTTAGTTAATCATTCGAAGAATCTTTTTGTAAGATCGAAGCAATGAATCAGATCACCGCTGTAAGAGACCTATATATACAACATGATTCTAGGGTTAGATATATATGGTATGAGATGCAATGAGATAGCAATGTGTATACATGAAGGAAGACTATTATAGAGACACAGAGAGGTCACCAAGAAGGTTATCAGTGAATAGTCGAAGAACAGAGTAAACAGAAGGGTTTATCGAGTTTCATTATGGGTTACCAAGGTATGCTACAAGCTAGGTAATCTTATTCAGAGCACATAGAATCTACTTTAGCATTTCAAATGTAAAGTTGTAGATATTTGTAATGATTATATTGTAATATTTTGAAGTTGTAAGAGAAACCTTTACCAGGGTAAAAGACTCTAACCAAGTCTATAAATTGTAAATCCTTTAACTAGGTGCTACACTTATATAGTGTTGTAAAAATCCTTTAGTAAGGTAGATCTAATTGATCTTAATACTCCTCACAGGGTAAGCTATCAGAAATAGCTAAATGTAGCTCTAACCGAGCATTCTTTATTATTGCAGTAGTGAAGTTGTGGGTGCCATCCCCATCGCAGTTTTTCTCTCTAACCAAGAGTTTTTGCGTGACCAAAATATATGTGTTATGGAGTGAATCATGTATGATTGTTATCTGTTGATTATAGTTTTATTTTATGTTACTGCACTATTCCGTTTATGCATTATAGTAAGGTTATTACAAAGGAAAAGTTTTGGAGTACTGACTCACCCCTCCCCTCTCAGTACATTAGCTTTCTATATTGGGCCTAACAATTGGTATCAAAGCATTGAATCTTGGAAAAGGGTTTAACCACCTAAAGAGAAATATCTTAGCAATGGAAGGCTACAAAAAATCTCAGAGGATTGTGCATCTTCAAGAAGAGCTAGCTAATGCAAATCAAGTGATTGTAGACATGCAGAGGCAAATGCAAAAATCTCTGAAAGTAAGGAGAAGATTATCTGATGACTTGCAGGATTCTCAAGAGCTAGTGGAACAAATTGAGACATCATCTGAGAATAGTATATCTAAAGAAACTGAAGAAATGATTGGAATGTTGAAAGAAAAGAACAAAGCATTGGCTGATCAACTAAAAGCAATGAAAAGAGAACATGAACATTTCAGTACACAAATGACTAAAAATCTAGATGCATTAAGGAGAGCTGAGGATAAAGCAAGAGATCTACAAAGAGAGAAACAACAACTTGAAGCTCTAGTATCTAATAAGGATGATGAAATCATAAAGTTAACTGGTATTCAACAAAATATGACAGATCAAGTAGGTTATGCTCATCATGAAGCAATTCTGAAGAATGATGAAAATCAATCATTGAAACTTGAAGTATGTCCAAGAAGTGTTGGTTTAAGCAAAAGAACTACATGAAGTATCCACACTGAGCAAACACTGGAGGTTACTGAACTCACACAGATTCTTACCGACAATATGCAGTAGTACCATGGGATTACAATACAAGGATATGGTGTGAATGTTGTGGAAGATATGGACATATAAGTGCCAACTATTTTATAAGGTTTGGAATGAACAACCGGAGATCATGGAGAAATCCCGATATGGCATGTTTTCATTGTCACAAAGCTAGACATTTAGCTGGAGATTGCAGAGATCAATTGAGAAGAGACACTGAGGAGATAAAAGAAAAATTCAAGATGATTTGGAAAAAGAAATAAATTATGTCTGATAAAGAAAGCACCTTACCTACCGAGTTGGGTGCACCTATTTCAAATTAGCCAAGAAAAGGTATGAAGGGACTGCATTCTTTAAAAGTTAAATCATAACAGTTCCTATTTTATTATGAACAAAATTCAAAATCTTCATAGTTAAGATGCAATTAGTCAATTTACATACTATACAGGAAACTTGTCAAGTCGGTGTATACAAGGAACTTGTCAAGTCAATTAACAAAGCAAAGTTGGGTACTTGATGAAAATAAAAAATGAAGTAAAATAGTAAAAGGTGAACTGAGTGCATTTAATATCTTGACCTAACTTGCACGGAGCCCAATAAGGTATTTTTTGAGTACTTAAAAGTGTTTTTGTGGTCATTGTCATTCACCCAAGTTTTCGCGAAGCAGAGCAGAGCGAATCAAAGTGACCAAAATTCATTCAAAGCGAATTTTAAGGTTATTACAAAGGAAAAGTTTTGGAGTACTGATTCACCCCTCCCCTCTCAATACATTAGCTTTCTATATTGGGCCTAATAGTTAGACTTATAGAAAGGTTGGCTCTGCTAACAATTGATGAATACTAAGAGGGGGGCTGAATTAGTATACCAAAAAATACTGAACTTAAACACTTAAACAGTTTAGCAGTAAACCCATATAATAGTTTTACTAACAAACTAGTTAACACAAATGCAAACCAAACTGAAAATAAGGCGTTCACCCATAGAAGCACAATCACCATAACACAATAGATTTTGACATGGAAACCCAAATGGGAAAAACCACGGTGAGATGAAACTCACAAGTAACTATCTGCAGAATAGTAACCAGACTGGTTAAGGTCATACAATGTTCTTTACAAGAACAAATCCTATTAGGAATCTCAATATCTCTTAGGAGATAAGTACGATTAAAGACTAGCTTGTGAGAGGATTTCAGATCCATAGTTGTGAACCACCTTGTTAGAGGATTTACAAAGGCTTTGCCAGGTCTACCCAGTTAAGGGTTACAAACTTGTCAAAGATGTGAGTAATCAACAAATGAGTGATCTACATACTAGCATAGTATGCTTGGTTAGATCCTTGATAGCTCATTGTTAATGCATTTTAGCATTACATTAGTCTTCAATATCTTCACACTCTATTTCTTCACACATACCTAATCTTCTTCTGTGATTGCACATACAAAAACTTCATCAACCACACAAAACCCTAACCACCTTATTAAAACCCTAGACATGATGTCCTTATAAAGGAATCTACTTTCATGTCGGTCCAATAGGATTACATTGCAAGTTCCTAGGTTTAGTGCATCTGGACACATTTGGTAACATGACACAAAATCACCATCAAAGTGTCGGTGGATGGTAACTCATCACAAAAAAAACATACTAGTTGGTAACTTATCACAGTATTACCAGTTCATGCAACTTTACCAATTACCGGTTGATAACTCATCACAGAGTAACACCGGTTCAAATATTATACTGATTACCAGTTGACAAAAATGAAGACTGGGAAAATGATAACTATCGCTTCAATTCCTTCGTACCACTTGAGATCCTTGAACCACTTGAGGTCTTCATACCGCTCAGGATCAGTAAACACTTTCTGTGAAACACCGATTGTCTAAAGACTATAATACATAATACCAGTTTGGAACAAATACCGGCTAAGCATAACTCATACATAAAAAAAGTGATATCAAAGAAAGTGTGTTTCCATCAATGAAATCACAACAATATCATCAAAAATGTCAACATAGAATGATACTATTTTGTATGCTTTCCTTTTCCTCATTTGTAAAAGTATCATTATGTTTACTAACATTAGACAAGTTTCCTTCATCTATTATTTCATTTAGTAGATTGTCTAAAGGAGGAATAACTTGTTATTCCTTCTTCTTCCTTGGTGTCATTTTCTTTACTAGGGTCCTTACTACCTGTTGTTTCCTTCTTGTTCTCCTTGGTGCAGGAGAGGGTGTCGGTCAAGGTTTTCTTTTCTTTTCTACTCTCTTAAACTTCGATGGTATTTCACTATCAGATGAAGTTCCAATTGGTGAAAGATGAGCTTCTAGTTGTAACCCTTCTAAGTCACTTTCCTTAATACCAATGATATTCAATATGTTTTCCTTGATCTCTTTCACCTGTTTTAATTTTTTTCTGATAGTTTTCTCTCTTTTCTTCCTTTATTTTAGTGTTTGTACTTTGCTTTCAATGGTTTCAGCACTACCAAATATTTTCTCTTCAGGGTCTCTAGGGGCTTCAAATAGAGCTTTGGCATATGTCTTAATTATATTTACATCAGCCTCAAAACCCATTTCTCTCACCCAAATAGTTTTAGGAACTACTGCCTCCATCCAAATTTCATCTTTCTTAATAACAAAACATATTTCATTCTGCTATTTGTCTACAATGTTCTGAGGTAGTCTTTCATTTGTTTTCATTCTAGCCTTAAATGCCTGGAAGTATTCAATTATGTTGTTTTCCTTGTCATCTCCTATGCCGATAAGGATATCTAATAGTTGTTTGCCTACCAGTATGTCAAAACCAAATTCTTTCCTACCTATATCGGGAACTTCCTTATTAATGTATAGCATTAGGCACACAAGTAGATTACCAAATCTGAAGGTACCTTTCTTATCACCTTTAATTTTCTTCAAGTTGTCAATCAATTCATCCTTTAGCCATTCACATATGTCAATCTTAGTGTTACTATTCACCACATCATAAGCACTCTTGATACATAAACTAGAAATAGAGTTCAATCTGTTAGCATGTGTAGTTTTGTATCCTAGTATCATGCTAATTAATCTAACATTTATATCTTTCACATCATTGACTCTCAAGGATCTATTGTCATGGGTTGCACTAGTTAATGTCATCACAATGTTATTTGAAACTTTCTTAGTTTTGTCAAGCCTGCTACCAGTGGAAGGTAAGCCAGTCACAGCCTTTACTGCTTCTCTAGCGATCTTATGGATACAATCAAGCCAAAGAATTCTCCATGAACTCTACTGAGTATAATCCTCACAACTTCCTTAGGGAAATCTAGAATATCAAGTATTTCCACAAAACCTAGGGTTTCTATGATTTTATGTTCCGGTTTCACAATACCATTCTCATCACAAATTATAGTCCTAGACATGTTCATAATTTCATCAGCACCTAGTTCCTCAATATGACAATGTATGTATATCCTAGGGTCTTCTGCATATGCAACTCCTTTAAGGATTTTAGAGAATGCACCTAGGGTATCATCTTGATTTGCTACTTTGGGTATGATTTTAAATACGTGCCTAGAGTGTTTAACCACTTCAAGATCAGTAGGCTTTGTAATGAATTTAGGTGCAGAGGAGGAAGCCATTGATAAATACTTTAATCTATCTTTAGGTTTGAATGCTTGAAATATTTTGCTTCACTTCTCGTTGTGGATGCCTTCACTCGGGTTTTTTGCACTCTTAGGAAATTTGAATGCTCGGTGAGTGAAAGAGAGTGAAAAACACTTTCTTTATAATGTCATTTCCTTCCACTACCATAATAAATGCCTGTCAGTTAAGTAAAACTTAACACATCTGTCAGTAAAGAAGGAATCCATCTTCTTACCATCAACTCAGGGTAAACCAGCATGATTTTCAATTAGTTTCCATACCCCAAAAGAGTTTCTTTTCAGTTAGATGAAGAATCTCTTGCCGGTGTAGTGATACTCTGTTCTATCGGTGAAGGAATAGCCTCATCAACATTCTGATCTCTCTTTCTAATCCATTGTTTTGAAAATTCTAGCTTTACCTCTTCAACCTTCTCTTTACCTTTCAAACTAGGTCCTTTATTATTTGCCGGTGATGCCTTACTTCTAAATTTTTTTGCAGTATGTCCAATCTTGTTACAAGCATAACAAGTCACATTATTTTTCTGAATAGCTTTTCCATATCCTATGCTGGTATGTGTTCTGAATTGATTAGATAAGTGTCCAAATCTTCCACAAACATAACATATTACATTCATTCTACAGTTTTCTAAATTATGGCCAATTTTGTTGCATTTTGAACATTGACAGGTGGGCGCATTAGTGTTTTGATAGTTTCTAGATCTACACTGATTTCCTCTATGACCATACTTCTTGCAGTTAAAGCATTTCCCATTAAATTTGTAGGCATTAGGTTGTCTTACCAGTTTATTGTGATCATGATTGCTTGCAATACCGGAGCTTTCACCAACTTCAAAGCCAAGACAATTAGTGTCTCCATTAGGTTTTTGATTTTTTTAGCATGTCATCAAGTTCTTCTGAACTTTTCTTGAATTTCTCTTTATGTTGATTTGCAATAGCCAACTTATTTTCCAAGAAATTGTCCTGCCTCATGAGTTCAGTTTTATCATATTACAAGTGGATCAGATGTGTCTTCAACATATCATTTTCATGACTAAGTCTTAGATTTTCAGTTCTAGCATCATTGAGTCTTCTAGTCAAGTCATCTTCATTCTTCTTTCTGTCTTCAATGTCTTTACAAAATCTCATAGTCATATCTTGCATCTCAATCCTCAAGGTCATGTTTTCTTACTTCATCTTGATTACAAGGTTATTAAGAGTTTCATTTTCATCATCATCATTCTGTATCTTCTCATGAAGTTCTCTTCTTTTGTTTCTAGCAATGGTAAGATTCTCCTGAAGTCCTTGAATTAATTCCTATGCAGTCTTCAGATCATCTTCAAGTTTGATATTCTTCAACTTTTCTGCATCATAATCTGAAATAGTTGTTTCCAATTGCTTTCTCAAGTTATCCATCTGTACCCGTGTTAGAATCTCCCTCAAGCTGTTAGGCTTTTGAAAAAAGAGGACTAGGCTCTAATACCAATTGTTAGGATTCCCAAAGATACTAAGAGGGGGGGGGGGGTGAATTAGTATCTAACTAGTTAATAGATTTTTTGATCTTATTAAATAAATTACATTCCAAAACAGTGTACCGGTAAACAAGAATTAATGTAGTAAATATGAAAAATAAGCACAACATAGAAAGCACACCATAACACAAGATTTTTAACGAGGAAACCTGGTGTGGGAAAAACCTTGGTGGGATTTGTGACCCACAATATTCACTCACTGGCCAATGAATGGATATTACTTACAATAGGGGCCTGCACATACAGGAAGGCCAACTACCTAAAGCTCACTACTTAATTATAAAAGGGAAGTCTCACTGACTTAGAAAATGGATTAATAAAATCCAACATGGTGTACTTCTTTAGTTCAACATCTTCTATGCCAGGTTTAGTACCGGTTTAAGCTCATACAATAACCATAAACCTAACTCCAAAATCTGCCTTAATATTGACATATTAATTATGCAATAATCTAACCATGTCTACTTCTTAAATGATCTACAAGATCTCATACTTATATATATGTCCTATTATAATACACCTTTTCAGCTTACAAAAAGATATTACAATTAAATACAAAATATAATAATCAAAATCTTGTCGGCTGGGGTGTCGGTAATCATCTTTGCCACTTCCGGTAAACTATTTGTCGGTGTAGAGTCTTTCGGTGTTGGTGCCTGTCGGTGCCATAGGATTGCAAGGTTTCCATCAATGACAATACCTTCAAACACCTACAATTTCTCATTGGTGTGTGCAATGCCAACATCCTGTATATACTAGAATTCGAGAAGGAAATGATCAAATATGTTCTGAGCAGTGTCCATAATGAATTCATCTGGCTAGACCGACCTCATATGATCACCAAAGAAGCAATTTAGGCAGTCACCAGTTTACCCAAAGTCAGGCAGGAACCCGACAAGAAGATCTCCAACACTGAGGTAGAAAATATCAGCGACCCAACCCATGATGGAAGGTCAATGAGGATAAGCACCATTAAGGAGTCAAATTAAAAATTTTCCAGCATGATCAATGACTAAAAGGTAACAAAATCAAATCAATTAAACTCTATTGCCAGTTCCTGTATCCATGTTGCATATCAAATGAAAAAGAATGATGGAAAATATGACTTATGTGAATGGTGAAGAAGTGAATTAATGAGAAACCTAGGAAAAATGAAAAGTGTTAAGAAAGGGACATTTTGATATGGTAACCTTATTATCCATCTTATGCTATATTTCATGAATGAGCTACTGAGATTGGGAAAGAAACAATGGGCTCATGACATTCTATTAGGCAGGAAGATTAGAGATGCAATCACTGGCCTTGGCAGTAGTAGGGATTAGAAGTTATGGGGTCTCTTCAAATCTTTCCTAAAGAACATGAGACTGAGGGAGAGAATCTCCAAACACATTGTGGAGAAATACTCCACTAAAATATGCTTCATGGTAAAACCATATGAGACTCTCATGGAAGTGGTGGAACCGAGAACAATATGGGTCACTAAATTAGGTTATGAAGTTGATGATAACATTTTGGAACTATATGCAAAAATGGTGCTTGATGCTCCTTTGGATGATAAGACTGAACACTTCAGTAGTGCATAGGAGAAGACTCTTGAAGTTAAAATTGGTTTCAATAAGAAAAGGAGGGAAAATAAAATAGACAAAATGTATTCTTTCATTCATAATGTAACCCACAAGATAGATACTGAATTAGGCTCTACATCTAAACTGATAGATCAATTGGTAGTGGCATGTGCTCCAAAGGTAAAGAAGCCAGAAGCCTTCATATCTCGTATCACTTCTGATTCTACTATAGAGGACAATCAACCCCTTGCATTCAAAAGAGTACATAGGAAGAAAGTTGAGAAGCCTCTGGTAGAAGAGAGGAAGCTAGTAAGAAAGGTGACAACAACATCCACACCTCCAGCAAGGAAACCTACCTAGAAGAGGAAGCCAACTCCATCTGCCCTTGCAACCCTTGACAACAAGAAGAAAAAGAGTGAGATAGATGAAGCAATTGAATTTGGTAATTTTACCATTTTTTGGAAATTGTATGAAGATTGAATTAATGATATATTATGTTGTCATTGATGTCAATTGAATTGGTAATGATATTGTTGTTATTGTTGATATTGTCTTGTAATCGGTAGGAATAACTTTGTGAAGGATATTGTAAACCAGTATGTAAGTTTGTAAGTTGAAGCAGTAACCTGTGTAAACAATTAAACCCTTCTATGTAATGTAACTAGTAAACCCTACCAGTTGTTTTTGCTAAACCCTAACCAATTAAGGTTGTTGAATTGGTTATGTTGGTTTATGATCTGATGTTGAGCGGTAATGATGATGACACGTATGTGTTAGGCCCAATATGGAAAGCTAATGTACTGAGAGTGGAGGGGTGAATCAGTACTTCAAATCTTTTCTTCAACAATAACTTTACTATTAAGCATAAACTGAAAACTGTTGTAACATAATATAATGCTAAAACAAATAAATAACAATCATACATGATTCACTCGATAACACATATATTTTAATTACGTAGAAAATCTTGGTTAGAGAGAAAAATGGCGGTTGGGATGACACCCACAACTTCACTACTACACTAATAAAGGTTGCTCGGTTAGAGCTACATGTTTAGCTATTTCTGATAGCTTCAAATCTACCTTGCTAAATGATTTTAATACACTTATTCTAAATGTTGCACCTGGTTAAAGGCTTTACAATTTATAGACTTTGTTAGAGTCTTTTACCCTGTTAAAGGTTTCTCTTACAACTCAAAATATTACAATCAAAATCTTACAAAATGTTAGCAACTTCACATCTGAAATGTTATGGCAGATTCTATGTGCTCAATATGAAATTGCCTTGCTTATATCATACCTGTATAAATCATAAATTAACTTGGCAAACCTTTTTGTTTACTCTGTTCCTTGACTGTTCTCTGAAATCTTTCTTGGTGACCTCTGTATATCTCTGTCAATTGTAACAGTCATAACACTCAGTGCTTTCCCATGATTTTTCCTTTTTACATATGTCTTTCTTGACACACACACATATTGATCCTCTGTTCATGTTGTATAAATAGATCTCTTGTAACACTGATCTTGTTCATGCTTCAATCTTCCAAACATGATTCGTTAAATGAATAACCATACAAAATTATTTCATTGGACAAATGTCCTGAAAATCATATAAAATCTATAAGTGCAATTTCCAATGTGTTAATGGTTTCTTGTTCCTCGATCTTTGTAACATGTTTCCCATATGTGTCTAGGTTCAATGAATCTAGTAACACATTTTACTCAGTGTGTATGAACTCGGTATACCATCTTTGCTACTTGGTAGTCATAGAACATTACTCGGTAGACAACTCGGTGTATACTAAACTTTGTGACTTCTTTCTTCTATAACCGACTACTCTGTGCATACTGACTGAATATTTCGGTAGTAATAACCGACTAGAGTATATAGAATGACTTTGGACATAAAACTAATGACAACCTAGTAAATAGTAACAATCTCCCCATTTGACATTAGTTTCAAAATGTTTGACAAAACTTCTTTCAAAGTCATAATTCAAAAAAAAATCTATATACTTACAAAATTTGACTATATTGATAGTATATATAATTGTCAATAAAATAGTATACTCAGATATACTCCCCTTATCAATATACTATACATAACTCTGATTATGCATGAGCTATGATCAATATTCTATAATCACTGCTCAGTTCACTGCTCGGTAATCACTGCTCCCCTTGTCAAAATTATCTGTATACTCAAATATGTTGATTTGCTCGATATACTCCTCTTGTATACACTATACTCCCTCTTTTTGACAAACATCAAAACTAGTTACCATTCGGTGGAGGCAACTGGTCAAAAATGGATTTATACTTTATTCTTGCATCAGTGAGAGCGACAGAGAGTGCATCCTTGACACTATCCATGAGTGAATTCTGAGCTGTAATATCAGCTAACAGTGAAATCAGACCATCTTAAGTGCTTCCCTTGGGCTGAGTAGATAAGAAGGTAGCCTTGTTGTTTTGTTCTTGGATGGAGGACAAGTGTGGAATCAATAAGGTTTGAAAAGTCATAATGTCCATCCTTATTTTGTTCTCTTCATTCCTAAATTCCAATTGTTGAGCCATGAGTGTTTGTAACTTGGTATAGAAATTCTGAATAGAATTTGGCTTAGTGGTCAATTTATTCGAGAGATCAGTGATCTCTTTCTCAATCACTTCTATTTTTTTCTTGATATCCTTAACATGAATAAAGAAAATGTATAGAGTTTCTGAAATAAATAAAGAACGTGCTTGAGTTGAGGGAACAACTCAGTAATAAATTTGACAATTTTTACTTTACCGATAGCAATGGCTTTCTTTACCTCTTCAATCATTTTTGTAGTGAGCTCTTTGTCCTTCAATTTTCTTAGGTATTCAGATGCGTCTACTCCAAATGCTTCTATTTTAGTGAGGAGTTCATCCAGTTGAATATGGATAGCTGCATCTTTTGTCACTGTAGCTTCAGGTTGCATTTCTATTAAGAGTGCTTTGACCTTCTGAAGTACTCTGTTTTTCTTTTGTATAGCCATTTGTTTCTCTTGTTCTACTTTGGCTTTGCATAGTTCACCGAATTCAATAAGTGCTTGCCCTTTTAATTTGGATATGTCTACATTCAGCAACACAATTGGTTTTGACAAATCTAACTTGAAACTATGCTTTTTCATTTTCTTTTCTTTAGAGGAGGAGGGTTTCACCGGTTGAACTAATACAATGGCTTGGGAGGCTTGTTCACCCTCAGTAGGTTGCTTGGTAGAGGCAACACTTTTGTCAATTTCTTTACCCTCAGATGTAGCCTTCGGTGAATCATTGCTCGGGGTCTCAGTTGTAACATTGTCAGTACTTGAAGGGGCTTGAGAAGTCTGTTCCCTAGTGGCTTAAGAAGTAGCTTCTCCTTTTTTAGACTGGTGACCCTCTTTTCCTTGGTTAGTATCCTAAGGTGTCTCAGTTGAAACATGTTGACATACCAGAGGATAGGACTTGACTTGTTCCAAAACTGACTCACTTGATACAAGTTTGGCATAAGCATTCCCTTCTATCATTTCCTGTTCCTATTCCTTTGTATCCATGCCATCCTCATTAGGTTGTATAGTTTCAGTGAGATCTTCCTCGGTGATATCTACTATTTCAACTTCACCTTTCTCATCAGCACTCTTGATTCAAAAAATTTCTTGCCATTTTTCTTTTGTCTCTTTCTCTATTTCAAGATAAAGGCCATTCATCAGTTTCAAGGCTCTTTGCTTGACTAGGAAGTTTGTCTGGTAGTTTTTCAGATGTTCACTTATCTCATCTATCAACATGTCTAGAAAGAGATGTACCAAACTTCTTTCTCTCATCTTCTTTTCTGAGTCCATAGCATATTTCCACCTACTATCAATGTGTAAGTACGGTGCTTTTGGAAGAGAATTAGTTACTTCCAATGGGACTAATCGGAATTTAAGAAGTGTACATACAATTGACTCTTCTATTTGCCTCTTTTCTTTTTCTATCTAAGAGTCATATTTGAGAAACCTAAATGCTCCAAATCCACCATATTGTTTCAAATTGGCACAAAAATTATCAACACTATGTACATCTTCCTTTTTGCTTTCGACAATCTGAAATTTATTTTTGTCTTCAAATTCGCTGTCACTTGACTCTTTATTTAAAATGAGTCTCCGAGTAGACTTCTTATAAGTTTTTGTTACCTTTGGAATGGCAACATTTTTTCTGTTTCTTACTCACTGATACTGTAGATGATCTAGTATTGGGGCGCTTCACTGGAGGAGTTGGTGATACCTATGATGTATCGTGTTTGTTCCTTTTCAAAAAATTTCCTTTTGGTAACTCAGTGCTCAATGTAATAGCTATTTCTTGGGCTTTAGATTCCTCCTCGGTGATGACTTGAATGCTCTTGACAGGAGTGGAGGAAGAACCTTCTTTAAATTTCTCCGTTAATTTTTTAATCCTTTTTGTTGCTTTCCTTGTAGGCTTTGGTACTACAATGCTCATTTTGACTTTTTCTTTAACTTCTTCATATGTACCATATCTGATCTTGGTAGCATGCCTTGGTAGTGTAAGAAAAGCATCTATCTGCTACTGTGTAATGTCAAAATCAATCTCATAACCCATAGGCGGTAAAGATTGACTTCTCGGTTCTACCGTATTGACATAGCAGTAGTCAGTGTCCACTTCAAAACATATATTGTCCTTATATCTTTCCACTAACTGGGGTTGTATCCTGTACCTGTTATGCATCTTTTCTTGAAAGTTGCTAAAATAATCATCCATAATCTCATTGAAGTTATCACCTAGCTATTTGATGAGGTCATTGATTTGATGGGTGATTGGTCGGTGTAGCTCCCAAACTACATTACCAACTAACGGAAAGAATTTCTCAAAATAGAAAAACATGCATACCAAAAGTGATCCAAACTTCAGTGTGTTTGTCAAGTTGTTCTTCTTCGGCTTCCTTATGGTGTTGAGATTTTCAAACAGATTTTTCAACAACACTTTGCATAGATCAATCTTCATACCTTTCTTCACAATTTTATAAGCTAAATCAACAGTAGCATAGGGTACACTATTTTCCCTTGGCGATTGAAAGAAACAATAACCTATGACTCTAATTGCAAACTTCAGCTCTACATCTATGACATTGTTCAGTTTCAGACCTCTGCAATCAGATTCAACTCCGGTTAAAGTGATCAGTTTCTTCTGTGAAATCATTTTTTGAGCTTGGGCATGGTCAAAAATAGGGTAACCGGTGATCAAGTGGATGATTTCCTTGGTGATCTTGAATGGTTTCTCCTCTAACCACATAAAGTCATCATGAACTCTGCTCAGAACAAATTTAACCCATTGGGGTTTGAAGACTCACGGGTAGGTTAGGGCTTCAGTCAATCCTTTGATTTTAATAAGTTCAAACTTGCTATCCAGTTTTCCATCGGTACACAATTCATCATATGTGTCGTTGATCTCTATGTGACCTAGTTCCTCACCACGACACTTAGTGAAGAATCTAATATCCTCAACTAATAAAACCCTATCCGGAATGAGTGAAAATGTTGTTTTATCATCCGGTTCAGATGCTACTTTGGGAGGTAGTGAGTATTTCAGTGAGGGCTTCTAAATATTCTAAGCAACAATGGGTTTTTGAATCATAGGAGCCATTACAAACTTTGGATAATCACTAACGAAAGAGCCTTAGGGTTTGAAATCTTTTAACTAGGAGACGCTTTCCACTTAGTAAATATTAAACAGATATTCACAACTAATATGATCGGCTAACTTGCTTGACAGTGCATTGTGATTGATATAAATACCTTGAATTTTTCTTCGGAAGGGATTTGATCTCATTTGAATCGCTTCACTCTGCTTTCTAAAAACTTGGTAAGTGTAAAATGACCGCGTAAAAAGCTTTAAGTACACATTTTACCTTATCGAGCTCTATGCAGTTAGGTCAAAAAACATTAAATGCACTCGGTTCCACTAAACCAATTTACCTTCCTTTTTATTCTTTTACCGAGTAGCCAAACTTTCTGCATTTACTGACTTGACAGGCTTCCAAAAGTCTTGATAAAATTTCAAACTTGCTAATTCATATTGGCTATGCAGATTTTGGAATTAAGTACATGATAAAATAGGAACTATTTAAGATTTAACTTTGAGAGAATGTGGTCCCTTCATACCTTACCGATTAATTTGGAATAGATGCACCTAACTCGGTAGGTAAGGTGCTTTCTTCATTTGACACAATTTCTTTCTTTTTCCGAATCATCTGGAATTTTCTTTTTATTTCTTCAATATCTCCTCTAGGTTGATCTCTGCAATCTCTAGCCAAGTGTCCAACCTTGTGACAATGAAAACATGCCATACCAGGATTTCTCCATGATATTTGGTTGTTCATTCCAAACCTTATAAAGCAATTGGCACTTATATGTCCATATCTTCCACAACATTCACACCATATCCTTGTATTATAATCCCATGGTACCATAGTATACCGTCGGTCAAGATCTGTGTGATTTGGGTGGCCTCTAGTATTTTCTTGGTGTGCAGACCACATATAGTTCTTCTGCTTAAACCAACACTTCTCGGTACTATGTCCATATCTATTGCAGTTTTTATAAAACCCTTTAAATTTTGCCTTCTGATAATTGCTAGCAGACTTTGTCCTACATTGATTAGATGCGTGACCATACTTATTGCAATTGTAGCAATAACCATTAGACCTATTGACATTTGGTTGCTTGCCTTTTCTGATTTGGCACAAGTTGGCAGTATGTCCTTGTTTTCCACAGTAGTTGCAAATAGGCTTCTTTCCTTTGATGTTCTTCTTTTCTACAGCTTGTTTTGATGATTCTCCTCTCTCGGTGATGTGGATTTCTTTCTCGGTAGAGTCTTTTCCTTTGTAATCAAGTCCTGCATCTTTGTTGGGTCTGCTTGTAGTTAGTTGATCATCCAACATCATTGATGCTTCATAACTTTTCTTCAGTGTTTCTTTGGATTTCTTCTCTGTTTCAAGTTCATCGATCAACCTTGATATTTCAAGTTTCAATACTTGATTCTCATTTTCTTTCAGATTTGCTTCATGATGTGCATAACCCAATTGATCAGATAGATTTTGTTGAATTCCAATCATCCTTGTGATTTCATCATTCTTTTCAGATACTAATGCTTCAAGATGTTGTTTTTCTCTTTCTATATCTCTTATGTTATCCTCGACTGTCCTCAATACATCAAGATTTTCAGTCATCTGTGTGCTGAAATGTTCATGTTGTTTATTTATTGCTTTTAGTTGATCAATTAGTGCTTTGTTTTTTTCTTTCAATGCTCCAATCATTTCTTCAGTCTCTTCAGATATACTATTCTCAAATGACGTCTCAATTTGTTCCACCAGCTCTTGAGAGTCCTACAAATCATCAGACAATCTTCTTCTAACGTTTGGTGATCTTTGTATTTGTTTCTGCATGTCTGCAATCACTTGATTAGCATGATCCAATTCACTTTGAAGATTCACAATTCTCTGAGTTTGTTTGTAGCCTTCCATTGATAAGATATTTCTCTTTAGGCAGTTAAACCCTTTTCCAAGATTAAAGCTCTGATACCAATTGTTAGGCCCAAAATGGAAAGCTAATGTACTGAGAGGGGAGGAGTGAATCAGTACTTCAAATCTTTTCTTCAACAATAACTTTACTGTTAAGCATAAACTAAAAACTGTTGTAACATAATTATAATGCTAAAACAAATAAATAACAATAATACATTATTCACTCCATAACACATATATTTTGGTTACGTAGAAACTCTTGGTTAGAGAGAAAAGCTGTTGTGGGGATGACACCCACAACTTCACTACTGTAATAATAAAGGTTGCTCAGTTAGAGCTACATGTTTAGCTATTTCTGATAGCTTACCCTATTAGGAGTATCAAGATCTTTAGATCTACCTTGCTGAAGGATTTTAAAACACTTATTCTAAATGCTGCACCTGGTTAAAGGCTTTACAATTTATAGACTTTGTTAGTCTTTTACCTTGTTAAAGGTTTCTCTTACAACTCAAAATATTTCAATCAAATTCTTACAAAATATCTGCAACTTCACATTTGAAATGTTATGGCAGATTCTATGTGCCCAATATGAAATTATCTTGCTTATAGCATACCTTGGTAAATCATAAATTAATTCGGTAAACCTTTCTGTTTACTCTGTTCCTTGACTATTCTCTGAAATCCTTGTGGGTGACCTCTATGTATCTCTGTCAATTGTAAGAGTCATAACACTCAGTGCTTTCCCATGATTTTTCCTTTTTACCTATGTCTTTCTTCACACACACATATTGATCCTTAGTTCATGTTGTATAAATAGATCTCTTGTAACGGTGATCTTGTTCATGCTTAGATCTTACAAACATGATTCATTAAATGAATAACCATACAAAAAAATTTCATTGGACAGATGTCCTGAAAATCATATAAAATATATTAGTGCAATTTCCAATGTGTTAATGATTTCTTATTCCTCGATCTTTGTAACCCGTTTCCCATATGTGTCTAGGTTCAATGAATCTGGTAACATGTTTTGCTCGGTGTGTATGAACTTGATACACCATCTTTGTTGCTCGGTAGTCATAGAACGTTACTCGGGAGACAGCTCAGAGATTACTAAACTCTGTGACTTCTTTCTTCTATAACCGACTACTCTGTGCATACCGACTAAATATTTCAGTAGTAATAACTGACTAGAGTACATAGAATGAATTTGGACATAAAACTAATGACAACTTAGTAAATAGTAACAATCTTCCCTTTTGACATTAGTTTTGAAATGTTTCACAAAACTTCTTTCAAAGTCATCACTCAAAAAAAAATCTATATACTTACAAAATTTGACTATACTGATAGTATATACAATTGTAAATAAAATAGTATACTCAAATATACTCCCCTTATCAATATACTGTACATAACTCTGATTATGCATGCGCTATGATCAATATTCTGTATTCACTGCTCGGTTCACTTCTTAGTGATCACTGCTCCCCCTATCAAAATTATCTGTATACTCGAATATGTTGATCTGCTCGGTATACTCCTCTTGTATACACTATACTCCCCATTTTTGACAAACATCAAAACTAGTTACCATTCGGTAGAGGCAACTGGTCAAAAATGGATTTATACTTTGTTCTTGCATCGGTGAGAGCGGCAGAGAGTGCATCCTTGACACTATCCATGAGTGAATTCTGAGCTGTAATATTAGCTAACAATGAAATCAGACCATCTAAAGTGCTTCCCTCGGGCTGAGTGGATAAGAAGGTAGCCTTGTTGATCTGTTCTGGAACGAAGGACAAGTGTGGAATGAATAAGGTTTGAAGAGTCATAATATCCATCCTTATTTTGTTCTCTTCATTCCTAAGTTCCAATTGTTGAGCCACGAGCATTTGTAACTTGGTATAGAAATTTTGAATAGAATTTGGCTCAGTGGTCAATTTATTGGAGAGATCAGTGATAACTTTCTCAATCACTTCTATTTTATTCTCGATATCTTTAATGCATAAAGAAAATGTACAGAGTTTCTGAAATAAATAAAGAATGTGCTTGAGATGAGGGGACAACTCATCAATAAATTTGACAAGTTTTACTTTACCTATAGCAATGGCTTTCTTTACCTCTTCAATCATTTTTGCAGTGAGCTCTTTGTCCTTAAATTTGCTCAGATATTCAAATGTGTCTACTCTAGATGCTTCTATTTTAGTGAGGAGTTCATCTAGTTGAATATGGATGGCTGCATCATTTGTCACTATAGCTTCAGGTAGCATTTTTGTTAAGAGTGCTTTGATCTTCTGAAGTACTTTGTTTTTCTTTGGTATAGCCATTTGTTTCTCTTGTTCTATTTTGGCTTTGTATAGTTCACCAAATTCAATAAGTGTTTGCCCTTTTAATTTGGATATGTCGACATTTGGCAACACAATTGGTTTTGATAAATCTAACTTGAAACTATGCTTTTTCATTTTCTTTTCTTTAGAGGAGGAGGCTTTCACCAGTTGAACTAATACAATGGCTTGGGAGGCTTGTTCACCCTTGGTAGGTTGCTTGGTAGAGGCAACACTTTTGTCAATTTCTTTAGCCTCAGATGTAGCCTTCGGTGAATCCTTGCTCAAGGTCTCAGTTCTAACATTGTCAACACTCGAAGGGGCTTGATAAGTCTATTCCTCGACGGCTTGAGAAGTTGCTTCTCCTTTTGTAGACTAGTGATCCTCTTTTCCTTGGTCAGTATCCTGAGGTGTCTCGGTTGAAACATGTTGACTTACCGGAGGATAGGACTTGACTTGTTCCAAAACTGACTCACTTGATACCAGTTTGGCATAAGCATTCCCTTCTATCATTTCCTGTTCCCGTTCCTCTGTATCCATGATATCCTCATTAGGTTGTATATTTTCAGTGGGATCCTGCTCGGTGATATCTACTATTTCAACTTCACCTTTCTCATCAGCACTCTTGATTCAAAAAATTTCTTGCCATTTTTCTTTTATCTCTTTCTCTATTTCAAGATAAAGGCCATTCATCAGTTTCAAGTCTCTTTGCTTGACTAGGAAGTTTCTCTAGTATTTTTTCAGATTTTCACTTATCTCACCTATCGACATGTCTGGAAAGAGATGTATGAGACTTCTTTCTCTCATCTTCTTTTCCAAGTCCATAGCATATTTCCACCTGTTATCAATGTGTAAGTACTATGCTTTTGGAAGAGAATTAGTTACTTCCAATGTGACTAATCAGAATTTAAGAAGTGTACATACAACTAACTCTTCTATTTTCCTCTTTTGTTCTTCTATCGGAGAGTCATATTTGACATACCTAAATGCTCCAAATCCATCATATTGTTTCAAATTGGCACAAAAATTATCAACACTATGTACATCTTCCTTTTTTCTTTCGACAATCTGAAATTTATTTTTGCCTTCAGATTCGGTGTCACTTGACTCTTTATTTAAAATGAGTCTTCGAGTAGACTTCTTATAAGTTTTTGTTACCTTTGTAATTGCAACATTTTTCTATTTCTTACTCGGTGATACTGTAGATGATCTAGTATTGGGGCACTTCACTGGAGGAGTCGGTGATACTTGTGATGTATCCTATTTCTTCCTTTTCAAAATTTTGCCTTTTGGCAACTCAGTGCTCAATGTAATAGCTACTTCTTGGGCTTCAAATTCCTCCTCGGTGATGACTTGAACACTCTTCATAGGAGTGGAGGAAGAACCTTCTCCAAATTTCTCCATTAATGCTTTAATCATTTTTTTTACTTTCCTTGTAGCCTTTGGTACTACAATGCTCATTTTGACTTTTTCTTTAACTTCTTCATATGTACCGTATCTTATCTCGGTAGCATGCCTTGGTAGTGCAAGAAAAGCATCTATCTACTGCTATGTAATGTCAAAATCAATCTCATAACCCATAGGCGGCAAAGATTGAGTTCTCGGTTCTACCGCATTAACATAGTAGTAGTCGGTGTCCACTTCAAAATATATATTGTCCTTATATCTTTCCACTAACTGGGGTGGCATCCTGTACCTCTTATGCATCTTTTCTTGAAAGCTTCCTAAATGACATGCAGAGAGGCATGGTCTTTCATTGCAATTTCTTTTCTCATGGTAGTCATCTCCTCAACTTTACATTTTAGGGTCTCATGGTTTTCCTTCAAATCTTCAATATGCTTTCTCTCATCCCTCAAATTCATTTTTGCATTGATCTCTTTGAGTTTCTCCTTCATGGCCTCTCAATCTTGAAGTTTCCCCGCCATGTTGGTGGCTGTCATCCAAACCCTCTCATCTTTTTCTTAGATTGCCCAACTATCACCACGAGCCTCCACCTCAGCCCTCGCTTCTAGCTTGTTGATCTTTCTCTTGGCAATGAATTTAAGTTGTTCAAATATTATATTTTAATATGTTTTTTTTTTTTTTTTTTATATTATCTATTATTCATGTATTTTGTATTGAAATTTCAAATTTTTTTAGATTATAAAAATATTTTCATATTATTTGTTTATATTTCTATTTTAATTTATAGATTCTATTAATATTCTCCTTCTAATGTATATATTTCAAACCTATTTCTATTTATAAAACTTATTTATTATTGAATCAATGCCTCTAGTCACCTTCATTTCTATGTTTTGTTTTAGAAGTTCCTTGCCTTACTCTAATTTATTCCTCAACTTATCTTCATTCTTTATCACTTATTTTCTTTATTTCAACCACTAAGCAAAGGTAACTATATTACTTAGTAACATTCTCTTTTCCAAAGGTCGAAGACATGCTCTATGGACTAATTCAATAATAGTGTCCTCTATATCACCTAGCAAAGCACTCTATATCAATAATTTTATGACTCTCCATATATTATATTCATATTCCTCTAGGTCAAAAATTATTTCTATTAACATGGTTGAAAGCTCTATATTAACTCTTCATTTGTGATAAATGTATATAAACTCATCCACCATTGTATAATCATTTTTAGTTAAATTAAAATTTAAAATTGTTGTCGATAACCCATTCTATGTATGTATGTATGTATGTATGTATGTATGTATGGATGGATGGATGGGAATCAACCACGATTACTTAAACTCCTATTTTAATTAATTAGTATAAATATCTTAAATACATTAGTTTGGAGTAATAATTTTGCATTATTTTATTTCACTTTTAGTTTATTTTAAGAATTATTTTATTTTTAATTTTAAACATTCACTTTATTTTTACTTGAGCTTTTTGTCAGTTTTTAAAGAGATAATTTATAATTTTTCAATGCGTGTAGGCTTTAAATTTTTTATGTACATAGTCATGTAGTGAATATAGAAAGTGTCTTAGGATTAGAATGTTAAATAATAAATAATAATAATGTATTTAAGTTGAGATTTGAAATAATGTGTATTGAATCAATTATCAATATTTCATGAATTTAAATGCAATAATTAGGTGAAAATATGATGATAGTAATCCATTCTAGAACATGTAAAAAAAATGATATACTAAAATATTAGAATGTTAAATAATGAAAAAGAACATTGTATTTATAAGTTACAATTTGAAATAATGCGTATTGAATCAATTATGAACCTTTAATGAATTCAATTGCAATAATGAGCTCAAAATATGATGATAGTAATATATTCTAGAAGATATAAAAAATTTACATGTTAAAATATTAGAATATTGGGTAAGGATTATTTAGCAATTATTTTATTTTTAATTTTAACTATTTTTTAATTTTTACTTGAGCTATTTTAATTTTCTAAAGATTTAATTTATAGTTTTTTTCAATACATATAGGTTTTAAATTTTTATGTACACAGTCATAGCATGACACTACATATGTTATAGTCAATATAGAATGTATCTTAGGATTTAAAGGTTAAATAATTAAAATAGTATTGTACTTATAAGTTAGGATTCAAAATAATGTGTATTGAATCAATTATAAAAATTTATTGAATTTAAATGAAATAATTAGCTTAAAATATGATGATAGTAATACATTGTAGAACATGTAAGAAGTTGACATGCTAAGATATTAGAATATTAATAGGATTGAATGACATCACATGTTATAAATAAATTAAATATGGTATGTTGCTATTTAGATACAAGTCCATAGACCTAATCTCTTTAATGTGAAAGTAAAATAACAAGCGTCACTCAAGATTCACTCCAACAATAAAATAAAGTTTGAAATAAAATTCATCTTGAAATAAGTTTGATGATATATTAGAGATTATCCACCACTTGGAGGGAAAATAATGAGAAACAAATTTCTCCTCCAAGATTTACCAAGCCACCATAACTCTCTACAAGAATAATCTTGTTGAAACAAGTCCAAGTTAAAATCATGTCCAACCTAGGTGTAGACTCATTGATCTTCCTAATAAAAACTTATCAAATAGAGATTATCTCAACATTCAAAATCTCCAAGGGCTTTCCCAAATATGAAATAGTTTTAAAAATAGTCATCTCATGCCAACCAAACTCCAATTCAATAATATAATGACAAAGATATCACAATAAAAATGATACGTAGCTCATTAATTAGGTTATCTCAATTCATCATTGAAGATTCAACTACATTATCAATACAAAATAAATAAATCTTCAAGATGTCATGATCTTCATCTCCTAAAAGGATCATATGTCTCCTATGAACATATTTTCTCCAAGATCATATTTATTATGCTAAAACTATAAAATTGAATCGAGACTATACTATGTCATAATAATACACATCTTATTAATAAGGATTATCAATCAAAATAATAGATTATTATTTTCTAGACTCAATCAAATTCTTTAAGATTTCTTCATGGTACTAAGATGTTAACATGTACGGATAATATGAGGATAACCATATCCTTTTAATAGAACTCAAAATATCAAATAAATATCATCATATATTAGAAACATAATCTAAGAAATAATATTTCTTTACAATAATGTTTTTACACTGTATGTTACAAATTGTCACTATAAGCATAAATGGTTATTCTATATTTGATATCAAAGCTATGGTCATGATTAGAATAGGGAGATACTACTAAACATTTATATAAATGTAGGGGAACCATAGAAATGAGATTTGTTTATAAAGAACTAGAATGGATAAAGGATGACAAGAAAATAATAAAAATAATGTGAAATGAACAAGGAAAACCCAAATATCATAGTGCAAATTTATAATTAAGATGCTTCTATATTTGAAATCAACATTTGATGTGAAAGATTTTGTATTTGATTTTAAAATGGGATTTGCAATTAAATTAGTGGGTGTAAATTTTTATTCCCAAGCCAAATTATTTAAAAATGAGGAAAGTGATAAAACTAGATCATTTTGGTAAAATTTCAAACAACAAGAGTCTACATGGGCATGCATCCTGAAATGAGAATTATTTTTGATTAGGTTCTAATAGGTGTTGAAGGGACCCAAAACCCTTTTTACATTAAGCTACCAAAGAGATAGAAACTAGTAAACTTAGTAAACCATCATGAAAAGATTAGACAAAAAATATAGAATAGTAAAAAATCCAGAACAACCTATTTCAATTGTTTAATTGTCTGCATGGCTTCAACTTCAAATTGAGACATACAGAGGGAAATTTTCTTTTGGTACCAGATGTCTTGGGAGGATTGTTACACAAGTCTCTTCAGATTGGCTCTAGCACACTTGCATGGGCCTTTATCATCCTCTTACCGTTTTGTCTTATCCAACACTTCCACATCCACCATAGTCACTTTCTACTGAGAGCTTTCCAATTTTTCGACCAGATATTAAAACTATTGGTTGAGTTCTTGACCACTTTATGGCTAAAGGTAACAAGAGAGTTGAGGTTGTCATTTATGTTTTTAAACTTATTATCTAGATATTGAATTCCCCCTTTATAATCATTTTTAAGAACTTCCACTTTATTCATGATCTTTTGTAGAGAATCAACAATAGACTTCCTTTCATCCTCACTCCACAACCCCTCACTACTTATATCTTGTTTATTGTTGACTAAATGGAGTTTGAGGTTGATGTCTTTAATTTCATGAAAGATCCACTTGTTCATTGTTGTCAACCATTGTATTACAAGCTATAGCCAACATATCATTAGGGTTCTCCTTATGAAGATTATGGAGAGGAGAATTGGCACTCAGATCCCTAGGGAAAGAGGATCTCGCTTCCTTGTTGGTAGTAGGTGCAAACACTTCATAAAGGTTGTGAATGGAAGGATCAACCATAGATCTATTCCCAGATTTTGGACACTTATTCACAATAGGTTTTGAAAAATTAGACTCCTTATTGGCCACAAATAGTGGCTCAAAATCATCATCCTCTATTTTCTAGTCATCCTCTTCTTTAGAGGCCACCTCCTTGTTAGACAGAACAAGGGAGATTTTGGAGGGGGAAGGAAGGGATATACAATGTTCATAAATTAAAAGCAACAAACCCTCATGGAGGACCATATTTTTCTTAGGATCTTTCCTACGATCCTTGATACTAAAATTTACAGAGGACAACAAATAGAATGGAAAAAAAATCACTTTACACCTAAAATAGTTTAGCAATACAAAGCGATGACTAAGAATCCTAGTGTAACAACCATCCATAGAAAATTATCGAATGGGTACCTTGAAAACAACTTGCCACACAGACTTGATTTTACCAATCTCATAACCACTCTTGGATTCTTTAACTAGGTTCTTCCTCTCATTCTCCTCTTTGTGGAATTTCTTTGTAGCAATCTCTGAGAATTTCCTGTCCGTAAATGTCTTGGCCCCTTTATTTGACAACCCAATGACTTGTGCAATGAATTGGACATCAATGTCAAAAAGTTCGCCCAAAGAGAGAAATCCTCCGATCTTTCAATCCAACCTTTAGCAAATTTGGTAGTAATTTCGGGGTTGAAACCATGAATCTTCTCGAGGTAGGGGCTAACACCTTCGTGCTTCAAAATTATCTTAGAAATTGTTGTGTTATTCTTCAAATCCTCACAGTTTATATGGGTTCAATCCTCTTTCTTTCTCCACCCATCTTCAAGTTGTCACTAGATTTTACAGTGCAGACGTGAATAACTAAAACTAAGGAAAACAAAAACAATGCAACAAGCACCAAGAAAGTGTGGGAAAGGCAATGAAAATCAAGTCTAGAAAATCTCCTTACATTCACCCAAATCCACATAATAATTGAAATTAATAGCAAAACCGATAACCACATCATTGAAGAATGGGAAATTGGACACTCTACACATGACTCCTATCATATCTCATCAAGTAATTAGTATCCTCTTGCCCACAATCTCCAAAGTTCCAAATCACCAACTTATTCGCATGAAGTCCCTTATTGGCAAAGGAATCCACCACTCTGGCTTCACAGAAGGCATGAGAAGGATAAAACTTTTTGAAAGATCTTAAAATGTCTAAATAATTGTTAACCCACTTTTCAATAGTCTATGAAGGTTTTTGAATGCCCTTAAGGGATTGTATAATGTTGTTTGAGTCTCCTTCTAACCACATCATCTTGCAATTCAATTTGACGATGCTTAAACCATGGTAGATAGCAACATCTTTAGCAAGGTGGTTCATCTAACATCCCAAGGGGAGTTCCACTATTGAAAGGAACCTACCATTATCGTCTCTAACCATCCCTAAATGAAAATTGTTGTAAATGAATGCAACCAATTAATTCTAGAGCTAATGAGAATATAGAATTTTTTTATAGTAAACTCATCTACCATTTCATTATGTTTTCATTATATACTTTGTGGTTGTGTGGTTAAGACTTCCTTTAAATTCGAGCCTTGGTATTCACATTAACGATCCCACCTTTGCTACATGAACAATCTTAGACTATAAGTAGCAATGTTATCACCAACCAAGCCTATAATAATCATCTTGATGTAACAAGTACTTGAGCAATGTTTTAAAGTAAAAAGTTTCATTGAACCTAGAAATTACCCCTGGTAGAATGACAATCTTTAAATATAAGAAAACCATTGAGATGCAAAAATATTCTAATGTATTTTTTAAATTGGCTAAGTGAAAGATTTATGTTTGATTATACTAGCCACCATGATTATAAAATTCTCTAAAGCATGCGATCAAGAAAGAAATATGCCAAGCTTCTATACGGGCTAGGAGATCAAAATAAAGGACGCATCTATTCTGGCTCCAAAAAGGCAGTATAGATTGACTAACATGCGTGTTAGTCGCACGTTTTAAACTGTCGATTTTGCAGTTAACGGTTGCGATTGACTAACCTGTCACTAACACGTTGTACGACAGGTCTCTTTTGGAGCTAGAATAGCCACGGCCCAAAATAAATGCTTCTGAGGCCATGGAAATATGAGAGAAGCACACTTTTGATTTCTTATAGTTATCCATTTTACATTATTCTAAATTAACATCTATTTGTGTTTAATAGAATTTATAATTAGTAAATATTTATTTTTAGAATTTAAACTGAAACTTGGATTTTACAATAGATCAAAAATAAGAATATACATAAATAAATTTGTTTTACGTTACTGGCAATCGTGCATGAGAATTGAAACTAGGGAAACGTGGAGAAAAGTTGGGCAACGTAAAATGTGTATACGGAACAGAAAATGAGCATGCCAGTAGACACTGATAATAAGATTTATTATTGACGGTTACTTATGGCCTGAAATCGGCGTTCATGAAGGATAATTATCGGTGGTGGGAGTTTATTGAGTGAAGCATGAACAGTGTGTGTATATATGGATATGTCTACCTGCGGCCCAGTTGACCACCACAGTCGAGCTCGAGGATGGAGAAGTGCTGGATCTTCTCTTCTTCTCCTCCTCCTCAGAATCGAGCAACTTTACAATCAGTGGCGAAGAGGTTGCTGCTCAAATAATTGGCTTCACCTTGTAGAATTTTGCAGCTGCACAGGGATAGATCTAGCTTAAAAAAAATAGAAACAAAACTTGTTACATTTTGTATTGACATTCTTTCTCTTCTTTGTGAAAGCACAAATAGCCATTTTCTGCAAGACCTTCTTTGATTGCAAGACATTGTAGCATATTAAGTGTCATGCAGAGTTAGTGTTTATTTTGAAGTGGGGTTTTGTTCCCACTAGGTTTTCTTTCTTTCCTCTTCCTGTTTGACTATATAACACTTTGTTTGCTACCGTAATCCACAGAACTCGTGTTGCATTATAGTCAAGGGCGCAGTCTCGTCTGCCTTGCATAAGCTAACTAAAAAGAGCAAGATCGACATGATAATCACTCTGTGTCAACTGCGAGCTCTCACTCTGCCTCGTCTGATCCACTACAACATTTTCTGCAAGATGACATGCTCATGCATTGGTTTTATAAAGTAGTTGTTATGAATTCGTTTCCTCTGTTGCTAATGTGATGGTTCTCTGTATTAATATGCATTTTGCATAATGTAATTGGCAATGAATTAATACAATTCCTTTCTTAGGTGCTTTGTTTTATCTTCTTTGCATTGGATCTGCAAGTTTGTCTTTTTTTTCCTTAGCTAGATCTATCTAAAATTTTAGACACCTCTCATTACCGGCATTGGAAAGCCCACATTGAGGGGGCTTGTGTAGTCTGCTGCATACGTCTGTCCAAGAACTCCGGTCACATGGGGACTAAGGGAATAGAATTTGAAGCTAAGCTCCAGATGCGCAAAGCAGTCGTCAGAAGTAATTCCGTAATTGTCGATCCGAGACTCCTCTGGAGTGATAGGCACAACCCGTGCTGTGATCTTAAACTTGTTCTCAAGTTGAACACTCACCTCATTATTCTGGTGCAGGCGAGTGATTTTCATTTTCAATGGAGAGGCAGAGAGAGAAGCGCCCTCCTCTTGGGGAAGTCTTACTATTTTTCCATCCAGAGCTATCACTAGCTGGTCGATGGAATCATTCCATGTAGCGACCTTTTTGTCTCCAAGGAAAAGCCGATGAGTTCCATGGAAGAGCATTCCGACGGATTGCACCCAGGTGAAGTCTCTTCCCATGCCCTCTCCTCTCTTTCCGATGAAGTGCGCATTGATGTGCAGGTCTGAGTCTTACACCAAACAGAAGTCCTGCTCTTTCTTACCGGGAAAATAGAACATTATGTCATCTCCTCCGATGAAGCGGGGATCCTGGCATACACTTCCTGGCTTATAACAGCCTTTAACAACACACATTGTTTTCTTAATAAAATACAAAACCTTAACTCTAATTTGTACTCGTAATAATTCATTAATTCACACTTACTGAAGACGGCCTTGCAGGTTCCGCAGTCCATCTGACAGGTATCTGGGCACTGTTGTGGACAGAGTACTCTCTGTCCATTGCACCTCGCGAATCTCGAACCACGGCGTCTCACCACCCTCCTTGAGTGTGATTGGTTTGCACTTAGTAGCATCACTACAATGCAAACAGCAGCAATTAAAGATTTTCCACCCATCGTCACGATTACTTTTATGATTCTCCACAGGACCATAAGTTCCTTTCGTGTCTGTTCTGTTTCCTGCACTCTTGCCTTTTGTAGCTATCGGATATCTGAGTACGCATTTTCCATTCCTTCAGCAGCTGATGCGTTATACTTCGTGCAACATTGTGTACTCTGCCATCCCGTGCGTTTTTGGTGTCTTTTTCATACTCTAATGCCCGCAAACTTGCAAAGTCAAAACAGAAAATGTCCGTTACCACCATTACCCACACTCCTTTATGTTTCATTTATCTTAAAAACGCATTAGCTTTTTTTGGCTGTTCTTATCCACCATGCATAGTGCAAGGTCATGGAAGCAGCACTCATATGTTGTCGTTTTTTCCATTATGCATCGACTTGGACTATTATCCTCAACTAGCTGCAGGCTCAAAACATAAAAGATAATTTAGAGCAGAATCTTCTAAAGTGGCGAATTTCCAGTTTTGAGTTGTGACCTATCTTTAGATAGAACAACAGTTTCTTGGTATCATTTTAACATTAAAGGGGGATGGATTGGTAATGTTATTTGTCCTATCCATTGTTCATGTATTTTGTATTGACCTTTCATATTTTTAAGATTATAAAAATATTTTCATATTATTTTGTTATATTTTTGTTTTAATTTCTATTTATTAAATTTATTTATTATGCGAGATATTTCTTATTTTCATATTATTTTGTTATATTTTTGTTTTAATTTCTATTTATTAAATTTATTTATTATGCGAGATATTTCTTATGAAGGAGATTATGGAATCAATGCCTTATGTCACCTTCATTCCTTGCCTTGTTTCATAAGTTCCTTACTTTTCTCTACTTTATTCCTCAACTTCTCCTAATTTTTTAGCTCTTATTTTATTTATTTCAAAGGGTCTCTACTAAGAAAAGATCACTATATTCCTTATAACATTGTCTTGTCTAAAGGTGGAAGACATGCTCTATAGAGCACTTCAATAATAATGTCCTCTATATCACTTAGGAAAGTACTCTATATCAATGATTTTACCATTCTTCATATACTATCTTTATATTCCTCAAGATCAAACATTATTTCTATAAACATGGTTGAAAGCTCTATATAAAATCTTTATTTGTGATAAATGTATATGAACTCATCTACCATAATCTACTTATTTATCATTAGATATAAAATGCTATTATTGGTCTTAAAAATGATCTTCCTTGTTTTCTTTGAAATTGTCCCTATGAAAGCCATTTGAGACACATGTGTATCCATCATATCCACAAACAAGAAGAGCTATTACATTACATTTTACATATGTTTATATTCTATACTAAAGATAAATTAATAAATAAATATTATATACCATTGTTAAGATCCAATCATTAAATAATAAAATCATTCTTAGTTAAATTAAATTTTAAAATTACTTTTGATAATCCATACTATTAATTATGCGTGTGTGTGAAATCAACCACACTTACTTAAATGCCTATTTTAATTAATTTGTATAAATATCTTAAATGCATTAGTTTGCAAGAGTAATCTTGCTTTATTTTATTTCACTTTTTGATTATTCAAGAATTATTCCATTATTTCTTTTAACTATTTTTTTTTCTTTTAAATTTCCTAAAGAGTTCATTTATAGCTTTTCAATACATGTGGGCTTCGTAATTTTATGTGCACAATCATGACATGATACTATGTATGTTATAGTCAATATATAACGTGTCTTAGGATTAAAAAGTTAAATAATGAATAATAATACTATATTTATAAGTTGTGATTTGAAATGTGTATTGAAACAATTATGAACATTTAATGAATTTAACACAATCCCAAAGTTGTCTTTTTGTATTTTCCCTTCTCACCCTTTCCTTGTTGGTTAAGTCGATACGATGGCTATCAAATGATCAATTGGTTGGAAATTGCGGTCGAGGCTCAAGCTAGGGCTAATAACTAGGTGGATGAGTTGGATTAGAACAAAGTCTGGGAAATGGCCAATGATCTTGTGGGCATTATGGGATAGTGGAAAACAAGGGATGTAAAGATTGCTGACATGGACTTTGAGATCAAGATTGAGGTTAGCAATCACGAGCTAGATGAGGTCAAGAAACCTCGAGAGGCCCTTAAAATGAAAATTGAGGAGGTCAATTGCACTTGCAGGGATTTTTCTAGTAATCACAATGCCTCCCTACAGTTTATCCACGATGAGATGGAAAGGAGAAGGGAAAAAAAGAAAGATGCATGGAGTCCTTGGCAATGAGCTTTCGCCCCACCACTACATTAGTCAAGGCCACCCCTGAATTTCCATTAGTCTCCTCTAGCTCTGGGATTGGTTCAGTAAAAAACTTTCCTTTTCTAATAATGTGCTTAGTCTATGAGAAGATTGGTAGGACAATTATATCCCCAAGCAGTAGACCATCACTTTGCATCTATGTTGGGCGGTTGTTTTGCGTTTTGGTGGGCTTGATTTATTTTTGTATGCTAGTTTTTAGTTTAGGTGTTACCTCTTAGTTCATCCCATTGGGTTTTTGTTGTATTTGGTAGGGGGTTCTTTCTGCTAGTTACACATCCCTCTTGTTCTCTTAGTGTTTCTTTGTTGTTATGTATCGGTGCAGGCCTATCCTGCTCATATTAATCAAAACATTTAAAGAATTTAAATACAATACTTAATACAAAATATGATGATGGTAAGGCATTCTACAAGATGTAAAAAATGACATGCTAGGATATTAGAATGTTAGAAAATGAATAATAAGATTGTATTTATAAGTTGGGTTTTTAAATCAAGTGTATTGAATCAAGTATGAACATTTAATGAATTTAAAAGCGATAGCTAGATCGAAATATGATGATAGTAATATATTATAGAATGTGTAAAAAAATGATATGCTAAGATATTAGATTTTAAATAAATATCATTTAAAAATTATTTTATTTTTAATTTTAACTATTTTAATTTTTTTTACTTGAGCTATTTTTATTTCCTTAGAGTCAATTTATAGCATTTTTAGTAGATCCAAGCTTTAAATTTTTATGTACATAGTCATGACATGACTCTATTGTAATGGATGTAAAATTAGGGTTTCACCAATTAAGGTAATAAAATCACTAATCTTACTAAGATAACCATTACAATAAAAGAGGGGTAAATCTAATAGATCTAGCCACAATTGAATTAGGAAATAGGCTGAAATATTGATTAAACTTACTTTCTTGCTTGCCTACCTATTTTAGTTGACTTTGGATTTCTATTATGAATTTTAGCATAAACCAATGAATAATTGAACTGAATCAAAACTAAAAAAGTTGTATAAAAATTAGATAGAGACATAGATAGGGATCTGAGTAGAAGAAGAAGATAAGAACTTGTTGTTAGAAATTTGGGTTTAATTGTTAGGACTGTGGTGGTAGGTTGTCCTAGTTCTATAACTCTCTAATAGGCAAGTAGTATGTTTCTCAGATTAGGGAGATGCACTAGATCCACTATTGAAAGCTCCGACAATTCATAGCACTGGATCAGGGAGATGCAAGATGTTTTCCTTTTGAAAGAAAGGCTAGATTTGAAATTGAATTCTTGTAATTGAACTGTATACCT
Source organism: Cryptomeria japonica (assembly GCF_030272615.1). Taxonomy (NCBI): domain Eukaryota; kingdom Viridiplantae; phylum Streptophyta; class Pinopsida; order Cupressales; family Cupressaceae; genus Cryptomeria; species Cryptomeria japonica. The sequence continues at coordinate 807,069,020 of NC_081409.1, read as the reverse complement.
TGATGAATCTTTCTTGAATCCTCACATAAGTGTTTTAGGATGCCACGTACAATGTCTTCATACAAGTTTCACCATGGATGCCATCTTGAATGCTTGAACTTGACTTCACTTCTTCAATTCTTGATGGACGCTTAATTGATTTCTGTCTTGAATAGAATTCACTAGAGTGTAATTCAAATTGGATTAGATAACTTAGCTTTCAAATGAGAGGGGTAGGGCTCCTTTTATACCTTTTTTTTTTTAAATAATTTGAATTTCTTTAGTAGGTAGACATGTGACCTATATTCTTGTGATGAGGGCCAAATTTGGGTCTTGATTGAGAGGACTAGGGTGCTTTGGTACCATGGTCCTGAGCTAGGACCAAGGTTCCCTAGTGTCGTAGTCATGAGAATTAGGACTCAGCTTTTGGGAAGAGATAGAACATAAAGTGAAATTACAGGTTTGTGAGAGTTGTGAATAGAATAAAAGCACGAAGAAAGCATTGAAAGATAGAATATCAAGGTGAGATCTAAGTGAGAAAAAAAAACTCTATATAGATACAATTTACGATGCAAAATTTAGCCCCTACTTTAGCGGTAGTATGAGACTACATTCATACTCATGGTAACATAAAAATTCACATTGAAAAGCTTTCACCAAGATACCAACCAAAGAGACAAGACACACCAAGGCCCAATGAACTATAGGATAATACTACTCTAATATCAAGATAAAGGGGACAACATATGAAATGGAAAGAGAGAGAATGACAACACTAGCCTAGTAAAATTTTCTTACTATGAGTCATGAAAAACAAATTAGCAAATTATAAAGCAAAATACTTAGTTTTCAAAGTAACTTGAATATTGAAAACTCGTCATTGGTGTGTGCATAAAGTATAACATTGAGTGGATTGCATGCCCCCATGTTAAAGAAATCATATACACCTTATCAAGAGCAAAAGAATTAATGTAGCATGCATCCAAAAGGAAAGCACATTACCACAGTGAATTACCCCCAAGAAAGGAAAAATCAAAGGATAATGGTTACAAAACATATAGGAAAAAGAACATAACGGATTCACTAACTTTGCAATCATTAATATGCTTGTGATAGATAATGTATTCCAATAATAATTGTATTGAATTGACCTCATCCTTCAAAGGTAGTGGAACTATGTACACAATGGAAGAAGAGAAGAAGAGATAATAAACAAATTTATTTTCTATTCAACATGGAAAAGACCAAGAAGGAGATCCCAATGCTTTGCATTGTCCTTAAATAGACAACATAAGAGCACATTTATGAATAATAACACATGTATGACATAGCATATAGATGATATATGGAAGAATTGAGATACAAATAGAGGATGTCACAATAGATTGAACCTCTTCATTGAATTGCACTAACAAAGTAACAAAAGTTATTCAAAGAGAACCTAACATAACACAAAAACATATCAAGAAATACATCATGGAGTAAGTGCATTACAAACAAGAAACATACAAAAGAGAATCCATGACACAAATGAAGCTAATCAAGTAAATCATGTACTGCACAATATTTCTGAACATTATTTAGGGATGGTGTGAAAGATGAAAGAGGATCCACATGAAGGATGGTAAATTGAGCTATTACAAGTTCCAAACAAGGACCATTCTCTAATGATTAATCATTTTGTTTGTTACTAGGAGCTAGGGTTAATGCTTTTGAAAAATGTGAAGATGACTAATTAATAATCTCAAAAAGCTCATACATATCATCAAAATAATTAGGATCATCAAAAGTATCATGAAAAACATTATTATCATCATCCATCATCATCTAAATTAATAAAAATAGGATCCCGAGTCTTTTTAGGCTTTGCACATGTGCTCACATGCCTATTTTGAGTTTCTCATTGTGCTACTTGATGCAGAGCATCTTGGAAAAGCAATCACAACTATAGGATCATGCTCATACATCCATATTTTCATCATGAGAACAACTCATTAGAGGAATATTTCATCATACTTCAACAATCAATCAATCAATCAAGAAAACATAAACTTAATCTAGGTATCAAACTTGCCAACTTGTTGTCCCCTCGGATAGACCTGTACACAGAGGTCTATAACACTCTAACCAGATAAACACACCTCAATCCCTTTGGTAAAAACCTCAATAACTTAATTACAAACAATATATCCAAAAATTATCAACATCCAATGGTTCAATTAAATGTTATAGCCACTGCATTGAGAATCATTTCTGTTGTCCCCCAACAAAGCATGTGCATGCCCAGTCTGCCTAGGGCATCAAATATCTTTCAAAAAAAAAACCCAAATGATTCCAAACCAATTTCATAATATGTAATCAATTAAATTTTCCAATGGTTTAATCATTATATAAAGACAAATCATTGCCTGCAACTCCATTGAAGATAGTTTCAAACCAGTTTTCACAAAAATCTTCATAACTTCCACAAATATAAACAAAACCAATTCAGACTAAAAGGAAAAGAAAAAGGATTCACATATATTTCCAATAAATCTATTAATAGGTCATAATTATTCCATATGAGTCCATACCATACGCTGCAACATGACTATTCTCAAGAAACCTCAAATCTGCAATCAACAACTTTCACCAAAAATTCCATAACTTCTTGATTTCTAAGAATATTCACTCCAAAACAAAATGAAAAGAAATTTGATTCACATATATAACTATAAATTATATTTATACAAAGGTTTCTAGGCCATACATAGTCGTACAAGGCCTGGAACCAACATAAAAACTAGAAAGCCAATCAAAATAACAATAGTAGAATGCACCAAAATGTACCCAAATGTTCTCCTTTCTTCCCTTTCTTCCCTCTCTGATTTGGAATGACCATACAATGACTTTTTATAGACTCTTGGTCATTTTTTAACTTACAACTACCTCTCATAACCAACTTTTAACCCCTTTTGCAACTTTTGTTGCATTTTTGCAACTTTGCTTGACAACATTTTGTTGTCAAGTTGACAACTTTTACACTTTTGCACAAATGACTTCATGGCTTTATAAAAACATTGAATACATGTCCAAATGGCCATTTAAAAAGATTATACATGCTTATTACCATTTCAAGGGTCATTTCACAATTTTAAACCCATTCAACCAATTAAGACCTTAACTAGGACAATTTGATAACTTTTTACAAATGGCTCTAATTAGGCTTACATATTGATTCACCATGACTTAAAATGAACATAAAAACTCAAATGCGATTGAATTTACTCATGAATTGTATTTTATCTTCTTGTAGCCTCCTGGTGCTTAGGTACTTCTACACCACTACTTCAGAGGGATTTTCTTTTTTCTCATATCTTTTCCTGCCCTTTTATGGATCTTCCCCTGTTTGCCTCGTGGTTGTTTTCCCTTTCACTTCTTCTTCAGTATCCTTGGTTATTTCTAGTTCTTCCTATTGAGGTGGCCCTATCTTCTTTTTAGGTGGAGATGGTTGGTATTGGTGATAACCTTCCTCCTATTGAGATGGTGCCTGATGTTGAGCCTACTGGGAGGGTTTTGTTGGCCTTATAAGAACAACATCTTCATCAGATTTCTCCCACACAAAAATTTCTTTTAGTTTTAGTCGAGTCTTGCAAAAGTTGAGGATAAATTGACATAGGCTTATTTTCTTCCCTTATAGGGGGGTGAATGAAAGAAACCTTTATAGATTGAGAGATACAAGATGTCAAGCGCTTTCTCTTATAGGATGTAGGAGGTGGGATTGTAGCATATATGGGAGAAATAGAAGGAGTAGGAAGAAGACGAGGTCTAATATGAGGAGGAATATACACTAGTGATAGGGTCTCTAGGTTTATTCAAGATCATTATCATCTAATTTTCCTATTTTTGATAAGATAAGAAAAGTATGTCATTTTGAGGTTTTAAGGGATCAAGTTGTTTAGGCCAAAAATAAACAAGAGTGCAAAATTTCCATGCTTTGTTGTGGGTTGGTAAAGGCTATGATTAATTTCTATAATAGTTCCATTATGATGGAATTCAAACATTTATGAATTGTAGAAGGGATATCTTTCATGGAAGGGATCCAAGGATGTCCCAATTTCACACAAAATTGATCTAATGTAGGAATAATAGAAAGGTGACATCTAAGAACTTATTACCAACCACAATAGGAAGAGTAATAGAACCAATCATAGGGAAAGAAAAAAATTCATACATCTTGACCATAACATCATATTTGTCAAATTTTACTTGATTCTTTTTGAGTGAAAATATGTTCCTCAGTAATCACATTCATCATACAAGCTAGATCAATGAGCACCCAAGAGTTTATCTTTGATCTTCACACTAATATATAATGGGCCATCAGATGCACCAATAGTCTTACTAGGATTAAATGTAATGGATAAATATTTTGTAGGTTTAGGTTTATCAATAAGGTTCACAACATTACTAGATTCTACACCAAGGTAATTAGGGGAGAAATGAAGTGGCTCAGACTCAACAACATTGGTATAATGAGAAGGAAATATATTGGTAAAGATTTGGAGGTTTTGGTTACGATGAACTATTCCCTTTGTCATTCACACAAGCTACAAATATAGTATTGTTATGAATTAAGTTTTCGATCTTATTCCTCAATTGGTAGCATTTATCAGTACCATGACTTGGTTGATGATGATATTGACAAATAACTTTAGGATCATGGGAAGTTAGAAATGGTTTAGAATGGTCAATTGGTTTTATGGGAGGAAGTTGTAACACATTAGCATTCATCAACCTCAACACTATACTATGTAAAGCTTCATTAAGAGAAGTTAATATTATCTTTTATTAAAGTATATGGATAAAGGGACCACACCTGGTGTCGTGGCTATGAATTGAGTGTTGATGTTATCATTTATCTTAATGAAACCTTTCTTAGGTTTAAACATAATTAATCATTGTTTTTGAATATGGGAAAATAGGTTTTGATGGGCTCCTAAAACCCATTACAACTAAAAGATCAAAATATTTACATTAAAGTGCAACAAAACACAAAGGACAACACACAAAGAAAAAGATAGTTGATGAACAAAATGCTAGCAAACAAGAGACAGCTAATCAAAAACCAGAAAGGACCAACAGAAGCCCAGATTTAGGTTAAGTTCCAAAGCATTTCAGCAGCTTCCAACTCCAGTTGTTCCATATTATCAGCTGCCCGCTTGATTTCCTCAGTTTCCTTGTTGTGGCTTTGCATTTTTCTAGTGCTCATCCACATTCTTCTCTGAAGCCCTATTTCCTTATCATCTGGGGTATCATCCTTTACTTCAATAGTACCCACCATAGTCTTATCCCTACGGTCATTCTCCAACTTACTAATAAGAACCTTCATACTAGTCGAGGTAGGCTTAAGAATCTTCTGAATTTGCTCACCAATTTTTTTGAGCGTGTTCTCAACTCCATCAAGTCTTTTTCAATGGCCCCTGCTCTATTCTCCAGACTAAGAAAGCTATTTATATTAGCATTGATAATCTCCTCTACATTACCAATAGGTTTGGTAAGCTCACTGAGACAATCTGGGAGGGAATTGAATTTACCTGAGCCTAATTCTTGTAAAGTCTCGATTTTCCCTGCTTCCTGGGCCTGCTTGGTTTTAATGCCAGGAATTTCCTTTTGCATCCAGAGGAGCACCTTTTTGAAGCTATCCATGTCATTATTGATACATAGGTCAATATCTAGGTGATTCTCTTCCTAGGACTTGTCACCAATGATCTCAAGATTAACTTCCTGTTCCACCTTCCTGACATCAGAGCTTTGAGCTTCTTTCATGGTCGTATCCTCCCCCATTAGGCCCTTATCCTTAGAATCATTCATGAGAGGTTACCGGTCCTTGGTTCCCATATCCTTAGTTTTAGGAGTCTTCCTTTTCTTCTTTTGGCTCACGAAGGTTTGGACCTCCTTGCTTTTAGTATCTATGTCGTTGTCGGTCTCATTATCCTCCTCATACTAGCTATACTTATCCTCCCCTCTTTTCTTCTTTTTGGCCAACCTTTTATTCTGTTTCCCATGCTCTATTTTTATATTTTTCCTTCTCGACCCAACAATTTGGGTGTCATCCTCTGTCTCAGTTTTGATGTCATAGCCTTCGTCTTCCTCAACATCAGAGTCATCAAAATCCTCTTCCGACTTGGAGACCTCAGCTATATTCAACTGGACAATAGTTTTCTTAATGTGATTATACAGAATCACCATCAAACCTTCATACATTACAGGGTTGATATTGGGGTTGGATATAACATCCTTGATCCCAGCATTAAGGGCATAAAAAAGATAATATGGAATAGAAATTTTCTTTATACCTAAAGTGATTAAGTAAGACAAAATGGTAGTTGTAAACCCTAGTGTATCTACCATCGAGAGCGATAAGTTCTATTATAGCCAGAAAAACCCTTCACCAAATTAATCTAGTTACCTTTGGTGAGAAGTAGGTATGGCTGCCCTTCACCAGTCTAGCTTTCTCCTCCTCATCCTTCAGAAATATACCAATATATGGTGGTGCCAAAAGGTATGAAAAGTAAATAACTTGGAATTTAATCAAATCATACATAACTGCTTGACGTACTTAATTATTTTCAAGGAAGAATTATAACTTCTTTTTAGCTAGTGAAAATATTTATGTTTCCATTGTACATGCAATTTCTTCCCCTCTTTAGAGGTGGGACACCTAGTATAGGTACAAAGAATAAATAATCAAGATCTTTCAATGATTTTCAGTTTGGTAAGTGACTTGAGAGGTTCATGATCTCAAACAAATAGAAAAGTGAAGCTTCAATTTGATCCTCGTTGATGATTTAGAAATTTGTAACGTAACAACAAACCTACACTCGTTTTATCTGGTTAATACGTTGGGTAGGGAAAAAGAAAAAAAAGACAAGCTAACTGCCTTTTGGATAACCGTACAACTTTACTACCAATAGGATTGGGGTCACAGTGGAATTCACTGTTTCATCATGGTAGCGTCTGAAATATTTTTGGCCCTGTAGAAATTGATGTTGTCCATTGGAAGACCTATTTCCTCCGCAATCATAGTTTTAGTCACCTTGACCTTTTTGTTTCCTATGGTTAATGTGCCTTTGTTCCAACCCTTCTTGAAGATTCTCATAATTTTGGGTTGTTTCTCCTGCATGCGCTCCATGAAATCAATCATCTTGGCAGCTTGAAGTAGCACCCAGACCTGTGGATGATTCCTCCATTTATCAATGGTGGTAGCCTCTATTCTCTTTTGTTTTCCACCCATAATGCTATTGATATTGTTTATCTATAATTTCCAACTGATACCTTTCTTCGCAACAAAAATTTATGTGAGAAACCACCAGAATTCTGTAGGAGATTCTAATGCTTTTGTTCAAGAGGGAGAAAAACACCCATAAATCATGCAAAGTGAACCTGCAATGATTATTGTACGTCCTTCTCGGCTCCTTACAAAACTAGCTCCTATAGCCACGATCTCTCCTTACACCTTGGAAAATGATTTCAAATCTGAACCTGCTTACCATGCAATCTTTCATAAGTTAAGATATCATATGCCGCGCATGGTAGCTCCCCTTCGCCATTCCAAGTAATAATTTTCTCGCTCCATACTACCTCATTGGCAGCCTAGTCAGCACTCCTATTGGCCTCTCTGTAAACATGGGAAATGTGGCATTTTTAAAACCCCTGAAGCAACTCCCTAGCAGAATCTATGGTGTTTTTGATAGTCCACAAAGGTTGATGTTTACCTAGAAGGTAGTTAATAATGTTTTTAGAGTCGCCTTCCAACCATAGTATATTGATCCCTGAATTATAGGCTAATTTAATTGATTGAAGGGTGTCCATAGCTTCCGCCAGATGATTGGTTTGAATTCCAAAGGGATAGGCAACCACCCCAGTGCAAAAGCCAGCTCCATTTTAGATAACACCAATGCAACCAACAGGTCCCGGGTTCCCTTTCGCCATGCCATCAAAGTTGGCCTTAAACCAATCATTGGGGGCAAAGGGCTAGAAACTCAATCTTCTATTGATTTGGTTGATGTTGGAGCCCTAAAAGGCTGGGATATTCAATCTTTTGAGAACATCAAAGTCCTCCTTATTTCTACAATAATGCACCCCCTGGCCATCACGTTATCAACACAATTATTTTTTATCTTGTCCCACACCTCTTCAGATGTGTTAATATCATTCCAGAATATTCTGTTATTTCTCTCTTTCCATTTCCCTCAGAGGATATGGGCAAAAGAAAAATTCCACAAATTTCTTCTAGTGATGTTATTAGTAGAATAATGTCAGCTTCTGAAACAATCTTGCATCTACTCCGGGAAAACCTAATTCAACCCCCATATTTGAAAAAAAGTCCCCCAAATAGGAGTGGTAAAAGGATAGTGTATAAAGATGTGGTTCACAAATTCCTCATTATTAAGATAGAGATAGCATATATTTGGGAAACAAAAGCCCCTCTTTCTAAAATTATCAGTAGTTAGAATCTTATTTTGCGAAAGGATCCACAAAAAAATATTGATTTTAGGAATCAAACCTAGGTACCAAGCCTTAGCAAAACAAGGAGTAGGGTCTTGCGATTGAGCCAATAAAAGGATAGCAGAAGAGACCGAATAAGCCCCTCAGGAAGTCCCACTTCACACCATGTGGTCTTCCCTTCTGGTATTTAAGACAACATAGTTGATCATTAAATTTACCTGCTTGAGTTTGGGATCAATAGAACTGAGGTACACCCACTTTTGATCTTTCCAATAATCAGCCACCCAATAGAACTGAGGTCCACCCACTTTTGATCTTTCAAATAATCAACCACTTTGGCACCGATCTTCTCCTTACAATTTTGGATGAGCATCTAAGATGCCTTCTCATTGACATGGGATCCACCAATCCAAGCATCGTCCTAAAAGTCCACTTTCTTGCCATCATCTTTGGCCCAGACATTGTCGAGACTAGCAATAGCTTTAGCTTGAATTACACTGTTCTTAATGAAAGAACCGCTTGGTATCTAATCAAAGACTAGGAAATCCTCTATGGTGGGAACTTTTTATAAGTACTTAGCCTTCCAGATATCATTCAATTCTCCTTTTCCCTAATAAGTTCTACAAATTTGTTTGGCAAGAAGAATTTTGTTCAAAGTTCTGATATTCCTTAAGCCCAGACCCCCCTTCTTTTTGGGTTTACACACATTATCCCAAGCTATGAGAGCCATTCTCTTTTTCTCCTCAACCCCAGACCACAAGAAGGCTTTCCGGATTTTCTCAATGGCATCAACAAATTTGTCGGGGATTTTAGGAAGGCTTAAAGCATACACCGAAAGACTCTGTAGAGAAGATTTTAAAAGCTGGACTTTTCTAGCTTGACTAAGAAGGGTACCTTTCCAACCAGCCAGTTTTCTACTAAATCTATCCATAAGACTATTTGAAAATAGCTCCAAGGGTTTCAATCCCAAGGGGAGGCCAAGGTAGATAGCATGAGGCTTACCAATTTGGCATCCAAGGATCCGGGCCATCCTCAATCGTCTATTGTCTGGGGTGTTGAAGAAGAAAATAGAGCTTTTCTCCCAATTGATGGTTTGACCCAAGGCCAAGCTATAAGTGTTGAGAAGGTTCTTCAGATTGGACACTTTTTTGATAGTGGATTATCTCATTAAAATGGTATCATCAACAAATTGCTTATGAGTACAAGCTCTAAAACCAAAAGAGGGTGATATGCCATAGAGAAATCCCAAAGAAATAGATTTTCAAATAATTGTACCTAGACATTCAGCCAAAATGATGAAGAGTAAAGGGGATATGGGATCCCCTTGCCTGATACCCCTAGAAGTGTTGAAGAAGGGGGAAGGCACCCCATTGACAATGATAGAAAAAGAAGGAGCCAAGATGAGTTGATCAATCATATGAATAAACCTAACTCCAAAACCAAAATCTCCAAGCACCTTACCCAAGAAACTCCAGTCCACTCGGTCATAGGCTTGAGAGAAATCCACCTTCATAAGAAATCCTTGCTTTTTCAAATCCACTAGCGAATGAAACATAATAAATCATTGTTGAGAAATATCATTCTTATCAATTAGATCCATTAAAGATGATAATTATATTTAGCATTGGACACAATTTTGTAAAGGAAGTAAACTAGAAAAATAGAAGGTTATCTCTTATATCCTTTTGTACATCAGAAATAAAAGTTCTTTGAACATAATGCTCTAGCACATGATAAGAAATTTGCGAATGAAGTTGTTTATATCTACCAATAAAAAAGGACATGTTTTCTAAGCTAACTCTATACTTGCAATAAATCAAATTAGTCAAAGTAATCTTAGAACGAATGTTGTTTTAAAATTATTGAATCAAATAATTAGACAATTGTTAAAAACAAGTAATAGAATAGGGAGTTGAAGAACAATAATATTTTAAGGATTTATGTTGAAAAGTTATGGTAAATAATTTTTCCATGCGTCTTTGATCATGAGAGACATAACTACACAATGTTTGAAATGTCTTCACATGAGTCAAGTGGTCACCTTCTCCATTGTGTAACTCCAATTAAATAATTTCCACATGCTTAGGAGGAACCACACTGACAATCTCATTATATAGTGGGCTTGCTAATTCAAATGTGAGAAAATTGAATTTGGATTGAGTTAGAAAAGCCAATTGGTGTTGTAAGGATGAAACATTTTGATCTAGGTTATTGATAGTTGTTTCAATGGATGGATTGGAATTGGACATATTGGATTGTGATGGAGTAATACTGTTATAAGTAAGTGGATATTTACAATAAGGAGGCCCAACATTATGGTATGTTAGTGTGGGGGATGGTTTTGAAATAAATGGAATACTCATGGAAAGAGGTATGTAAGAATATAATTTATCAAGAGGATTTCCCCCATGACTAAAATGTGTAGGATTAACATTTTGTGTGGGAGTAGTCATGATAGAAGATGTAAACTTAGGCACACTAGGAAAGGATTTAGGGATAGGAATGTAATGGTTAACTTGGATAGTAGATTGAGAATAACCAAGGACTTCAACACAACTTTAAACTGGCATAATATTAGTATCAACAATATGAGAAAGGCCACACAACAAATCCACACCTATCTTGTCATTTTGCACCATTTTTTTCAATCCCTCAATCAAGGGGATTGCCTCACTATCCAGGTATTATTGACCCACCCATTATTGAATATTTTCAAACTCATTATCAATATTGTCCAATTGGTCAATAGTAACCGTAGTTAGTGATTCATCCTCATCATGAGAAGTATCAAGTGAATGGGGATATGTGATGTCATTTATTGGATTAGAGGAGGCATCAATATTGACATAGAAAATGTTGGTCAACTGAGTGTTTAAGCCTTGGGAAGCCCTAAATCTACAACTTCTTCTCACTAAAATATTTTATGTATGACTAAGGGTAACAAAACTCATGCACAAAAAAAGAAAGTTGAATGCAAAAATTTGAAACAATGATTAAGCAAAGGAATTCCTTTGTAAAATGGTTGGTTGAACAATGAATTAAATAATGTGAATTATGATATTGAATATAAGATGTATCTAAATCTGAAAAGAGCATGTCATACCAATCAGATCTTAAAACACAATTACAAATTATGCAACTCACGAGTTAATTTTAGAATAATAAATTAAGGTTTTTTTTATTTATAAAATTAACCTCTAAATTTATGTAATTCAATTATCTATATAATTTATGACTACAAATATTGATGTTTAAGTGCATACAAATCAGATCTAAGACACTAAATAAAAAATAAGAATGAAGCATGTTGGGTTCACCAATATATAATGATTGTTAAATTAGGGTTTAATCAATTAAGATAATAAAACAACTAATCTTACTGAGATAACCATTACATTAAAAGAGGGATAAATCTAATAAATCTAGCCACAATTCAATTAGGAAAAAGGCTAAAATACTGATCGGATTTACTTGTTTGTTTCCCACCCCCTTTTATAGGACATTAGATTTGTATTGTGAAGTTTAGAGTAAATAAATGAATATAATTGAATTGAATAAAAATAATAGAGTGCTACAGATGTTAAACAAAGTTGTACAAATAGGGATCTAAGTAAAAGAATAAAATCTAAACCTATTACTAGAAATTCAAGTTGAGTTGTCAGGTTTGTGATGACCTAATAGGTTGCCTTGATCTTATAACTTTCTAACAAGATAATGGGATTTTTTCTGGAACAGGGAGACACAGTGGATCCATTGTTAGAAGCTCAAGAACAATTTTGAGTACCATCACATTGGTAGGGGTTTCCTGGTTCTCTACTCTTTTCTCCTTCAAAATATCAACATGTTCATTGTCTTCAATACTATTAGAATCTTCGATCACAACTCTTTAGTCAATTTTTTACACACTAAAAGAGAGGAAAAAGGGTTGTGGATATGGATTTGTCTCAGTTTAAACCTTGTTTTAGGAATCAACCTTGAAATTGAAATGATAATTGTAATAGAAATAGAATTGAATTGTAGCAAGATTAATTCCTTTTCAGGGAAAGGGTAGATCAGAAATTGAATACCTGTAATTAGAGTGCATACCTTGATGAAGCCTTCTTGAATCCTCACAGAAGGGTTTTAAGATGTCATGTAGAATGTGTTCAAATTTTTTTGATCCTAGATGCCATCTTGAATGCTTGAACTTGACTTCACCTCTCCTTCAATACTTGATGGATGCTTGATTGCTTTCTCACTTGAATGGAATTCACTAGAGTGTAATTAAACTTAGGTTAGATGGCTTAGGTTTCAAATGAGAGGGGTAGGCCTTCTTTTATACCCAACTATGTGAAAACTATTTGAATTTACGAAATAGGACTACAAAAGACCTAAATTCTCTCTCACTTGGAGTGATAGCCATGAGGACCAAATTTGGGTGCTAATTGAGAAGACCGGGGTAGTTTGGGGCCATGGTGCTAAGCTAGGACCAAGTTGCCAACTCCTTGGTCTTTAGAATTAGGTTTCATCTTTAGAGAAGAGACAAAAGAGAAAGTGAAAGTACAAGTTAGTGGGAATAAAAGCAGGCATCGAGTATTGAAAGACAAAATGTTGAGGTGAGATCTAAGTGAGGACAAAATTATATGAGGATGCAATTTACAATACTACAAGTAGATGTATGTTATAGCCAATACAGAACATGTCTTATAATTTAAAATTTAAATAATAAATGGGTAAAAACACAAAATTATGTCACGTTTCAGGCCAACTTATCAGCACAAGTGAATTTAAGTAATTCTAACTATAAATTAATTTTAGTCAAACATATGATCTATAGAGATTCACTATAGCTATCTTATATATGGGCCACAACTTTTCCAATTTGAATTGTTTACTAAATGTATATTTTATACCACTTTGCGTCTAATTACCAAAAAAATAAAAAATAATTAAAAAAGAAACTTGATGTTTCAACAACTCCTATTCTTATAAATAATATTTTTTTTGAAATGTAAAAATACCCTTGTATAGATATATGAGTGAATTTTTCAAAATCTATATATTTTAATATTTTAATTAATTTTTAGATTTCATATTTTAGTTTTATTGAAATTAGGTCATCAACACTAAAATATAAGGTTGATTATCTCGTTAAGGAAAAATACTAAAGTTTATTTGAAAATTTTGAAAAAAATAAAGCACTAGAGAAAAGAATCTGTGTCAAGATGATATAACTTTTTTCTAATTTGGATAAATAATTAAGAAAAAAAGTGACACCAAATGGAAAGAGTTATATTTCAATACACAAAACTTTTCAAATTTATTGAAAAGTATATATACACAAAAAAATATTAAAAATATATTTTTGCACTAAAGTTTCAAGTTATCAATATACACAAAAAAATTGAAGAAAAAAAGGTAAAATTTACTACATAAAGTGTGACACCTCATGTAACTTCAATTTTAGCATTTTATCAACAACTAAATTATAGTGTTTACTTTATAAGAAAGTATATTCAAATAATTTTTTAATTTTTATAAAAATTACAAACATAAAATATATAAAAAAATATACCATTATTACTTTACATCATTTCAAAATTTAAAACATATATTTCACTTTCTATTTATTCAATTTAAATTTTGAATTAGCATTGGCCATTTCCTTTATAAAAGTGTGACACCGCTTTGTGCTTTTACCCAAATTAATATTTTTTTTATAAAAATAATATTTACTGAATCAATTATAAAGATTTAATGAATTTAAATTCAATACTTCACTCAAAATATGATGATACTTTCTTAGTTGGCCCTCAATGAGCGAAATTCAAAACTTTAGGGTTGACCATGTCTGGAAACCCTTCTTGTTTGCTGGGTCATGAGGTCATTTTTATGGCTGGAAGTTAGACCCACCTATCAAAAAGTTTGTTTTGTTCATAATAACATCCTCGTGTAAACTTCTATGCATGCTACAACAACCTACAAAATCCCTAGTGGAGGGAATCTCTTCGATCCAAAGCTTGTTTTTTGGAGGTAAAATGTTGATCATCGGTCTAGGAGTCTATAACCAGTAGAAGGGATTCCTATAATAGAAATATTCATGGTTTTTGTAAGAAAGGTGGAAGACCTCATTTCCAAAAAAAGGTGTGAGGGAATAGATAATATTTGAAGCTTGAGGAGAAAGTCTTCCTCAATGATGGGTTCACAAAAAGCATCAGGCACCCTGGAATTCAAAGAAGGGTTGGTGCATTCTAATATTGGTGGATAGGGGTAGAGATGAAGTACTCAAAGTGTCATTTGTTGAGGATCTGCTGCATACCTCAACTTTTGACCTTTAGAATAGGGCTCTTACTGGTAAGTTTTAGAATTTTACACTTGGTCACTCTGAGTTATCTACTTGGATCTTTGATTCATAGTATAGGGTTTATCATGGGTATGGGTCAGAATGTTGAATGACAATCTTTTTTGCTTCTTATTTTTTAATCTATGTTGTCATCCTTTTAGTCAAGGTATCTTATGTTGGGGTATCCTCAATCATTCAATCTTTGCAATTCCAAACATGATTAAAATGTTCGATGTCACTTATTCTAGGTTGCTATAGAATAAAGGACTGTATGTCTTTACTTGATCTCAAAGCTCCTTTCTTGGTATGTGAGTTTGACCATATTATTAACGATATGCTTCTAAAAACTTATTGTCAAAAGATAGAGGAAATTGTAGACCAAATTTGAGCGAAATATATAGAGCCTGTAGAAGATGGTGTGAATTTCATGATAGATAATTTATAGTGTCATATTTTTTCCTCTCAAATTTCTCAAGCCTTTTTTAATTATTCATGTATGGTTCATAAAGGGTATGATTTTGTATTTTTATCTTTGACGTTCCCTACTTCTAATCTAGTGAAAATGGATGATGCTCTTTGTGAGTGAAGTGTTTCTTTGTTTATAGATTAGATTAGTCAAGAGGGGGAAGATGTTTTAAAGTGTGAGGAGTCACATGAGAAAATTAATTTTACTAATGGGTAAGTGCACAAAGATGGTGGTAAAAAAGGGGGGTATAAGAGGACAAATTTTTTTTTTGAAATTAGGTGAACCTAAACTTGGAGGCAAAATTTCAAAGTCATCCACTCAAGATATGAAGATAATCAAACAAATATTATAGTGCTCTGAATCTAGTTTCCAAACTACTAAATGTTTTCAAAATTGGATAAGATTAAGGGGGTCAAATCCTTTGCACACGAGAAACAAACCCTAATTATTTTTGAAAAACACAACATAGTGTCTGACATGCGCATAAAAAAAGTCATAGTTAGATTTAGTATTTTGATAAATACTTTGGCAGAAAGATATTTAAGAGTGAACACTAGAAGATGTGTATTTCTTTGTAATTTTTTGTTGATTATTTTTTTTTTAATGATTTTTCCAATTGAGCACATCCTGAAAATTAGGTACTTGTTCATGCACGAAGCATAAGTTGCACTAAACAAATCAAAAATACAATTTTTTTTTTTAAATTGTAAATAATCAAGTGAAATATAATAATATATAAAGTTTTTTAAATTTAGATAAGTATATAAAAAGTTATTAAAAAAATAGTGCAGCTACGTCTGTGAGAACTATGGAGACATTGGCAAAAGAAATTCAATAATAATAATATGTTATTATTGTTCAAATTTTTAAAAAATAATATGCCTAGAGAGCTCAGAAGACGGGTGAAAATATGGGAGCAATTTTAGAAATACTCAATTGATGAAGTGTAAACCTGATGATGATAAAGTTGATAAAATAAAACACGTCAAAAATGAGAGAAATGGAGGGAAATCAAACTTCCCAATTGTAGCTTTATCATCTAGGCCTATTTCCAAACCTAAACAGTCAAAAGCGCATATGGGGTACTTATGGTATAAAAAGTGCGTACGGACTACTTATGGTGTAAGAAGTGCATATGCGTTATTTTTACTATAAACGGTGTGTACGCACTATGTTTACTATAAATAGCACGTACACACTAAGTTTGTTTAAATTTTGGGTGTGTATAATATGATATAATATATTAAATATATATATACACATATAAGTGTATTTTCTCCCCCTCTCAAGCGCATACAAGGTGCCTATTTCCAAGCCTAAACAGTCAAAAGCGCGTACGGGGTACTTATGATGTAAGAAGCACGTACATGCTATTTTTACTATAAATAGCGCGTACACACCATGTTTACTATAAATAGCATGTACGCACTAAGTTTGTTTAAATTTTGGGCGTGTATAATATGATATTGTATATATAATATGTCTATATACATCTAATATATAATATATTTATATATATATGTATATATATATATAATATATTAAGTAGATATATACACACATAAGTGTATTGTCTCCCCCTCTCAAGTGCATACAAGGTGCCTCTCTCTCTCTCTCCCTCTCTCCCCTTCTCCCTTCCTCCATAAACCATCCCTCTCTCTCTCCCTCTCTCCCCTTCTCCCTTCCTCCATACCCCATCCCTCTCTCTCTTCTTCTCTCCCTCCCTCCCTCCATACCCCACTGCAACTATGTCTGCACTTCTATAGAAGTAAGTGAATTTATTTCTTGTATGCTACTTCCTCTTTGATTTTTATCATGTATGCTCTCCTAAGAAAATTGATTGATGGATTTGTGTGTGTGTATTGAATAGGACGAATATGGTCTGAAATTGAACCACGGTTGTATTATCGTGACAAACAAGGAAACTTGCAGCAATATTCTTCTCGAATGTGTTTTTAATGAGCAGAGCAGATGTGGAAAATAGTGTCAACAAAGCAAAATGATGAGTTAGAGTACCTGCAATATGTTTTTCAGAATAAAAAAACTGGTAGGAAGAGAAAGAGGGAGAGTAACACAGATGATCTCCTCGAGAATGATAATGGTGGGTATGCGAGAGTTCCCATGTTGTTACATAACGCCTACCACCTAAATAAATTAAAGTTTGTTGTAACCATGGCAGTGGTAGTATATGATGATCATCACTTCTTAAAAGGCTTGGAAGGGCACATACCCATGAAAGAAATCAAATGTGTAATTCCTATAGTCACAATCGAGATCAGTCCTATAACCTTGCAAATTTAACAGCATCATATGTTTTAGAAAGGCAGTAATCTTAGGGTTAGGTAAGCTCTTACACTTGCTTTTTAGCGAAGCCTTGTTGTTTGTTCGCTTGGAGTCTCTCTTATGCTAACAATGGTCTAACTTAGCCATATGGTGTTGCTATCAAAACTAAAGTACTGATGTTCTACTGTATGATGTTATATTCATAACTTTAAATAATATATCATTTTATTAGCCCACCATATGACCCCTTGTGTCCTTAGAGGTCATATTGTATCCTAAGAGGTCATATGGTGTCTTGTGACCCCTTAGGACACCATATGACCCCTTAACACACCGTACGACCCATCACAACACCATATGGTGTCGTAAGGGGTCATAGGATGCAATATGACCCCTCAGAACACCATACGGCCCATAATAACACCATATGGTGTTTTAAAGGGTCATATGGTGTTCTATGACCCCTTAGGACACTATTTGGTGTCGTTATAGGTCCGATGGTGTGCTAAGGGATAATATAGTGTCATATGACCCCTTAAGACACCCTATGACCCCTTAGATTTTGTTAGGGGTCATATTGTGTTATGGTCTCTCTCTCTCTCTCTCTCTCTCTCTCTCTCTCTCTCTCTCTCTCTTCCTCTCCATCCCCACTCCTTCTTCTCTCCCTCTCTCCCTCTCCCTCTCTCTATCCCTCTCTCCCCTTCTTCCTTCCTCCATACCCCATCCCTCTCTCTCTCTCCCTCTCTCTCCTTCTCCCTTCCTCCATATCCCATCCCTCTCTCTCTTCTTCTCTCCCTCCCTCCCTCCATACCCCACTACAAGTGTGTACAATTCTATAGAAGTAGGTGAATTTATTTCTTGTCTCCAACTTCCTCTTTGATTTTTATCATATATGCTCTCCTAAGAAAATTGACTGATGGGTTTGTGTGTGTATATTGAATAGGAGGAATGGGGTCTGAAATTAAACCACAGGTGCATTACCATGACAAACAAGGAAACTTGTAGCAATATTCTTCTTGATTGTGTTTTTAATGAGCAGAGAAAATATGGAAAATAGTGTCAACAAACCAAAATGATGAGTCAGAGTACCTACAATATGTTTTTCAAAAGGAAACAACCAATAGGAAGAGAAAGAGGGAGAGTAACATGGATGATGTCCTGGAGAATGATAGTGGTGGGTATACGAGAGTTCCCATTTTGTTACACAATGCCTATCACCTAAAGAAATTAAAGTTTGTTGTAAGCATGGCAGTGCTAGTATATGATGATCATCACTTGTCAAAAGGCTTGGAAGGGTACATACCCATGAAAGAAATCAAGTGTGTAATTCCTATAGTCACATTAGAGATCAGTCCTATAACCTTGCAAATTTAATAGCATCATATGTTTTAGAAAGACAGTACTCTTAGGGTAAGGTCAAGCTCTTAAACTTGCTTTTTAGCGAATCCTCATTGTTTGTTCGCTTAGAGTCTCTCTTATGTTGAGAATGGTCTAACTTAGCTATATCAAAACTAAACTACTGATGTTCTATTCTATGATATTTTATTCATAACTTCAAATAATACATCATTTTATAAACCCACCATATGACCCCTTTGTTGTCATTAGAGGTGATATTGTATCCTAAGAGGTCATATGGTGTTCTGTGACCCCTTAGGACACCATATGACCCCTTAAGACACCATACAACCCATAACAACACCATATGGTGTCCTAAGGGGTCATAGGATGCCATATGACTGCTCGGGACACCATACAACCCGTAACAACACCATATTGTGTTCTAATGGGTCATATGGTGCTCTATGACCCCTTAGGAAACTATTTGGTGTTGTTATAGGTCCTATGGTGTGCTGAGGGATAATATAGTGTCATATGACCCCTTAGATGTTGTTAGGGGTCATATTGTGTTCTAAGGGTCATATTGTGTTATGGTTTCTCTCTCTTCCTCTCCCTCCCCCCTCCTTCTTCTCTCCCTCTCTCCCTCCTTCCCTCTCTCTCTCTCTCTCTTCCTCTCCCTCTCCCTCTCCCTCTCCCTCTCTCTCTCCCTCCCTCTACCTCTCTCCTTCTCTCTACCTTCCCTCCATCCTCCCTCTCTCTCCCTCTCTCTCCCTCCCTCTCTCTCCCTCTCTCCCTCTCCCTCCTTCTGTCTCTGTCTCTGTCTCTGTCTCTCTGTCTATCTCTTTGTCTGTCTGTTTCTCTCTCTCTCTCTCTCTCTCTCTCTCTCTCTCTCTCTCTCTCTCTCTCTCTCTCTCTCTCTCTCTCTCTCTCTCTCTCTCTCTCTCCCCTGTAGCTCCATCAATGCTTTCAATGTTGTGGCCACCTGAAGAGTCTGTAGCTCCATTAACTCTTCAGGTCTACTAGGATAGCCTGATGCACCTTGGGTTTGGGTGCTAGGGGATGGCGACTCTCCATGGGTAATCACCTATGGGATCCAGGTCTATCTTGGGTAGAGCCGTCACCTCTACCCTGGAACTCTCTCATGTCAAAATAGTTTGGCCGCACATTAAGCACAAACTCACAGTATACTTTTCTCAAAAAATACAATGGCACCTCATAATTATTACAAGGTGGATCATCAAAGACCATCCACCACCTTTGCCTAAAAAAATTCTTCATCTGCACATTGGTATAGCATTGTATGGGAAACCTCTTTGCATTAAGAGGTAATGATTGACCAGTTTTAGGATCAACAAAATGGGCACATATTTATTGTTTACTAATATTTTTGTTTTTTACTCCCTCGTATGATAAACCATCAACATAGAATTGATGACACCTATCCCTAAAGTTTCCCCATTTGGTAATTTGTGTGGAAACAACTATGGCACCACTAGCTAATGTTTCTAGGCTAGTGGCGAGGGATTTATGATGCACAAGTTTGGATTTTTTCCATTTATCAATCAGTCTATTAATTTAAGATGTATTTTGCCCTAATTTATTGATTAATTGCTCATGTGTTTTAGGTGGGCAGTCAAAAGGAGGAATTGGGGGTCTATCTTGTGGGTTTTCAAGAGGTGCATTTTGTTGTTCTTGTTGTGGATTAGAAGAATTTGGTTTTTGAAACAAAAAATGAAAAACCCTAATCAAAATTAATGAAATTCAATTCAAAATGTAAAACAAATTGAACAAACGAGAAAGAAAGAAAAAAATTAACAAAAACTAACCTTGATCCATAGTGTCTGGAGGAGAAATGTGGCATCTCGTTCATGGTTTGGAGGAGAAATATAGCACCCCATTCACAGTTTAGAAAAGAAAATGAAGAAAAAAGGAAATAAAAACATGGCTGTCACAGGAAAATAAGACCCAGTTTTTGTTTTAAAATTTTTTTGACAGGTACCGTGTGCATGGTCTTTTAGGGATAAGTAACACGTACACGCTCATTTTCCTAAATTTAGCACGTATGTGCTACTTTTCCTAAAAGCAGCACGTACGCGCTACCTCCTCCAGGTTCAAGAACAACAAACCTGAGCGCATACGCAGTCATTTCAAAATTTATAACCGCGTACGCGCTGTTTGTTTTTCCATATTTTTTTGGGGGTGGTGTCCACTTTTTTGACCACCATCTTTGTGCACTTACCCTAATTCAAAGCCTCCTATCACAATAGATAATTATCAAAATCACATCTTGTCTCATTCTTGTTAGGCCTTAGATGATGTTTCACGTGTGGTTCATAAGGGTAAACACTATGTAGTTTTATCTTTGGACCTCCCTACTTCTAATATGGTGGAGATGTATGGTTCTCTTGGTGAGTTAACCAATTCTTTGTTTGAGGAGAAAAATAGTCAAGAGGAGGAAGAGGTCTTAAGGTGTGGGTAGTCAGCCAAGCAGATTGAATTTGCTAATATAGAGTCTCCTATTAAAGCTTCCATAATCCAAACCCCATTGATATCAACTAAAGTTAGTCTCCTCAAGAAAATGAATGACAACATAATGAGACTTCTCTAGGTTTAAAAAATGAAAGAATAAATTAATTCAAGGATTCAAACTACTTTAAATGAGAACATGAGACTATGAAGAGCTTGCTACTCATTGCATAGCCAATAAAGATTATTACATAGAATTCTAGGGGCCTTAATGCCCCTAGAAAAATATTCCTCATTAAATCCCAAGTTGAAGAAAGTGGTGTAGATATAGTAATTTCTCAAGAGACTAAAGTTTTAGTGAATGATAATTCATAACCTTTTAACAAATGAAAGAAGTGGAAGTACCTAGCCTCAACTTCTCTAGAGTCCTTGAGAGGGATAGCAATTTTGTGGAAGGGTAATAGTATTCACATTCATAAAATAACAATTAAAGAAAACCTAATCCAAGTCTAAGTTACTTATTTTAATGATAGCTTTCATCTCATCAATGCTTATGGTCCTAATTCTTTTGTAGGGAAAAGGATGGCTTGGGATTCTTTGTCATTGGTATTGGTATCTTATCTAGAGGATCTCTTTATTATTGGGGTGATTTTAATGAAATCATTTTTCTTAAAGATAAGATAGGAGCAATTATTCCTCCTTTGAAAAAAATGCAAGATTTTAATGAATTTGTTGTTAACAATAGTCTCAAGGATTGTGTACCTCTAAATGGAAATGTGATGTGGACCAATAGAAGGAAAAATTTCATGCATATCGTAGAAAGGTTAGATAGATTCTTCTTTAAACCTTCATGGTCAAGACTCAGTTTGGTCCCTATGTGTCAAAACTTTTGCCTTTATCTGGTTTAGACCATTTCTTGTTGCTTCTCTCAAGTTCATTTATAGCTCCCCAAGAAAAGAGAAAGGCGACTTTTACCCTTTTTGTATTTGGGTCAAGAATGTATCAGTTGTGCAAAAAGCTTTAGTTTTTAAAATCATATATTTGAGAGAGGAACTCTTATGTGTTTAAAAATATATTTGCCAATAAATCAAATTTAGAATTCTAGTTTTTGAGGATCAATGAATTAATTATTTATAATTTTTTGCATGATTAGTCTTATATTAGTCAACATCTTCTTCAAAAATATTTAGAGGAAGTATTAAAATAAGAGGAAATTTATTGGCGATAGAAATCTATGGAATTGTGACTCCAAGAAGGAGATAAAAACACTAATTTTTTCCATTGAATTGTTAAAATGATAAGTGCATCAAATAAAATTTCTCACATAAAGAATAATAGAGGTGAGATGTTGAGAAATAAAGACAAGACTCATGATGAAGCACTTTAGTTTTTCTCTAGCATTTTTCAACTCCACTAAAGGAAGAGGATGGATTTATAAAAGATCGTCAAAAAATACTTCACCATATTTCTCTTTTAATTTCAAACAAAAAAATTTTGGATTTGTTAGTTCCTTTTTCTATGAAAGAAATCAGGTCAATAACCTTTTCAATATCCTCAAACAAAGCTCTGGGTCTGAATGGGTTCACTACTTTATTTTTTCACAAGTACTACTAGGATTTTGTGGGGTTTTATGTTTGGAGGGATATTCAGTAGTCAAGGAGGAGTAGAAAACATCTTAAAATAGTTTAAAATACCAATTTTATTTTCCTTATATCAAAGTTACCTTCTCCTTTATTTGTGGATTATTGGCCTGTAGCCTTTTGCAACATAGTTTATATTATCACCAAGGCAATTTCACTTAGATGTGCAAGATTGATCCCTAAATTTATATCTAAAGAATAAGGGGTTTTTGTTCCATGTAAGGAGACTTCTGAAGGTTCCTTGATTGCATATGGTATTTTACATTCAATGAGATCTCATAGATATGAAGCTATGCTAGTCAAATTAGACATGATGGAGGCCTATGACTAAAGTAGTTGGAAATTTATAAACCAAGTACTTTTAACATTTGGATTTTCTTGAAATTGGTTTAGATGGGTAATATCATGCATATCTAGAGCCAAAATTTTAGTTCTAGTGAATGGCAATGCTTGTGGTTTCTTTTCTTCTTCCGAGGGAGTTAGGCAAGGAGATCCTTTATCTCCTTTTCTTTTCATCAATTTGGTAGAGGCTCTTTGTTGAACAATTGCTACTTACCATCACCTAGGTTAGTGGAAATGCATTAATATTCCTCAGAAAAATATCTCCATGACTCATATTTTATTTGTGAGTGATAAGGTATTGTTAGGAGAAGTTTCAATGAGGGAGGCCAGGGTGATCAATTATGTTTTGGATAAGTATTTTGCTATTTCAGGACAAAAGATCAATGTAGATAAATTGAAGGTATTTTTTAAAATTGTTCCAGAGGTATTTCCACAAGACTATCAGACTATCTAGGTTCAAACATTACACTCTTCCTTCTAAATATATTTGTATTCCTCTCTTCAAGAGTAGCAATAAGAGTTCATTTTGGTTAGGTATATATTCCTTGATTAAAAATAGAATATCTTCATGGAAGAATTCTTAGTTATCTTTAGTTGGTAGGATATTAATGATTAAAATAGTCTTGGCTAAAATTCCTAACTATATCATGTGGGAATTGCCAATTGCAAAGGTGGTCTCTTGGAAAATAGGATCTAAGTTAAGATTTCTTCTCTGAAAAGGGAACAAAATGAGCGAACAAAAAACACATATTTTGGATTGGAAATTTTATTTTACTCGTAAACAAGGTGGGGGTGCAGGGGTACATAATATCGAAAGTAGGAACGTGGCTTTAGGGAAAAAATTGATTTAGAATTTTTTTTCAATTAATAAATAAAAAAGGGCATCATTTATAGTAGCTAAGTATCTTAACTCAAAGGATTTTGAGAGAATCTCCACAACCATTAACCCTCCTTCAAGCTTCCAAATCTGGAATTACATGCACTAAAATGTAGGAAGGTGTTTCTTCCTTATCTCTCTAAGATTATCCATGATTGTAAAAAGAACTCTTCTGGGAAGATTCTTGGAATGTTATTCCTTCGCTGGATAGACTAGCGAACATGAAAAATCTCAAATTGTTATTGAAAGCATCTTATGAAGACAAGGTTTATGAGTATTTCTTTATTGCTAGTGCAAATGGTGTTTTGAACGTGCAATGGAAAGACTTTGGAAATGTGGCTGCTAAAGTTGAAAAAAAGCATTCACTACTTTAGGAGTTGAATATTATAGTAATTCATCATAAAAAAATATAGGACATACTTATTTGGACCCCTTCTCAATCCAAAAAATTACACAGTGAATCAAGGTTGCCAAGTGCTTATGTAACAACATCATACTCAGAAGTTGAGATATTTTTCTTTCTTTTGGGAGATAGTAGGTCTCCAAAAAGATGGGTCTTTTGCTTTAGCTAGCTCTTAAAGAAATGTTTTTCACTAGTGATAGACTAGATTCCCTATGTATATCTATAGTTCTAAATTTTTTGCTAGATGTGAAAAAGAAGTGGAAACAAAGGATCATATTCTCCCAAATTGTGGCTTTGCATATACATGTTGGACTTGGCTCTTGAAGAAATTGTATTAGTCTAGCCCCCTTCACTTCAATTCAATTATGGTGTTTGAATCATGGCCTAAGCTATATCAAGAGTCTTTTTTTGTAACCCTTTGGGAAGTTTCTTATACCATTTAATGTAGAATACTGGGTGGGAAAGGAATTGGAGGATTTTTCAGAAAAGAATATAGCAACATGGAATATGTCATTGTCAACATTGAAAAAGAAATTTCAGAATCAGTTATAGCTCATACCATTAAGAACAAAAGAATAGATTCTTGCATTACATCTTGGAATAATAATAGTTTGTTGGAATCAAAAGAATTTGAATTGTCATTTAAAGGGGGGCTCATTAATAACTCCATTAAGAAGGTGGATAGAAAATAAATAAGATGGAAATCTCCACTGAAATATTTCTTTAAGTTAAACTTTGATGGTGTGGATAAGGGTAAACCAAGGGTGTTTGGAGTAGTTTGTGTTTTGAGAGATCACAGAGATGAAGTTCTTATTACAAGGGCAGCTAGAATTCCAAATGGGACAAATAACATAGTGAAACCATCATCATTGTTTTTTGGACTCAAATTGGCATGAAAAATTAGGGTTAAGAGTCTTGTCATTTAAGGTGACTCAATGAATATTATTTCTGTATATAAAAAGTTTAAAACACCAAATTGGAGGTTAAATTATATCCTCTAGGAGGTATGGAGTATGATTCAAAAAATTTACCATTTCCAAATTACCCACTACTTTGGAGAAGAAAATAAGATTGCAAATATTTTGGGTAATAGACGGTGTCATTTCGTGGAAGGGGAGGCTTTCTTCAAGGAATGGGGAATCAAGAATGATAGTGTTAGATGTAGTAGTGAAAGATGATGCTATCTTGTAAATAATTCCTAATGCGGGTATGTGTGTTAATTTGACACCATTTCTTCTATCCATTTAATTAGTTGGTATTAACTGCTTCCTATATGCTCTAGTATGTGAGGAAGAGGAATTATAGAGTGGATTAGAGTCATTTAATAAGTTATTTGAAGTGATCATTTAAGGAAAAAAATGTGGGTAAGGGGTTCTACATTTAAGCAGATGAGGAAGGAGAAAATTCCCCACAGTATTAAGGTAGTCCCCTCTTTTTTTGGGTGGGTCCTTATTAATTATTGTTTAGTATTATGTTGTTAGCTTAGTCAAAATAAAAGAGAATTTTTAAGACCAATTGGGGCTAGTTAGAGTTGTAGAGTTGGGAGCAATAACTATTTTTCATTTGTTATATCTTCATGATATATTTTGGGGTGGAATTTTTGTTTTGGGGCCTAAAGTTTGTATAAATTTATTCATTTTTGTATTTCTCAACTTCATATGTATAATTTGCTTCTATCAAGGTCGCAATTATCTCCCTTTTTTTGTTCCTTTTATATATTCCTTTGAGCATTGCTCCTAATGTATATTCAGATTAAGTCTTATATTGCAATATTTCTATTATATTTATATATTTACACTTATGCATTTTGTCAAAAAAAAATTCTAGAAGATGTAACCAAATGGCATACTAAGATATTAGAATATTGCGAGGATTGAATGACATCATTTTATAAATAAACCACATGTGGTATGTTTTTTTTTAGATGCAAGTCGATAGACCTAATCTCTATAACATGAAAGAAAACTAACAAACATCACTCAAGACTCATTCGGAAATGAAATAATGCATGAAATAAAACTCATCTAAAAATAAGTTTAATGATATATATTAGATTTATCCACCACATAGAGGGCAAAGAGTAAGAAATAAAATTTCTCCTCCAATATTCACCATGCCACCATAACTCTCTACAAGAACAATCTTGTTGAACTTATGTCCAACCTAGGCATATCCTCATTGATCTTCCTAATAAAAACTCATTGAAGAGTAATTATCTCAGCATCCAAAATCTCCAAGGGCTTCCGCAAATATGAAATAGTTGTAAAAATAGTCATCTCATGCCGACCAAACTCCAATCCTATAATACAATGAGATAAATATCAAATAAAAATCATACATAAGTTCTCGTTAATTAGATAATCTCAATTCATCACCAAAGATTCAACTAAATGATTAGTATAAAATAAAAATATCTCCATGATGTTATGATCTACATCTCTAGAAAGGGTCATATGTCTCTTATGAAAATATTTTCTCCTAAGATAATATTTATGATGCTAATTTATAAAATAGGATCAAGAATATACCATGTCATAATTACACACATCTTATAAATAAGGACCATTTATCAAAATAATCAATTATTATTTGCTGCTCAATCAAAGGCTTTAAGATTTTTTCAAGGTACTAAGATGTTAACATGTATGAATAACATGAGGATAACCATATCAATTCAATAGAGCTCAAAATGTCAATGAAATATCATCACATATATTTCTTGATGGGAAATCACTTATATTTATTTCTTGACAATAATATTTTTACACTTCTTGTTACAAATTGTCACTATAATCATAATGTGTTTTGCATACTTGTTATCAAATCTATGGTCATGATCAAAGTAGAGAGATATTATTAAACATAGATAAAAATGTAGGGGAACCATAGAAATGGGAGTAGTTTATAAATAACTAGTATGGATAAAAGATGGAAAAAATAAAAGAAAAAAAGATGTGAAACAAATAAGGACAAACCAAAGATCATAGTGCTAATTTAAAATCAGAATTTTTCTATATTTAAAATCAACATTTGATGTGAAAGATTATGTAGATTTAAAATTGGGATGGATGCATTCAAATTAGTGGATTTAAATTTTGGTTCCAAAACAAAATTATATAAAAATGAGGAAAATAATAAAATTAGATTATTTTGGTAAAATTTGATACAAGAGTCTATATGGATATGCATCCCCGAATAAGGATTATTGTAAATGATTGTAACCAATTTATTCTCAAGCTAATGGTAATATAGGGTTTTTTTTATAGTAAACTTATCTACCCTTAGATTATATACTTTGAGGTTGTGTGCTCAAAGTTTCCTTTCAATATGAGCTCCGGTTTTTGCATCAATGATCACACCATTGCTACACAAAAAATTTTATACCATCAAGTATAAGTGCTATCACTAACCAAACCTATAAATGTATCTTGATGTAGTGAGTGCCTAATCAACATTTTAAAGTAAAAGTTTTCATTGAACCTATAAGTTTTTGAATAAGGGAAAACGGGTTTTGATGGGCCCCTGAAACCCATTACAGCCAAAAGATCAAAAGATTTACATCAAAGCGCATCAAAACACAAAAGACAATACACTAAGAAAACATAGCCGATGAATAAAATGCTAGAAAACAAGAGGCAACAAGTCAAAAACCAAAAAGGGCTATCAGAAGCCGAGATTTAGGTTAAGTTATGAAGTATTTCCATAGCTTCCAGCTCCAATTGTTCCATATTATCAGTTGCCAACTTCATATCCTCAATTTCCTTGTTGTCGCTTTGCATCTTTTTAGTGCTCGTGCGCGTTCTTCTCCCAAGACCCATTTCATTATCATCTGGGGTGTCGTCCTTAACATCAATAATGCCCACCGCAGCCTTATCCCCATGGTCATTCTCTAGCTTACTGATAAGAGCTTTCATACTAGCCGAGGAAGCCTTAAGAATCTTATGACTTTGCTCACCTATTTTTTTGAGCATGTTCTCAACTCTGTCAAGTCTTTTTTGAGTGGCCCTTGCTCTATTCTCCAGGCTAAGAAAGCTATTACGATTAGCATAGATAATCTCCTCTACATTACCAATAGCTTTAGTAAGATCACTAAGACAATCTGGGAGGGAATTGAACTTTCCCAAGCCTAAAGCTTGTAAAGTCTCAATTTCCCTAGCTTCTTGGGCCTACTTGGTTTTAATGCCAACAATTTCCTTATGCATCTAAAGGAGCACCTGTTTGAAGCTATCCATGTCATTATTGATGTAGAGGTCAGTATCTAGGTGATTCACTTCTTGGGTCTTGTCACCAGCTGTTTCAAGTTTCACTTCCAATCCCACCTCCCTGACATCAGAGCTATGAGCTTCTTTCATGGTCGTATCCTCCCCCATCAGGCCTTTATCCTTAGACTCAGTCATGAGAGGCAACCAGTCCTTGGTACCCACATCCTTAGTAGTAGGAGTCTTATTTTTTTTCTTTTGGCTCACGAGGGTTTGGACCTCCTCGCTTCTAGTATCCATGTTGTTGTTAGTCTCATTATCCTCCTCATACTAGGTATCCTCATCCTCCCCTCTTTGCTTCTTTTTGGCCGACCCTTTATTCTATTTCCCATGCTCTATTTTTCTATTTTTTCTACTCTTCCCAGCAATTTGGGGGTCATCCTTTTTCTCAGCTTCTGTTTCATAGCCTTCACCTTCCTCATCATTAGAGTCAACAAAATGCTCTTCCGAATCTGAGACCTCAGCGATATTCAACTAGATGGTTGTGTTATTGATGTGATTATACAGAATCACCATCAAACCTTCATGCATTGCTAGGTTGATACTGGGGTTGGATATAGCATCCTTGATCCCAACATTAAGAGAACAAAAGAGATAATATGGAATAGAAATTTATCTTTATACCTAAAGTAATTAAGTAAGATAAAATGGTAGTTGTAAATGCTAGTGTATCTACCATAGAGTGTGATAAATTCCATTATAGCAAGAAAAACCCTTTACCAAAGGTATGGCTACCCTTCACCAGTCTAGCTTTCTCCTCCTCATCCTTCAAAAATTTCTTCACGAAAGCATTTGAAATCTTTCTATCCCTGTAAAAATTGAAGTCATCCATCAGAAGACCCGTTGCCTTCATCATCATAGTTTCAGTCACCTTCACCTTCTTGTTGCCTATGGTTAAAGTGCCTTTGTTCCAACCGTTCTTGAAGATTCTTGTAATTTCAGGTTGTTTCTCCTGCATGCACTCCATGAAATCAATTATCTTGGTAGCTTGAAGAACCACCCAGACCCACGGATGACTCTTCCATTTATCAACAATTTATCAATGGTTATAGGCTCTGTTCTCTTTTGTTTTCCACCCATAATGCTATTGATTTCCATTGTCTGTAATTCTCAACTAATACCTTTCTTTGTTAAAAAGTTTTTGTGAGAACCCATTCAAAATCTGTAGGATTTTCTGATGCTATTGTTCAAGAGAGAGAAAAATGCCCATAAAGCATGTAAAGTGAACCTACAATGATTATTGTACCTCCTTCTCGGCTACCTACAAAACTAGCTCCTGCTGCCATGACTTCTCCTTACACCTTGGGAAATAATTTCAAATCTCACCCTTCTTACCATGCAATCTTTCATAAGTTACGATATCATGTTCCACACATGGTAGCTCCCCTTCGCCATTCTAGGTAATAATTAGCTCGCTCCATACTGCCTCATTGGCAACCCAGTCAACACTTCTATTAGCCACTTTGTAAACATGAGAAATGTGGCATTTTTTAAATCCCTAAAGAAACTCCTTGGCAGAATCAATGACGTTTTTGATAGTCCACAAAGGTTGATGTTTACCTAGAAGGTAGTTAATAATGTTTTTAGAGTCGCAATCCAACCATAGCATTTTGAATACTGGATTATAGGCTAATTTAATTGATTGAAGGGGGCCCATAGCTTCCGCCATATGATTGGTCTAAATTCCCAAGGGATAGGCAACCACCCCAGTGCAAAAGCCAACCCCATTTCAGATAACACCACCACAACTAGCAGGTATTGGGTTTCCTTTCGCCGCACCATCAAAGTTGGCCTTAAACCAATCATTGGGGGGAAAGGACTAGCAATACAATCTTCTATTTATTTGGTTGATGTTGGAGCACAAAAATGCTAGGATATTCCATCTTTTGAGAATATCAAAGTCCCTAATATTGCTACAACAATGTACCCTCCTAGCCATCACATTCTCAACCCAGTTATTTTTTATCTTGACCCACACCACTTCCGAGGTGTTAATATCATTTCAGAATATTCTATTATTTCTCTCTTTCCATATCCCCCAGACGATATGGGAAAAAGAGAACTTCCATAGATTTCTTATGCTTATGTTATTGGTAGAATAATGCCAGCTTCTGAAACAATTCTGCATCTCCTCTGAGAAAACCCAATTCAACCCCCACATTTGAAAAAACATCCCCCAAATAAGAGTGGTAAAAGGACAGTGTAAGAAGATGTGGTTCACATATTTCTCATTATTAAGATAGAGATAGCATATGTTTGGGAAATAAAATCCCATCTTTCTCAAATTATCAGTAGTTAGAATCTTATTTTGCAAAAGGATCCACAAAAAAATATTGATTTTAGGAATCAAACCTGGATACCAAGCCTTAGCATAGTAAGGAGTAGGATCTTGGGATTGTGCTAGTAAAAGGACAACAGAAGAGACTGAATAAGTCCCTGAGGAAATCCCACACCACACAATGTGGTCTTCCCTTCTGGTATTTAAGATAACATGGCTAATCATTAAATTTACCTGCTTGAGTTTGGGATCAAAAGATCTGAGGTCCACCCACTTTTGATCTTTCCAATAATCAACCACTTTGGCACCTATCTTCTCCTTACAATTTCGAATGAGCATCTGAGAGGTCTTCTTATTAAGAGGGGCTCCACCAATCCAAGCATCATCCCAAAAGTCCACCTTCCTGCCATCACCTATGGCCTGGACATTACCAAGACTAGAAATACCTTTAGCCTGAATAACACTATTCCTAATGAAAGAACCACTTGGAATGTAATCAAAGATGAGGAAATCCTCAATGGTGGGAACTTTCCTTAAGTACTTTTCCTTCCAGATATCATTCCATTCTCCTTTTCCCTGATAAGTTCTACAAATTTGTTTGGCAAGAAGAGTTTCGTTCAAAAATCTGATATTCCTTAAGCCCAGACCCCCCTTCCTTTTGGGTTTACACACATTTTCCTAGGCTATGAGAGTCATTCTCTTCTTCTCCTCAACTCCAGACCACAGGAAGGCTTTGCGGATTTTCTCAATGTCATCAACAAATTTTCCAGGGATTTTAAGAAGGCTTAAATCATACACCAGAAGAATCTAGAGGGAATATTTTAAGAGCTAGACTTTTCCATCTTGACTAAGAAGGGTCTCTTTCTAACCAACCAACTTTCTACTAAATCTATCAACAAGACTATTCCAAAATAGCTCTGAGGGTTTCAATCCCAAGGGGAAGCCAAGGTAGATAGCAGGAGGCTTACCAATTTTGCATCCAAGGATCCGGGCCATTCTGATTTTTCTATCCTCTAGGGTGTTGAAGATGAAAATAGATCTTTTCTCCCAATTGATGGTTTGATCTGAGGCCAAACTATAAGTATTGAGAAGGTTATTTAGATTGGATGCTTCTTTGATAGTGCATGATCCCATTAAAATGGTATCATCAACAAATTGCTAATGAGTACAAGCTCTAAAACTAGAAGAGGGTGATAAAACACAGAGAAGCCCGAAAGAAATAGAATTGCTGATAAATCTACCCAAACATTTAGCCAAAATGATGAAGAGTATAGGGGATATGGGATCCCCCTGCCTAATACACCTATAAGTTTTGAAGAATGGGGAAGGCACCCCATTGACAATGACAGAAAAAGAAGGGCTCAAGATGAGTTGATCACTCATCTTAATAAACCTAACTCCAAAACCAAAAGCTCTAAGCATCTTACCCAAGAAACTTCAGTCCACACAGTCATAGGCTTTAGACAAATCCATCTTCATAAGAAATCCTTATTTTTTCGAATCCACCAATGAATGAATGTTTTCATGGATAGCAATGAGAGAGTCAAGGATTTGTTTGTCGGGAACAAATCCACTCTATTGGGGTGAAATGATCATTGGAAGAAACCTTAGTAGCCTGCTTGTTACCACCTTAGAAATAATTTTATAGAATGAGTTGCATAAGCTTATTGGTCGGAACTTATCCATAGAGTCAACCCCCAGGCATTTGGGTATTAGAACCAAGAAAGTTGCATTGAGTTCCTTTTAAATCATTCTAGCCCCAAAAAACTCCTGCACATCTGTAACCACATCAGCTTTGAGGATGTCCTAAAAGGTTTGAAAGAAGAACAATAGAAATCTATCTAGGCCCGGGGCTTTGTTCCTGTCAAAAGAAAAACTTATTTTTTAACTTCCTCCTCAGAAGGGATGGCCACCAAGGCCTTGTTTTGATCCTCATTAATATTTGAAGGAATATTTTCAAGGATGGCACTCTGGGAGTGACCATCCAGACCAGATTCCACCGAAAGAAGTGATGTAAAGAAGTTCCCGACTTCCTTCTTGATCTCATCATCCTTCCTTGTTTCAGTTTCCCCAATTTTCATCTTCAAGATTTTATTAGAAGCCTTGTGTTTCATAGCAGTCATATGGAAGAATCTAGTATTTTTGTCCCAAACTTTAAGCCATAAGGATCTAGACCTTTGTTTCCAAAATTCTTCCTCTCTTCTGATAATCTTGTGGTACTTCACCAGAACTTCATTTTCCTCCTTGATTGATACTTCATTGTATCCACTCATTTGGATTTTATCCTACAGTTCCTTGAGTTCCAGGTGGGTTTTTGTCTTGGCAGCAAACAGATATCTAAAAACCTCCTTATTCCATTTTTTAATATTGTCCTTCACATTTCTTAATTTTTTCACAATTCTATACATAGTAGTACCTTTGAAATCAATAGACCACCACTTCTCAATGACTTGCACAAGGTTAGGGTGGTCTAGCCACATCCTTTCAAATCTTAACAGGAAATTTCATTTAACAATAGTATTGTCAGCAACAAAAATCACAGGAAATGATCAGAACCTATCCTAGAGATAGCAAAGAGGGAGAACTGATAATGGTTAAACCACTTGGTAGAAATAAGGGCACTATCAAGTCTAACTTGAATAAGATCTTCTCCCATCCTCGTGTTCATCTAGGTAAACGTGGCTCCTTGGAGCTCAATATCTTGTAGACCTTGGTTGTTTATAAAGTTCAAAAGATCCATTCTATTTTCTAGCTGTGAAGGGACACCTCCAAATTTCTCATTGTCTCATAGGGGGGTGTTGAAATCCCCCATAACAATCCACACATCCTCCTTGTAAAGAACTCGAATAGCTTCCAACTGTTTCCAAAATTTGTTTCTACCAAGTCTATTATTAGGGGCATAAATATTGGTAAGTAGTAAAGAGGTTTCATCCCCAATGTGATGAAACCTGATTAAAGCTAGATTGCTATCCTACTTAACCGGCTCCCCAGATACATGCCTAAGGTTCCAGAAAATAGCAATGCCCCCAAAAGCCCCATTAGAGCTTCCACCAAAAACTTCCCCATCCTTAAAAATCTTAATCTTTTCTACTTTCTCTTTAGTCATTTTTCTTTCTTGGATAATAAAAATGTCTGGTTTATGGTCTCTGACTAAATTTATAAGAACATCTTGTTTATGTGGACTATTCAGCCCTCGTATATTCCATGAAATTATTTTAATTTTCTAGAACTAGGGAACATACCTCATGGATGGTCATTTGAGTACCATTTGCTATATTCTTTCTTGCCTCTTGATCTTTGATCTGGCTTGCTTTTTTCCTTCTAGGTGGAGATGGGTTGAAACCCATGTCAGCTTTGGTCTGATTTCTTGTCTTGACTGAATTATCCTGAGGGGTAGATTTAGGCTCTTTTTTACCCCCTCTCTTTCGCTCTGCAACTTAATTTGTATTGCAATCTTCCTCTTGAGTATTCTGGGTGGTTATCTTCTGGTCAAGATGTTCAACCTCAACCCACTTAGCATTAAGTAGTGAGGTCGTTGGTGATTGCTGGATGGTGGATTTCACCATCTTTACAGATTGTTGTGATCCCAACAATGATATTCCTCCAAGGATCAAACATTTCTGGGCTTCTTCATAGTCGCTATTGGGTCATCTCTAATGGTGTTATTTATAATGTGATTTGAATCTGTTTCCTTACTGTCCTGTAACACCACTTGTATTTCTCCTTCTTCCACGTTATCACTTCTTTGATCCTCCTGATTGGTATCTTGTTGTTCTCTATTGTCTTTGCCTGTTTGATCCTTTTTACCTTCTTCAAGCAAAGGTATTTCTGGGTTTCCCACATTAACATCCACTTGTTGCTCTACCATGTCAAGGATGATGACACTCTAGGTCTCTTCGATTATTTTCTCTTTTTTAGAGCCCTCAGGTTGCTTAAAAAGGTTTTTTTCTTTCCATTGCATTGCCTTTTCTTTCTTTTCTTTGACAACCTGAAGAGGGCATTTCCTTGTTGTATGTCCCACTTTTTTACAATGAAAGCAAGCGAAAGGGACACTTTCATATTCCAAAGGTTGGTTCCATTTTTCCAATCTAGAATTAATCTCAATGGATAGGGGCATATCTGTGCCTTGCATAATTCCCACGCAAATCCTGGCAAAGGCAAGTCTTCTTCTAGCCATTGTGATAGGGTCCATAGAGAGGAGATCACCGAAAGAGCTAGAAATTCCTCATTGAACTTAGAAGTTACCCCTAGTAGAATGTCAATATTTAAATACAAAGAAAACCATTAAGATGCAAAAATATTCTTACATATTTTTAAAATTGGCTAAGTGAAAGATTTATGTTTGTTTATACTAGCCACTATGATTATAAAAGTTTCAAAATCATGAGATCAAGGAAGAATGATGCAAGGCTTCTGTACAGGCTAGAAGATCAAAATAAATGCTTCCAAGGCCATGGAAATATGAGAGAAGCACACTACTGATTTCTTATACTTATCCATTATACATTATTCTAAATTACCAATTTTTTCTGTTTTTATCAGAATTGATAATTAGTATATATTTATTTTCTGAATTTAAACGTAAATTTGGATATTACAATACATTAAAAATAAGAATATACATAAATAAATTTGTTTTACGGCAATGGCAGTCATGCATGATAATTGTAATTGAGCAAATGAGGTGAAAAGCTAGGCAATGCAAAATATATATACTGAACAGAAAATAAAACTGCCAGTAGATAGTGATAATAAGATTTATTATTGATGGTAACTACTCATTGCCTGAAATTGGCGTTCATGAAAGATTATAATTGGCGGTGGGAGTTTATTACGTGAAGCATGAACAGTGTGTGTATATATGGATATTTCTACCTGCGGCAGACCATGCCACTGCCACCCAGTTGACCACCACAGTCGAGATCGGGCATGGAGAAGTACTCAATCTTCTCTTCTTCTTGTCCTCCTCGGAAGAGGTTGTTGCTCAAATACTTGGCTTCACCTCCCATTACTGGCATTGGAATTATTTTTAATCACAATGTATAAATCTAATATTATTATTTATTTAGATGGTTTAGATATTTATGCTAAGAGGCATTTTATAATACTTAAGACATGGAGCGTCATCTCGTGACCATGTACAAAAAAATTAAAATCCTAAATATGTAAAAAATAAAACTATAAAAAAAAAGTCTTAAATATAATTAAACAACTGGTAACTAATTAAATAAGTCTTAATTAAACAAAAATAATAAAAATAAAAATAATTGAAACATTTCAAATTTTTTAAAAATTCAAATAATTTAATATTTAAATAAAATAACTCTTAAGCAATTAAAATAATTAAAAATATAAACTATTAACATTCATTTCAAGTCCAAGGGGTTGAGCATAGAATATTTTATAATTCTGTGAATTTGTTTTTCACCAACAATTCGTATCACTCTTTGGGGATGATAGAGAGTGCTAGGAGATGTATAAATGAATACTTGATTTCTATTTATTGGAAAATATGAATAAATGTGTAATGTAATATAATAACTCTTCTTGTTTACGAATGTGATGGATATACATTTGTGTTTGAAGAAGTTGAGAAATACAACTTTAGAGATCCCAAGAACACGTGCAAGCAAAATATTTGTCACAAGGGAAGAATGAAGGCAAAAAACAATAATGACTCTAAAGAAGAAGATTATCATTTAGAGAGGGAATAAATAAAAAAGTACAATACAATCCTTATAAAAAGATATTAACAACCCTAAAGGGATAATGTGTATTTAATAATTATAATAATTATAAAATACCTACAATATTATTAAATGCCTATGTTTAGCTTAAGTGTAGAGTATAATAGACTAATAATTAAATAAATAATTATTAGCTAATACGTGATAACTCTAACACCCCCCCTTAATATGAACTTAGGGAGTAGCTAAAAAACTAAATGCATGAAGCAAAAAAAAACAAAAAAAACTACATGATGAAAGTAAATTTGGGTCCCGACAACAAAGCTTGATGTGGTACCCAAGAACAAAAGATATCTATAAAGCGGAGAAATAGAGAAAACCTCATGGAAAAAAAACTCTACTCCAAAAAGAGATGAAATACAAGTGAAGGACTGAAGAATCCTGCAAACAAGAATGTTCCAAAAGATAAGAACAAAAGAACAGCAGAAAAATCATAGAAGCATGAAGAACCTGCAAATGATGTTGAAGAATAATTGTCGATCTGAAGAACCTCCACTGAAATAGAAGATGATCAGGTAGAGAAGACTATAATCTGCATGAGTGCCCCTCAAATAACACTACTCAAATTAGATGACAAACAAAGGCAAACAACTAAACTCGAAAATACAGATGGCAAAAAACACCAAAGTCTCAAGAGCTTATCAATTGAAGATGGAAGGTTGACTCCAAAATAAGGAATGAAAGAGTGTCCATATGGGAAATGATCCATCTCACTAAAATGCATAGGTAATGAGCCAGTGAATCTACCTAGTACATAAGAACAAATTGTTAGTCTCAACTGGTGCTGAGAGGGGAGGGGTGAATCAACACTTAATCAAACTTTCACAATTTAACTATTAACTTAAATCTGCATTCATCTAAAATCTAACAATATACTTAATCACTAAAGTAAAATATGCAAGCATGAAAAGTTGACAGTGACACCAAGAAGTTATCCCGTGGAAACCCAAATGGGAGAAAACCACAGTGTGAATAGGAACTCACAAATTGTGAAAGTTTGATTAAGTGAGGAGCCATCCCTATTAGGAGATTACAAAGACACAGTTAGGTGCCACCCGATTAAGGGATTTTGATCAAGGCCAGTTAGTGCCTTTACCCTATTAAAGTTAGCCTGGTTAAACGACTTAAAACATCAATTAAGATGTCACCTGGTTAAGGGATTTTACAATAGGGACATGTTAAAGTCCACCCAGTTAAGGGATTTATGTTGTAGTGCTTAGAAAGAAATAAATAGATGATCTACTGAATTAGCTACTGATAGCTTGATCATATCTCAATGTGCATCACACTCAATACACACCAGTTGTGTCTTCTCCGCACAACAACGGTTTTCTTCACCTTCGGCTCTTCACTCAGTCGGTAACCTACCCCTCAGCCCTGCACTCTACCAGTCCTTTGACCTTTGGCTCTACACTTTGTTGGTCCTTTGTACTTCGGCTCTGCACTCAATTGGTTCTCTGTCGTTCGACTCTATACTCAGTCGGTTCTCTTTCCTTCGGCTTTGCAGTTAGTCAATTATTTGTCTCTTGACTCTGCAGTTAGTCAATCTACCTCAAACATGCTCTATTGTGCTAACACCTCTTAGCACTTCCTCTCTCTCTGCTCTACACCTTAGATTGCCTTCAACAAGATTTTCTTGTTTCAAATTTCACGAAAATCTTCGGAATGAACTCAAGAACACTTTATACAATTTATGTTGATACTTTCTGGCACTCCCTCAATCAAAGTAATCATGGATTTTAGAAAATTTCAAATTCAAAATCTCTCTTTCTCTATGCACCTTACAACAATTTTGCCAAGTGCTCAACAACTTCTGCCACCACATCTCCCAAAGATAGAAACAACTGAGTTGTGTTCAGTCAAATAAGTGTGAACCAAAAAATCTGCATGTAATCATGCATGACTGCATGATAACTGAAAGTTGACCTTACCAACATGTGATTTGGTGTAGATACAAGCTCACCAACTCATCCTTTGCACTAAATAATCAATCACCACTCCGAGATTTATGGTGATTACTGGTATACCACTGCACTTCTATATTACCAGTTCATCCTTTAATTATCGGTTTGTTGTGCTAGCATCAAGTCTCTTCCCCTGTTTGCCAATGAGTTACCAGTTTTCATATAAATTCAAGTTTTCTTGCCTGAGTCACCTTTTGTGACTTCATCATCATCAAAGTGACTGATCTTCCTGAATGATAGACTGGTTGACTTAGTCTATCTTTCCTTGAGCTGATTGAACCTTTGATCATTAAATACCAATATTGCCATGTATTTTAAGTCATCACTTTCACTTACTAAAAACCAACACCACTCTACCTATACCACCTCATCGGTTAGTGTCTTAACTAGTAAGTGTTGGACATCAATGACAAATCTTAGCACATATACTGATTCTCTGGATTGACCGATTTTGACAATGCCAACAATCTAACAATCTCCCTCTTTGGCATTGATCGCAAACACTTCAAAATATGGCTAATTAGTTGCTTGTTCCTTCATCTCTATACCAATCCAGTCATTCCTTATGCCTCGAGTAATGAATATCTCCTCCTATCACTGGTCATATTCTGATACAGCAACTTCATCTCAATCACTACCTGTCAATGCTCAAACACTCTAATCATATCTCCCCCTTTGACAACAATGCCAAAGATTCCTTTTTGAACACTTACAAGACTGCTCCCCCTAATTGGAGTAGTCCACACTCATTAATCTAGTCGTTTCCAAAAGAAAACTTGAAATCATACCAGATTGATGTAGAACCCAGTTTGCTTACTTTACTGAATGAAGGGGCATAACCCCCAACTTATCTCCGAGATAGTCAAAGGTGTCCTTCTGTAGTTTCTTGGTGAAGATATCAACCACCTACTCTTTTGTTGGTATGTACTCCAGCATCACTTCCTTTTCTTGAAATTTTTCCCTTAGATAGTGATATTTGATGGCTATATGCTTCATTGTGGGGTGCATCACTAGGTTCTTGGATATGTCAATGGCACTGGTGTTGTCAAAATGAATCACTACTGGTCCAACCAATTTTTCTTATATTCCTTCCAACGGTTGCTTGATCCAAACTATTTGTGTGCAGTTGATTGCAGTAGCTACATACTCAGCCTCAACCATGGATTGAGATATGTAGTTTTGTTTCTTACTTGTCCAAGATACAATCTTGTCTATGAGAAAGAATGCACCTCCACTAGTACTCTTCCTAGCATCGATGTTTTCAGCCCAATCTGAATCAGTGAAGACACGTAAACTAAAGTATCCCTTGTGTGGATACTAGAGACCACACTTATTAGTCCCCTTTAGGTATCTGAATATTCTTTTGACTCCCATCATGTGAGTCTCTTTCAGATTTGTATAAAATATGGCAACCAAGCCAACAACTATTGCTATATCTAGTCTGCTATGTACTAAATACTATAACTTATCGATCATGGATCGGTAAAGTGTCTCATTCACTTCTTTAGCCTCATCATATTTAGATAACTTGCAACCTATTGTGAGATTTTGCCAAGATCAAGAGCTCAATGAAATGTACAAAATAGAGACACAATATAGGACAAGAATAAACTGTATTCTCATCAATAGAAAATGATCAATAATAATGATTCAATAGTTACATATAATGTAGATGAGCTTTCTTATATAGGCAAAGCTAGGGATATGTGAGCACACAAACATGACATGTGGCTCAATAAGAAACAAGGGTAGGTAGGAAATAGGTGTGGGTAGGTAGGACAAATAATATAATAGTCCACATGAGGTGGATCACCCACTGAATGTGGAGTGTAACAACAAGAGTGGAGTGTAACAACAAGATCAACACCATAAAAGGTGGAATTTCTCCTACACACACTATCCCAATGTGGCACAAACACCCAAGTGTCTCATACCCAAACTACTATGAAATGCATTATCCTAAGTAAACTTAAGTAAGTGTAATAATATCCAAGATGAATAGTTATTTACACTAGCACCCCCCCTTAAGTGCAACTTAGGGGAATGCACTTAAGTCTACAAAGAAACTAAGCAAAGCAAGATGGGTCCCGGCTACTAGGCCATGCTAGGTACCCATGAACAAATGCAAATTCATGCAAACCAATGCAATGAAAACTATCACAAAGTGGGGAAAGAGAGAAATACCCAATGGGAAAAAACCCTCCCCCAAAAGAGAGATGAAAGCTATACAAAAACTCTCAAAGAAGTATGTGAGGAACAAAACCCCATGTGAGAAAAAAGTCCCCCCCATATGAGAGAAGAGAAGTCAAACTGTGACCCCCCCTCAATGGAGAATCTGCACCAATGGAAGAAGCTCGATGTATGAAGAAACTGCTCCATGAACGTCGAACAACATTCCTCCCCTTAGGAAGAAACAAAACCAAATGTGTATCCATGAAGTCTCCCCAATCATGAAGGGAAGATGTATGAAGAAAACTCATGATGAAAGGAATCTCCAAAAACTGCTCAAGTGTCCCCATGTTGATGCTGAAAGATACCCACTCCAAAGGTGGTAAACTGTGCCACGCTGCTGAAAAAGGCACTCCAAGATCTAGTGGAGATGGATGTAGAACATATCCCAAAGACTCACATGTCTCCTCAAAAAATAAAGAGACCTCCTCCAACTGTTGTACATAAGTATCTATAATCATGTCAACCTCTAAAGATTGATCATGTAGAGAATGAACAAGAGGGTCAGAGTGTGCCCTCACAACAATCGAAGAAGGATCATCTTCATCAAAGAGAAGATGAATGTCATCAATGATATCTCCCAAATCTGCAATGTAGGATTCCACAAACAAACCTACAATGTTTGTCAAGTAATCATCCCATGAATCTGAAGCTGGAAGACAATGAATATCCTGCTGCACTGAATCACATGAAGGCAAAACTATCGCACTATCTGCATCATCAAGTGCAATAGGTGATGTGATATCAATATGAGGAGATGAAATACAAGACTCAAGAATGGGGTCACATGTGAGAATCCCCATGTTCAAGTGTCCAAAGTTCTCCTCAAAATCTGAACCATCACAAAAAAGTGTGATCATCATGTGTAGAATCATCAAATGTGAAATCATCATCATCAACAAAATTTGAAAAGGAGTATAACCGAGATGCATGATCAACCACCCTAGTTGCAATGATTTCTCTAGTCTCCAAGTCTCTAATGAAAACTGAGTCAGGTGTGAACTCCACAACTCTCTTAGTTGCGCCATGTGTGATTTGATAGATAGAAAGGAGATTGTTTGTCAAGTGGGGTACACACAACACATCATTGAAGGAGTTATCCCCAATGTCAATAGATCCTTTCCCAATCAAATCCATGTATGTATGATTGCCCATCAAAATCTGCGGCATGGTGCAAGGCTCAAATGTAGAGAACATAGACTGTGAAGATGCCATATGATGAGAAGCCCCTGAATCTAAAAGCCATCTCTCTGAATCATGACTGAGAGTAGCACATAGAGCTTTTCCTTTTCTTGTTCCAAAAGAGTGAGTCTTCCCACTTGTAGAAGCCATGAATGCTTGCCCTTTTCCTTTTGAATGTGAGGAAGTGGAAGTTGATGAATCATCCTTCTTGTAGACTTTAGGCAAATCAATGTTACGCTTTTTGATGATATGTGTGAGCTCATCAATCTTCTTAGAATGACAACGATGCTCCTCATGAACAATCTTTTTACAATAAGCACAAGTAGGTCTCTCCCTCTTTGGTGAATTATCTCTCTTGGAAGAGGATGAATCTCCTTGTTTGGAGAAGATGGTGCTTTTTCTTTAGGCTTTGATTGCCATTTCTTCTTGTTTGAGTTGTCCTTTCCTTGATTTCCTTTGTTCCCTTGATTTGCCACTAATGCTTGAGACTTAGAAGCCTTAAGAATGCCCATGCTTATCATCTTAGTTTGTTCCATCATCAACATTTCATTGAAAGCATCAAATGTAGGCATTTTGTAGCTTGAACCCATTGTCATCCTATGGGTTTGGAAACTAGAAATAAATGCTGCATATTCTTGTGGAAGCTTGTCTATCAAGTTGAATATCAATTGAGTATCCTTCTTATCAATGCCACAATCTTTGAGTTGTGCCCTCAACTCATTTGCCTTAGTGACGTAATCTTGTATAGTATCAAAGTTCTTGGGATCTAACATGGTGAGATCACTATCAATTTGATATCTCTTAATCTCATCAACTTGACCATACAAGTCTTGAAACTTTTGTGAAACATCCTTGATTAGAGTACATTTCTTAATATGAAAAATGAGATCCTTTGATACATACTTTCTTAAGGTACCAATTGCCATGATATTTTTAGTGAGCGAATCCAAGTGACCAACTGGATCAACCTTAGGATCAGCGGGAGCAACAATAGTTCCATCAATGTAATGAGTGAGTCATTTTTCCATAAGTTTACTCCATGCATCAATTTTTCAAGTAGCATAATTATGTGGAGTTAAGAGAGGAAACTTAGAAGAACCCATAGTAGCAAAAATGAAGGAACACAAGAGCACAAAAGCACAAGAGACACCCCCCCAAATTCACTCAATCAAAGTACCCCCCCCAAAGTGATGATTTTGGCACTTTATACTTAGTGCGATTACAATGAGCCACTTGCAAAACAAGGCAAAGTGGACTTATGATGCAAATTTTACAAATTCTCAAATGAGATATAAGAGACTTCAATCAATAGTGCAATGAATCTAACTAAGATTCAAGCAAATATACAAGTACCAAGAGAGCCAAAAATGGCCAAAATCTGAAAGTACAATTTTTACTTACATTGGAATCAATCTGATAGCATCATGTGAAAGTAGACAAAAAAATACGCACTTTAAAAAAAAATGACACCTAAAAAGGAGGTCAGATGACCCCAAACAAAGCCTCTGAAGTTGCAAAAACTGGGATTACTCAGGTATAGTC
Organism: Cryptomeria japonica; assembly: GCF_030272615.1. Classification (NCBI taxonomy): domain Eukaryota; kingdom Viridiplantae; phylum Streptophyta; class Pinopsida; order Cupressales; family Cupressaceae; genus Cryptomeria; species Cryptomeria japonica. The sequence continues at coordinate 807,025,210 of NC_081409.1, read as the reverse complement.
ACCAAAAACTGCATTTTCTGAAAAATCTGTTCATCAAAATCAAAAAATTTCTTCACCACTGCGGAGAGCACAAAATTCTATCCCATTTCAAAAAAAATTACACCCAAAAAGGGGCAAAAATGAGCAAGTTATGGCCATTTGAAGTTGAACTGCAAAATAAAAAATGCAAATGAGAGGGGCCTGCAAAATTTTCAAACCCTGCTGATGTGGTGCTGATGTCAGCAATTCACTGGGTTAAATTAGACGGCCATATGACCATCGCAAAAACTTCGCCCTCTACTGACTGGACGTCCGTACTGTACGAACGGATGATGTGGCAAGTGGCTGTGCGGATGACTGTGCAGTCTGTACCATATGGATTTTGCTGACTGGATGAGCCACGTGGTAGATGACTGTGCATACGAGCTGATGTGTCACAGTGTACAGATTGTATAGAAATCTGACTATGTAAGGGTTTGTACTTGCGGGCCAGTGGCCGCCTGCCACGTGGAGGGTGCGGGTCCTCTGGTCTGGTGGTCGCCGATGGGAGAAAGTGGCTAGAGCCGAGGGCCGGCGACGGCCGGAGCTTGGACTAGACGATCGACGGCCAGGTACCTGCAGGCGCAGCGGAGCTGACGTGCGAAGCTGATGGAAGCTGCGTCCAAAGTGAGGACGGGTGCGGAAGACAGCAGCGGCGGCGGGAGAGTCTGGCATGGCAGCGATCATGACAGTGTCAGGTATGACCGTCAATGTGCGAAATGAGGCGTGGGGTACGGTCTCTGCAGACCTGCAAGGACACTCTACACGGGGGGGGTCTGCGAACCCCCCAAAAAAAATTTCATTTTTTTTTTTTTTTTTGATTTTTGATTTTCTTCAATTTTTTTCAATTTTTTTTTGATTTTTCGAAAAATATATTCAGAAATGAAATTTTTTTTTTTTCGAAAAAAAATAATAAAATTCTGAAAATCTGTATGATTATAACAAAATTGGAGAAAAAAATTTTCTCACCAAAATAGGCCGACTTTATAACCAAAATTCATGGAAACGACCCTCTGGATGCAATGTCGGGGTCGGATCTAGTCTAGGACACCTCCAAAAGATGCTGCTCCTCAGATCTACCTCTTGATGTCACAATAATGCCTCTTCAAGATGAATCAATGAAGCCCCAATGGCTCTGATACCATGTGAGATTTTGCCAAGATCAAGAGCTCAATGAAATGTACAAAATAGAGACACAATATAGGACAAGAATAAACTGTATTATCATCAATAGAAAATGATCAATAATAATGATTCAATAGTTACATATAATGTAGATGAGCTTGCTTATATAGGCAAAGCTAGGGATATGTGAGCACACAAACATGACATGTGGCTCAATAAGAAACAAGGGTAGGTAGGAAATAGGTGTGGGTAGGTAGGACAAATAATATAATAGTCCACATGAGGTGGATCACCCACTGAATGTGGAGTGTAACAACAAGATCAACACCATAAAAGGTGGAATTTCTCCTACACACACTATCCCAATTTGGCACAAACACCCAAGTGTCTCATACCCAAACTACTATGAAATGCATTATCCTAAATAAACTTAAGTAAGTGTAATAATATCCAAGATGAATAATTATTTACACCAACACCTGTAACCATTGGAGTTCCCACAGGTTTGCAATCTTCCATTCCAAAAGTTTTCACAATTTCCCTTATGTACTTATTCTGACTGATGAAGATGCCATTCTTTAATTGAGAGACTTGCATGCCAATAAAAAACTTTATCTCATCAGTCATGGACATCTCAAATTCTTGTTGTATTTGTTATACAAAGCTTCTGCTCATCTCATCATCTCTCCCAAAGATGATGTCATCTACAAAGATCTCAACAATTAGGTGTTTCCTTTCATCTCAACTCTTCAGATACAGGTTACTGTTATCACTAGTTCTTTTGAACCCTATGCTTAGCAGATATGAGTGTAACCTCTCATACCAAGCTCTCGGTGCTTGTTTCAGCCCATACAGAGGCTTTTGCAACTTGCATGCCATATTCCTTCCATCTTCAGATGCAAACCCTTATGGTTCTCTATGTATACTTCTTCCTCTAACACCCCATTTAAGAATGTCGATATGACATCTATTTAGTATACTTTAAACCTTTTATAAGTAGCATAGGCCAACAAAATTATGACCCCTTCCAGCTTGGCCACCGGTGCAAAGCTTTCTCCATAGTCCAAACCTTCTTCTTGAGTATATCCCTTACAGACTAATCTTGCTTTGTTTCTCATCACTTTACCATTTTCATCCATTTTATTTTTAAACACCCACTTGGTACCTATTATATTTTTGTTTTCCGGTCTAGGTACCAGAGTCCATGTATCATTTTTCTCAATTTTCTCCAGTTTTTCTTCCATGTTTTTGACCCATTCATCATCTTTTAGAGCCTCCTTTGCTATTTTGGGCTAAAAAATTGAGAGCATACACCCATTCTCTCCTTCTCTTCTTCTGGTTAGAACTCTTGCATCTTTGTCACCGATGATATTTTTTGTAGAGTGATTATTTCTGACATATTTGGCCAATACCGCTTCAGTCCTCTAAGATTCTTCTACCAGTTGTGTAGGTTCTACTTCATAGACATCTTCATTACCCACTTCAATAGGATATTCTTCAGTAGGTTCCACCGGTACATTGTACTCGAACCCTTTATAGTCCTTCATTTCACTCTTACTGTCCTATTTATTTTTCTCAGAGTACTCATCGACTCTGACAGTTGCACTTTCCACAATCTTACATGTCCTTTTGTTTAAACACTAGTATGCCTTGCTTTTTGTTGAGTAACCTAAGGTTCCTTCATCACTCTTGGGATCAAATTTTCTAGTGTACTCATCCCTCTTGATATAGCACCTGCTTCCAAATATTTTGAAATAACAAACATTACATGAGTATCCACTCCATAATTCATAGGGAGTTTTATTTGTCCCTTTCTTTACCTTTCTTTACCTGTATCCGGTTCAAAGTGTATACAACAGTGCTTATTGCTTCTGTCCAGAAGATATGTGGGATATCCTTCTGTATCATCAGAGTCCTTGCACATTCAATAAGAGTTATGTTTCTTCTTTCAGCAACTCCATTCTGCTGAGATGTTCTAGTTGCAGACATTTGTCTCATAATCCCCTATTCCTCGCAGTAATTCATGAACTCTTGAGAGGTGAACTCTCCTCCTCTATCTAATTTCAAACACTTCAGATCCTTACTAGTTCCTCTTTCTACTCAAGCCTTAAACACCTTAAACATGTGAAAGGCTTCATATTTTTCCTTCAAGAATACAACCCACATCATTCTTGAGAAGTCATCCACGAACAACATAAAATACTAGTTTGCATAGAAAATCTTGGTTCTTATGGGACCGCACAGGTCTGTGTGAACTAAGTCCAGCACATTTTCAGATGAGAAAGTTTTACTACTGAAACTAGATCCAGTCAACTTTCATAGTTGACAGTCTTTGCACATAGCATTTTCAGGTTTTACTATGTCAAGCATACCTCTGACAAAGTTTGCCTTATTGACTTTTTCTATGCTATCAAAGTTAATAGGACACAATATTTTGTGCCACACCCAACTATCTTCAACCTTAGCCAATAGACAATTACCTATGGTGGTGTCTAGATGAAACATATTGCCTCTTGACTGTTTACAGGTGGCAATCAAACTTCTTGATTTGTCATTTATTTTACATATTCCTTCATTGAACTATAATTGGTAACCCTTATTGTTAAGTTGTGAAACACTTAACAAAGTATATTTTAATCCTTCTACCCAATAGAAATCATCACAATTTGTATTATCATTCAGGGCTATAGACCCCTTACCTTTTACTACACAAGTGGCATCATTTCTGTATCTCATAGTTCCTCCATTACAGTCCTCCATGCTGAGGAATTTGTTCCTATCATCAGTCATGTGGTGAGTGCAACCACTGTCAATCACCCATTCTCCACACTAGTTTATGCTAGAAATCAATGCCATATCTCCTTCCTTTGTGCTGTCCTCCTTGACAACCACAAATGCAATGCCATCTCCATCAGATCCCTCTGATTATTCATTAGTGACTCCTTCTTATGTAAGATAACATTCCTTCTTTCTCTTGTCCCTGTAGCTTCCGAAATTATCCTTCCTATCTCTATCATTGTCAGGATATCTTGAAGCAATATGACCTATCTTATTACAGGAGAAGCACTTTAAGGGTAGTTCACCTTTGTATTTTCCTTTACCTCTTGGCAATCTTCTTGCCAATAGAGCTTCAATTTCATCTTGCTCTTGTTCCTCAGATAGTAGATTATCACTTTCATGGGAATGACTAGTTCTGGTAGTAGAGCTACTACCAATTTCTTTGCTTCTTCTTGTTGGTATATGCATCATAGATGATTTGAAAGCAACATCAATCTTTGGTATGCTATTGCCATAATTGCTCAACTCAAAAGCAGTCAATTTACCGGTCAGTGAGTCAAGAAATACATTGACTGTTCCGAAGGATCCAAGTTCTTGGATACAAGAGACCCTTATTTCATATTGTCGTAGCAAGGTTCTCAGGATTTTGCTAACCACATCATCCTCCTCAAGCTTTCCTCCAACACTTTTAATGGATTTTACTACATCCTTTATCCTCTTGCTATACTGCTCTATGTTTTCTCCTTCCTGCATCCTCATCTCATCATATTTTACTCTAAGGCTATCTACTTTGGCCTTTTGAACATGGAAATCTCCCCCATAGACTGTCTTCAACTTATTCCATATCTAAAAAGTTGTTTTCAAATCTTGTACCTCAGCAAATTCATTATCTAAAAGTGTGCTAACAATCAACAGCAGTAGTATTATCTTTCCTTTCCTTGATCTAGTCTGAAGTAACAGTCTCTAAAGGATCATTGTACTTTGTGATCACATGATTCGAGTAGTGTTCACCTAGGGATCTTAGATATAGTTTCATTCTTACACACCATAAGGTGTAATTCTCCTTAGAGAACTTAGGACCCTCCTTACGCATCATCTTGGATCTCTCCCTAAGTCGATTAAGATTCTTCTAATTCTAGGGACCTGAAGCTTTGATACTAATTGTTAGTCCAAACCGAAACTGAGAGGGGATGGGTGAATCAACACTTTATCAAATTTTCATAATTTAAATTTTAACTTAAATCTACATTCATCTAAAATCCAACAATATACTTAAATCACTGAAGTAAAATATGCAAGCATGAAAAGTTGACAGTGACACCAAGAAGTTATCTTGTGGAAACCCAAATGGGAGAAAACCACGGTGTGAGTAAGAACTCAAAAAATTTGTACTCTTCTAAAGTATGCCCGGTGAGAAGCCATCCCTATTAGGAGATTACAAAGACATTGTTAGGTGTCACCCGGTTAAGGGATTTTGATCAAGGCCAGTTAGTGCCTTTACCTTGTTAAAGGTAGCCAGATTTAAGGACTTAGAACATCAATTAAGATGGCACCTGGTTAAGGGATTTTACAATAGGGACCTGTTAAAGTCCACCCGATTAAAGGATTTATGTTGCAGTGGTTAGAAAGAAATAGATAGATGATCTGCTGAATTAGCTACTGATAGCTTGATCAGATCTCAATATGCATCACACTCATTACACCTTCATCTCTTCACTCAGCTGGTCACCTATCCATCGGCACTACACTCTGTCGGTCCTTTGACATTTGGCTCTACACTCTACCGGTCCTCTATCCTTCGGCTCTGCACTCAACCGGTTCTTTGTCCTTCGGCTCTATACTCAGCTGGTTCTCTTTCCTTTGGCTCTGCACTCAATCGGTTCTCTATCTCTTGACACTGCAATTAGTCGATCTACCTCAAACACACTCTACTGTGCTAACACCTCTTAGCACTTCCTCTCTCTCTGCTCTACACCTTGGATTGCCTTCAACAAGATTTCCTTGTTTCAAATTTCATGATCAAAATATTCTGAATGAACTCAAGAATATTTTATACAATTTCTGCCAACACTTTCAGGCATTCCCTGAATCAAACCAATCATGGATTTTAGAAGATTTCAAATTCAAAATCTCTCTCTCTTTCTTTGTGCATTTTACATGAATTTTGCCAAGTGTTCAACAACTTTTGCCACCTTAGCTCCCAAAGATAGAAACTTTTGAGTCGTGTTCAGTCAAGTAAGTGCGAACCAGAAAATCCATATGTAATCATGCTTGACTGCATGATAACTGAAAGTTGATTTTACCAACATGTGATTTGGCATAGACACAAGGTCACCAACTCATTCTGTGCCACCACAACTAAATAATTGATCACTGTTTCAAGATTTATGGTGATTATCTATCTTCCTTCTATCATAATGGTGTATTGGTATGCCACTGCACTTCTATATTACTAGTTCATCCTTTAATTGCCAGTTTATTGTGCTAGAATCAAGCCTCTTAACCTGTTTTCTAATGAGTTACCAATTTGCATACAATTTCAAGTTTCCTTGTGTGAGTCACCTTTTGTGACTTCATCATCATCAAAGTGACTGATCTTCCTCAATGATAGACTGGTTGGCTTAGTCTATCTTTCCTTGAGCTGATTAAACCTTTGATCATTCAATACCAATGGTGTTTCCATGTATTGTAAGTCATCACTTTTGCTTACTAAAAAACAACACCACTCTACCTATACCACTTAATCGGTTAGTGTCTTCACAGGTAAGAGTTAGACATCAATGACAAATCTTAGCACATATACCGATTCTTTGGATTGACCGGTTTTGACAATGCCAACAATCCAACACAAATACTGAATGCGTAGCTCACTCCAACACACCAAGGAAGCATTAGAACCAACCATCAATAGGAGAAGGCCCCCCATAATGCTGACAAGGTAGAGGTGATAGGTACACTAAAACTGAATGCCAAGAAAAACTAGATGATGAAGAACCAGGAACATCCAGAGTGCAGCAGAAAGTACAAACTCATATAAAGGCTACTATTGTGGAAGGAACACTCACTTGATACACATCATGAGGCTAATGTCGTGGAAGGAACACTCATGTGTCAATGGTAGATCGGAAATAAGGCAAACATAAAAATGCCCATGACACTTTATAATGGAGTGCGAGTACAATAAGGCACAAGATATGCAAGATCCCAAGCATGCAAGGCATAGTGGCACTTTATCTTACTGCATTTGCAAAAAAGAAAATGCTTACAAAATATTGTATACAATTCTCAAAGAAGACAAAAGACTGGAAATACAGAAATAGTAGCCAATAATCAGTCATCCCAAACAAAGAAAAGGATCCTAGTTGTTGAAAACATCCAAGATATTCACCAAAAAGCATAAATACAAAACAATGAATAAAATGTACCTAGAGAATAATTTGGAAAGAAGACCCATACCATTGGAAAGTGCACAGAACCAGCTTTCCAATGATATCTCGTGTGCAAAAAATGGAATCTGGATGCTCAAGATATGCCTCACAAAGTGCAGAAAAGAACTTCTGGCTTTGACGTCAAAAAAGACATCAAAATAGCAAAAACAAAAGATCAAACCTCCACATCTGAAGAGAGCTTAGAAAATGATTTCTGATGCCTATTCATTTTCAAAAATATGACTTCGTTTGCCCAAGTTATAATGAAAAAACTACCCCCTGTCAAAAAGATTTCAAGAGAAAAAAAACCCCTTCTTGTGGTGCCTGGGTAGAGTGGCAGCTAGGCAAAGCGACTAGGTGGCAGAGCGGGCCGAGGGGAGTGAAGCTTGCTGGGCAGAGCGGAGCTAGCCCAGCGGAGAGGCTAGGCAAGTGGCAAGCTGAGAGGGTGCCAACAACTGTGAGGGCCACCAGAAGTAGCAGGCGGCAATTGGGAGGGTGGCCAGAGGGTGGCAATGGTCGTGGACTGTAGAGTTGTGGCTAGCTGGGTGAAAAGTTGTGTGAAGACCGTTAGGCGGGGAGTAGGCCGATGGTAATCATTGGTAGGCAAGCGGTAACTGCTATGCAGGCCGACAGTAACCACGAAGGCTGGCCTGGCGGTTAAGATACTGCCAACGATAACTACCAAGGCTAGCCTCGGTGGTTAAGAGACTGTCGGTGGTCGACGGTTATGTGAGCGGCCTGGGTATGCCATAAAACTGCCTGATAATATTTTTTTTAACTTTTTAATTTTTTTTCTTGAAAAACATGCCCAACAAGGGCAAAAATAAAATAAAAATCTGTCAGAGCCAAAGTTATCCAAATTGGATAAATTTAATATGAAAATGGGGGGTTTTTCAATGTTCAGAGCTCAATGGTGATGTCGGTTTGAGCCTAAAATGCCAAGAAACAAAGAAGCACCCCAGATCCAAATAAAAAAAAAATTATTAAAATGCTTGAAATTCTCCTCCAAAATATCTTCTAAAAAATCAGGAACAAGTAGTAGCAGATGTAGGCTCTGATACCATGAAGAAGTTGAGAAATACAACTTCAGAGATCCCAAGAACACTTGCAAGCAAAATACCTGTCACAAGAGAAGAATATAGGCAAAAAGCAATAATGGCTCTGAAGAAGAAGATTATCACTCAGAGAAGGAATAAATGAAAAAGGACAATGCAATCCTGATAAAAGGATATTAGAAACCCTAAAGGTGTGAAACCCTAAAGGGATAATGTGTATGCAATTGAATGTAAGGAGAAGTCGATTAATAATAAGCATTTTTTTGAGGCACTGGGTCGTTCTATCAGATTTGAAAAGGTGATCAAGATAAAGGGCCTTAAATGGGAGGAAACCCTTTTAGAGCTCTTTAGGGTCTCCCTTGCCTCCGGAGACAGAGCCCTCTTTGAAAAAGGCCTTTCCACTCTTAATAGCGCTAGTTGGGAACTACCAAGCATAATTGAAAGCATCATTGTAGATTATAGTTATTCCGGGTAGGGCAAAACAAATAGCCCAAAAATTGAGTTCTATGGATTTAGATCATCCATCACATACGTCACATGGGGGGGCCTATTGAAAATTGTTAATTTCAGCTCCCACCCCCGTCAAGCTTAAGCGTAGAGTATAATAGACCAATTATTAAATAAATAATTATTAGCTAATACATGATAACTCTAACAATGTTTGATAAGATAATAGACACAAATGGATTTCATATGGCATTAATAACAAGAATGAAGTGCACACTTTTTAAAACAATGGTAATATTGGAAACCACACATGGGAAATGAGTTCATATTCACTAATCACATATATAATGTTAATATAAGAATTTCGTCGATGTTCATAGTAGCAATGTTCAACCTCAAGGAAGATAAATATAACATGCGCAAAATGGTAAAACCATTTATATGGAGCAATTTCCTTATCAATTAAGAGGACACTACTATTAAAGTAGACTAAGGACAAGGTCTTCTACCATTAGAGAAGACAATGTTATTTCAAATATACTAGTAGTTTTTGTTCATTGGAGACCTTTTTATAATTATAAAAACTTCATAGAATTAAGAGAAGTAGAGGAATAAAGCAATGAAAGATATCAATTTTTTTAAATAGATCATAGGAATAAAGGTGATGGAAAGAGTTGGCTAGATAATCTTTCTCATAGAAGATATTTCAAATAATAAGTAATATTTGTAAATAGATATAGATTTTGAATACAAATTTTGAAGGATACTATTAATATAATAAATAGATGTAGAAATTTCATTAAATAGTATGAAAAGTTTTTTATAATCTTTTGTTCCTAAATTTTATGAATTTAAAAAATGCTAACATAAAATTAAAGAAATATAAATTTAATAATGAATTTTATGAAAGTGATCTGTAGACCATTGTTTCCTTACCATATATATTATCAATTAAATTTTTAGGCTCTATAAGTTTCTAAATATCCTAGCAAAACATAATATTTGAACAATTTAAAATCATATCAGCAACCCATTCCTCTTTTATATTAAAATTATATCAAGAAACTGATATTTTATTAAAAAGTTATCGCACATACTCAAAACCGAAAGGCGGTAGTTACTTCATTTGCCACTTTAGGCAATTCTATTTTAAATTATTCTTTCTGTTTTGACTTAGTAGGCAGTAGAGGATCATAATCTAAGACATGGACGGTGGAAACGAAAAACAAATGGGTGCCGCTTCCACAACGTTGCACGATGCAGGGTGGATTAGAACAGCCAAGAAAGGATGAGGCGTTTTTGTTTAAAACGAAACAGAAAGGAGAGTGGATGATGGTGGTACTGGACGATACAACATTTTCTGTTTTGACTTTAAAAGTTTGCAGGCAGTAGAGTTAAAGAAACAACCAAAAAACGCCCGGGATGGCAGGCTACACAATGTTGCACGATGTATAACGTTTCAGGAACTGAATGAATGGGAAATGCTTACTCAGAAATCCGATAGTTATAAAAGGCAAGACTCCTGAAACAGAATAAACACCAAAGGAACTTGTGGGCCTGTGGCGAATCATAACGATGGGTGGAAAATCTTTAATTGCTGCTGTTTGCATTGTAGTGATGGTGCTGTGTGCAAACCAATCGCACTCAAGGAGAGTGGTGAAATGCAGAGGTTCGAGATTTGAGAGGTGCAATGGACAGAGAGTACCCTGTCCCCAACAGTGTCCAGATGCCTGTCAGATGGACTGCGAAACCTGCAAGGCCGTATGCAGTAAGTGTGCATTAGTGAATTGCAATGGGTTAAAAAAATTTGTGTTGGATTAAATGAATAATGTGATTGGTGTTGTTGTTGCAGGCTGTGACAAGCCAGGAGGTGTATGCCAGGATCCTCGCTTCATCGGAGGAGATGGCATTATGTTCTATTTTCACGGCAAGAAAGATCAGGACTTCTGTTTGGTATCAGACTCGGACCTTCACATCAATGCGCACTTCATGGGAAAGAGAGGAGAGGGCATGGGAAGGGACTTCACTTGGGTGCAATCCATCGGACTGCTCTTTCATGGAGCTCATCGGCTCTTCCTTGGAGCCAAAAAGGTCGCCACATGGAACGATTCCATCGACCAGCTAGCGATAGCTCTAGATGCTAAATCCATAATACTTCCCGAAGAGGAGGGCGCTTCTCTTTCTGTGTCTCCATTGAAAATGAATATCACTCGCCTCCACCCTAACAATGAGGTGAGTGTTGAAGTGGAGGACAAGTTTAAGATCACAGCAAGGGTTGTGCCCATTACTCCAGAGGAGTCTCGGATCCACAATTACGGAATTACCTCTGACAACTGCTTTGCGCATCTGGAGCTTAGCTTCAAATTCTATTCCCTTAGTCCCCATGTGACCGGAGTACTCGGACAGACGTATGCAGCAGACTACAGAAACCCCATCAATGTGGGCGTTCCAATGCCAGTAATGGGAGGCGAAGCCAATTATTTGAGCAGCAACCTCTTCGCTACTGATTGCAAAGTTTCTCGATTCCGAGGAGAAGAAGAAGAAGAGAAGATCCAGCACTTCTCCATCCTCGATCTCGACTGTGGTGGTCAACTGGGTGGCAGTGGCATGGTCTGCCGCAGGTAGACGTATCCATATATACACACTGTGTTTATGCTTCGCGTAATAAACTCCCAGCGCCAATAATTACCTTTCATGACCGCCGATTTCTGGCAATGAGTAACTATCATTAATAAATCTTATTATCAGTGTCTACTGGCATGTTTATTTTCTGTTCAGTATATACATTTTGCATTGCTCAATTTCAATTATCATGCACGACTACCACTACCGTAAAACAAATTTATTTATGTATATTTGACTTTTGATCTATTGTGACATCCAAATTTAAGTTTAAATTCTAAAAATAAATATATACTAATTATCAATTCTATTAAAAACAAATAGATGGTCATTTAGAATAATGTAAAATGGATAAGTATAAGAAATCAAAAGTGCGCTTCTTGTAAAAATCAGGCCCAAAAGATATAAATCGGAAATACCAGTAAAAACCGGGCAAAACAAGGCAAACTAGATTATAAAAATGAAGAAGAAATTACTAAAATATTATATATATCCAATTTGTATTACAGTCAGTATACACTCTATTTTACTCGATCAATCCAACTTACTCGACCAAGCTCGTATTTATATTTGAGCTTAGAAAACTGTAGCATTCCTATTTGAGCTTAAAAACTTCTAGCATTCCAGAGATTTTTTTTTTTTATGTTTTAACATTCTGGAAAATTCCTATTTTTTTCTAGATCATTTCGATCATCTTCTAGACAATCTTATCCCTCTAGCACTTTTCTCATATTTCCATGGCCTTAGAAGCATTTAAATTGATCTTCTAGCCTGTACAGAAGCTTTGCATCTTTCTTCCTTGATCGCACGCTTTTTAAAATTCTATAATCATGATGGCTAGTATGAAAAAACATAAATCTTTCACTTAGCCAATTTTAAAAATACATAAGAATATTTTTGCATCTCAATGGTTTTCTTTGTATTTAAACATTGACATTCTAATAGGAGTAACTTCAATGTTTAATGAAACCTTTTATTTTAAAACGCTGATTAGGCACTTCTTGCATCAAGATGACAATTATAGGCTTGGTTAGTGATACCATTCCTACTTGATGGTCTAAGATTGTTCTTGTAGCAATGGTGTGATCATTGATGTGAAATCCAGGGCTCGAATTGAAAGGAAGCTTTGACCACACAATGTCAAGTATATAATGGAAGGGTAGATAAGTTTACTATAAAAAATCCCTATGTTCCCATTAGCTCAAGGATCAATTGGTTACATTCATTTACAACAATCCTTATTTGGAGATGCACACCCATATAGACTCTTGTTGTATCAAATTCTACAAAAATGATCTAATTTTATTACTTTCCTCATTTTTATATAATTTTGTTCGGGAACCAAAACTTGCAACCACTAATTTGAATGTATCCATCCCAATTTAAAATCTATGTAATCTTTTACATTAAATGTTGATTTGAAATATAAAACCATCTTTTTTAACAATTAGCACTATGATATTTGGTTTGCCCTTATTCATTTCATGCCTTTCTTGTTGTTTTCTTGCCATCCTTTATCCATACTAGTTGTTTATAAAACTCCCATTTCTATGGTTCCCCTACATTGCTATCCATGTTTAATAGTATCTCTCTATTTTGATCATGACCATATATTTGATAACAAATATGGAAAACCCATACATGATTATAGTGACAATTTGTAACATAAAGTGTACAATTGATAATTTATGTAAAAGAGGCTTCTATCTTACCAATAGGTGCTTCTTATGTGAGAAGGAGGCTAAAAATATCCATCACCTATTCTTGCATTGTGATTTTGCCTTCGAGGTGTGGGGATATTTATGGCAGATATGGAATGTGGATTGGGTGACTCCCTCTTCTCTCTTGGATGCCTTAAATAAATGGAAAGGATTGAATACCAATCATTCTCTAGAGGTACTTTGGTCTCTATCCTTTTTACATCTAGTATGGGGTCTTTGAAAAGAATGTAACAATAGAATTTTCCAAAATGTTGCTTCTCCTCCAGTAGTTATTTTCAACAAGATTTGAAGAGCTATCACTGAGAACTTTATTTTTGTTAGAATCAATCATATTACTAAGGGAAATGTTTCTCTCCTTTTGATTATGATATTGCATCTAGATGGAACATCAAGTTGGATTATCCTAAGGATCCAAGAATGGCTAAATCTCCAAGAGATTGTGCCCACTCGACACTTCCCTCGTCTAGATGGGTCAAAGTCGATTTTGATGGGGTGGCCAAAGGAAATCCAGGACTGTCTAGATGTGGGAGAGTGATTAAGGATGAAGATGGTAGGTAATTGCCATTGGTGGTACTTCCCTTGGGATGTCAAACTAGCCACCTTGCTGAGATTGTAGCCACCTATCATGGGTTATTGTTGGCCAAAAAAATTAATGCTAAGTTAGTATGCTTGGAAGGAGACTCTAACAACATTATTCAATGTCTATTGGGTAATCATAAACCCTCATGGAATATAAAATATTGGATTGAGAAAGCTAGGGATTTATTAAAAACTTTCCAAAACCATAATGTTTCTCATGCCTACAGGGAAGCCAATGGGTTGGTTGGTTACTTTCTAACCTTGGAGTTTGTAGCAATGATGAAAAAGAAAGGGGCCTAGGAGATAATCTAAAGGCCAAAATACAGGCCTTAACGTTATATGGTTTGGCCCAGGGGAGATAGTTTTTAAATTATCACATAATGCCTTATTCTGATGACTTACATTCTAATGATTAAATGTGTCATCTCTGTGTTACTTCTAGTTGGGTCACATGCTTTCTGGGTTTTTTATAGCTTACTCTGGAATTACCCAACCCTGCTCAATACCGCCATTGTTGATTCCACGGGTGGAGAAAGGAAGAGGGTGGAGCTCTTGAAATGTTAAGAGCTCAAGAGAAACAAAACAATTTCGTGGATTCAAGATTAGGGAGGGCTCACTCCCTTCATTGAAAGATTTTGTGGTGCCCATGCAAATGTCATGAAGAAATTCGCTAAGGGTTTGAAAGACGAAAAAATTAAAATTGAGGGCAAAATGGAGGAAATTGATGAGAAACTCATTGTTGAGGTCACGGGTCTATCAATGGAAGGGGTGAATCTCTACAAGGATGGGAAAATGGTTGATGTAGCAATCATGGAAATTCTCAGTAATGAGAAGGGGAGGGAAAAGCTCATGAAAGTCAGCAAAAGTAGCTACAATACGGGTAACATTAAATCTATATGGTGCTCTGTTCTTGTGGTTTTGATGAAATATGTTACCCTTGATGGTAGATTCACTAGGGCCTATGGGCATCATTTTGTTTTGCTGAATCATTTTAGGCACAAAGAGAAAATTTATCTCCCCTTCTTTTTTATGGCATCAATTAATGCCAGTATTAAGGACCATGGAAAAAATAATTCCCCTATTCTACATGGTGGTTTTCTCTTCCTCATTCATGAACACATCAAAACCCTACCATCTCCCTCATCTAGGGTTCTTGAGTCTTCGAGCGATTTTGAGGAAGTGGACCATATTAGTCTTTCCTTCGATGAAGAAGATTGGAACATGGATTTCGAAGGCTCGAATTCTAATTGGAATTCTGATTTGGAAGACTCACTCCCATGAGAGAATAAAGAATTAAATAAACCGTATTTGAAAATATGGTTGATAATATCTATAAGCAAGAAATTAAATTGCAACTCTAGGTTTTCTCAATCTGCCATGATTGTCTACAAATATAATCCCATCAAAAAGTAAATGTTAAACTATTTACTTGTTGATCTTCCTCATGAAAACTCATCAAAGCACAGTCCACTAGATACATAATATCCAAGAGCAAGTGATCTCCTTGAACTGTTTGAATTTTAAATAGGTGTAAAACTAGTCATCTCATGGCAACTAAACACATACACATAATTACAATGACTAAAATATCACAAGAAAAATGATCAGACAATTTATGAATAAGATTATCCCAAATCACCACCAAAGATCCAACTACATGATCAATAAATTTTTTGTATCTCTCTAAGATTCCATGATATAAAATTATATCATCATATCACATGAACATATTTTCAATAATGCCAATACATATGCCATGAACATATTTTCTCCTAGTACAACCTATAATTATACCAATACTTTAATTCAATATCAATAATACACCATGGTATGATAACATAAATTTTATAAACAAGGATCATGTTTGAAACTAACAAAATACATTTAGCCAACACCTCACCAAAGATTCCAAGATTCCTCCATGCTATCAAGATGTCAATTTATCTCAAAATCACATGAAGATAAGCATATCATATTCATAAAATGGAAATAGAAATAAAATTTCATTACATATAAGAAACATGATCTAATAACTTATCTATGACATCAACAACCACAATAGAAAAGCATGCATTATCAAATGATGAATTCACATCCCTTTTAACCTTCACACTAAACTATAATATTAAGCTATAAATGACATTTTGATTAAATCGCCAATCAATAACATACATGGCTCTTTGATAATCAAAGAAATTAACTATAGTATCAAGAGTTCACAAAAGGAAAATTAAAGTTATGAACTCCAAACATTGAAGATCAATGATCACCAAAATTTCACCTTAAAGAGATCGTACATAATAATTCTAGAAAGACACATGAAAATGTGATAATTATATTATAAATAAAATATTATTTGTGGACCTCAGATAATTAATCAAATCATTCATAATATTAAGATATCCTAAAAGATAGAATAAAATCTTGATTTTAAACTAAGATGTATCATCACCTATAATTATAAATTAATCCAATACCATCAACAATGCATTTACATAACCATATCCTATAAACTTTTAAAATATAAAGATGATACCATGTAAGAACCAATAAGTTAGTCTATCTACAAATTACACCATTACACTAATGAGAATTGAAGGATACATAAAGATTGGATAATTAAATTAGGAACATGTACATATGTAGCAGAGCACTTCTAATGAGAATAGAAAGTACTATTTAGGGAATAGGCAAAAGATTGCTCGGAAGATGTACATATGAGCCATCATTATCTTAACAACTAATTATTTAGTAAAAATATTTAGAGGAATATTCTATGAAGAATATTATAACAAACAGTTATTCTGGTTTCAAAAACATTTGTGTTATTGACATCTTCAAAAAAAGCACTACCATCATTAATCATTAATGCATTTGTAACTGCATGTTATGTGACTTTCGATAATATGTTAATGCGTTTTTGGAACTAGAATAGCCGTCGTGAGAACTATATATTCTTTAGGAAGCTTCTAATCTTGGACTGGAACTAGCTATGATGCTCCTAACTCTGCGTACGAATCCGCTGGGGGCTATGGGTCTGTATCTGGTGGTGATTCTAGGTCAATGGGTGCTTGAACTCGGTCAACTTCAAATTTTGTTATTGATGCTTCTATAGAAAGCGCTAGCTAACTCTCAGTCTGGGTATGGATATGGATCTCAATCCACCATTTGTTCGACACTCCGATGACTATTAATATTGTCTCTGTAGGATCTACTAGTGCACCTGTTTGCTTCTACTGATAGAATAGGGATCTACTACTGGTGGATATGCTGCTACTGAAGAAGCTACGTGTGTAGGGAATTACTATAGAGTGGGGGGGTGGGGGGCTAAAGTTCGGATCTCCTGCTCTTATCTATGCTATGTATGCTTATTGCCATCCTATTGTACTAGTGCTTAAACTAGTGCTTCAATTTCTTCCTTTGCTAGCTTTGCTACTTCTCTACTTTAATTCCCTCCCCCCCACCAGGAACTATATCCACCGTGCATGCAGGGTGGGGGGGAATTCTAGGCGGGACCTCTACTGTTGGATATGCTGGTCCTGGATCGACTTATGCTGCTGGTGTATCCTATAATAAAGTAAGTAAGTGAGTCCATAGAATCGTAGGGGGTTCCTTAAAAGCTCAGCTAGAAGGATTGGATTAGGGCATGGAATAGTGTTCCTCTTCCTGGTCAGGCATTGATGGTTTGGAAGAATTGGAAACTGCAGTATTGTCGGAATCCACGGATCTGTTAATAGAAGCATCCGGACATTGTCTGATTCGATTGGCATATCGTTTGGAGGCAGTACATATACACTAAATCTTCCCTTAAATGTTGCTTGTTGAATAGAAAGAAAGATTTTGGGTCTCAATAACAAGGCTTAAATAGATAGAAGGTTACAAACAGAAAGATGGAAATGGAAAAAACCAATAGAAAAAACTTCAAATCAATTGTTCCAAACTCATGAAAGAAAAGCTGCAACTATCAATGAAGAACTGTAGAGGAATCCACGTTGCAATAGGAAGAAGATTAAATTCATAGAAACCACTGCATGTGCAATTGTAGTTTGGTGTATAGTCTGTACTGGTGAGTTGGATTGGGTTGAATAGACAAACACACATCTCTAGATATAGAATTTGACCATCTGAAAAAATGAAGATGACTTTAGCAGAAATATGCTCTGAATTGAATAACTGCATAGATGCCCTCTAGTTGGAATAATGCCAAAAAAATTCAAAAGCACCGGGCTTCAATTGGATGTCGATTGGAGGAACACTTGTAGAGCCTCAGCAATTAATTAGAAACTTTTAATCCTAAGTTTTCTTATTCATGAAGCTTTATCAAAGAAATTTAATGTAGACGATTTAAGTAAACTCCAACATATGGAACTTTATTAAAGTTTGATTTTTGCAATTCCCCAAATTTTCCCCTTATAAGGTACTTCAGCACGCGATTGTTTGATCAACACCACAATTTTTAAAAGAGCCCAAACAAGAAGAAAGCAAAGGAGCATGCAAAAACCAAGGAGGTAGAATGCATGCATCTAAGGGTTTACATCTTGGTCCAAGCTTGGATGTTAACCAGTAGAACCTGCAATAAGGAGAGTCAGATATGCCTTTGGATCAAAATATCTAACCTCATGGCCTACTTTGATCTGTAAGGAGAACTAAAGCACCCAAACCAAACATTTACAATGAGCAATGATAAGAAATCAAGGTTTAAAGGATTTTATGGCCTCCCAAAATGCATGCAATGGTAACTTGAGAATGCATTAGCAACAACACAAAGTAAGTGATAAAACATTCCGAAGATGGTCAACATGATGAGAGAGAAGATGCAACCCTAAAAGTCTCTCAGAAAAGAGGAACTGACACACATCGCTTGGCAGAGATCACTTTGATGGGCCTCAGTAATAGATAATCTACCTCTTTCTTGTTTTTCAATGCCTCTATAAAAATGTAGAATCTCAAACAGTCTATATTCCTCAAGCCAGTTGATAACAAAAATATTTATGATAGAGAATAAACAAATAACAATAATATATAAATTGTAGAATTAAAGAAATCAAAATTCAAATTAAAAAATAGAGTGCCCTGTTCTCTGCACACACAAATTCTTTATTGCAGCTTGTTGAATATATAAAACAACAGAGGTCTGCATATATAGTTTTTGCACCTCTTAAATTATAGTTCATAGAATATAAAAATTTAGAATTCTCTTGTCAAAATAAGAACATGCAAAGCATGCAATATTCATTGTAAAGAACTAACTAGACTATACACTGAAAACTAATGGCTGTCTTTATTTAGTTACAGCTATGCATGGACCTAGAAAAGACTCTAAAATCCGAATGCTTTATTTGATAAAAAATTATGAAAAAGGGAACTGCAGATAACACTCATGCAATCCTTAAAAAAACTACAAATTACTACGATAGTCCAAAGATAGAGCAGGCGATGGACAGTGGTGTTTTACAGTGGAACTCCAAATAAACTAATATAGATGTGACTAGCTGAGCTTGATCGGTGGAAGTAAGAGTTTGACGGTGGAAGAAACCAAGCTTGGAGCTGCATACTTGAGCAGCATCAGTTTTTCACATACTCCCCCTTATGCTGAGAGGGCTCACAATCTGATCTCGAAGTGCCAAAAACTGAGCTTTTGCAACTACTTTGGTGAATATATCAGCTAGCTGCTCCTGAGTGTTTATGTGCTTCAATTCATTTTCATTCTTCTGTACCAAATCTCGAATGAAATAATATTTCATATCAAAATGCTTTGTCCTGCTGCAATGAACTGGATTCTTTGCTAACTCGATGGCACTCACATTGTCACAATGATCATTGTAGGTTGTATTTGTTTTTCTCCAATTTCTTCCAAAAATTTTCTGAGCCAAAGAGCTTGTGTACCTACTAAGGTAATTGCAATAAAACTTTTTTTTTGAGCTCCAGGTAATCAAACTAGAACCAAAAGAGAAACAATTTCTAGATGTAGACTTACAGTCATCCATGCTACCTCCCTAATCTGAATCACTAAAGCCATCAAGATTGAACTTTTCAGAAGAGTAGTAATGAATACCAAAATTTAGAGTGCTTTTCACATACCTCAAAATCGTTTTGGCTTCCTTCATATGTATTTTTGACGGATTTGTCATATACCTTGAAACAACTGAAACTAAATATGCAATATTAGGTCTCGTGTGGGTTAGAAACATCAAACTCCCAACAATACTTCTAAAAGTTGTCTCATCAACTAATTCAACACCATAATCTCTACACAACAAAACTTCATGAGCACTTGGAGTAGAGGAAGGATTACAATCACTCATATCAAATTTCTTTAGCATATCCTGGGCATACTTTATTTGACAAATAAAAATTTCATCCTTACTTTGATAAACCTCCATTTCTAGACAATATTTCATGAGACCAAGATCTTTCATCTCAAATTAATTCATCATAGGAACTTTGAATTCATCTTTCATCTTAGAGCTACTACCCATATACAATATATCATCAACGTACAAAAGTATGATAAAAATATCAGTACCTTCTTGTTTGTAGTAAAGGGTAGGGTCACTCTTACTTCTTTGGAAGCCATTCTACTGAATGTATCCATCAATCCTAGCATACCACGCTCTCAATGCTTGTTTGAGACCATACAAAGCTTTTTTGAATCTATAGACATGATTCTCTTTTCCTTCCACTTTAGAACCTTGTGGTTGTTCCACATATACTTCCTCTTCTAAGTACCCATTCAAGAAGGCACTTTTCATGTCCATATGATGAATACTCCACTTTGTTTAAGCTACTAATGGATTCTAATGGTCTTCTATCTTGCTACTGGTGCAAATGTCTCTTCATAATAAATTCCATACATCTGTGTGAATCCTTTAGAAACTAATCTTGCCTTGTGCCTTTCAACACTCCCATCACTGTTAAACTTGGTCTTGTAGACCCATTTGGTGCCACTCTTTTTCTTTTCATTTGGAAGCTCTGTCAACTCCCAAGTGAAATTCTTGTGAATGGAATCCATCTCTTCTTGCATTGTTTGCACCCAAACCTCATTAGTACATGCATCTTCAAAAGATGATGGTTCAAAATAAGCCTTGGCTAATAAAGAAAAATTCACTGTCTCATGTATTGGGTTTTCTTCATGTACTTGATTTTCACTCCTCTAATAGATATCACTGAACCTCCTCACCTTCCTTGTAGAACTCGGAGAAGAAGTTGGACTTGAACTTGGTACTAAAGAACTAGATGAGGAGTTGTTTGGTGGATTTGTACCACTAGAAATAGAAACATGAGAGGGTTGCTCATGATCAATATCAGCAATTATAACATCATTCAAAACTTATTTTAGCTTCTCAACATGACCTTTTTTATCATCATAAAATCCCCCTTCATGAAAAAGTACATCTCTTGAGACAATAAGCTTATTAGTGCGGGGATTATACAATCTATAAGAATTGATTTTCTCAATATACCCAATAAATATACATGACTCACTTTTTGCATCTAACTTTTGTCTATTCTGATCAGGTACATGCACATAAGCCAAACAACCAAAAACTTTGAAATGATTAACATTAGGACTTTTTCCATACTAAGCTTCATAAGGAGTCATCTTTTCAAGTGCACTAGTGGGGCTACGGTTGAGAATGTACATTGTTGTAGCAACTGCATCTCCCCAATAAGAATTTCTCAATCCCTTGGTTTGTAACATCCACCTTGCCATTTCAACCATTGTACGATTCTTCCTTGCAGATACGCCATGTTGTTGAGGTGTGTATGCAATAGTAAGTTGTCTTTTGATGTCATTCATATCACAATAAATCTGAAAAAGATTTTGAGCAAAATTCTCTTCCATGATCAGCCCTCAAACATTTGATCTTGCATCCTTTCTCATTTTCCATGAGGGCTTTGAACTTCTTGAATGTATCTAGGGCTTCATCTTTGGCCTTCAAAAAATATACCCAACAATTTCATGAGAAATCAATCAATAAAAGTGATGAAATATGATGACTTACCCAAACTCTTAGTCTACATAGGACCACATATGTTTGAATGAACAAGTTGAAGTGGGTGATGGGTGCTCCATGCATTGCCCTTTGGAAACTTTTCCCTTACATGCTTGCCTCTAGCACATCCTTCACAAACCTCCTTATGCTCCTCAACCTTGGGCAAACTAGAAATTAATGCATACGAGGTTAGAAATTTCAAACTATGAGAATTTAAATGCCCATACCTAAGATGTCATAACCAAATTGAATCCTTATAGGCCATATTTGTAAGGCTACTATTATGTTCACCAAACCTCAAGGGGAACATCCTATTTCTTGTCATAGGAGCAACAGTGATCACCCTATTGCCTTGATTCTTATCATAGATAGTACATGTCATATTCTCAAAGATTACTTTATAGTTCTTCTCACATAGTTGCCCAACACTTAACAAATTGTGTTTCAACTGTGGAGTATAATAAATATCATGATTACTCTTTATACCTTATTTTGTTTGAACCTCCATAGCTCCTTTTGCAATAATCTCTAATGATTTATCATCACCAAGCTGAATCCTGGATTTAAAAATACCATCCTTTGATGAGAACAACTTCTCATTCCCTGTCATATGGTTAGAGAATCCAAAATCTAGGTACCAAACATCTTTACTAGTACTATCACCTTTGGTATAAGATAAAAGTAAGTGATCTAGAGGATTCTCACCACTTTCTTAAGCATAGTTAGCACTTTTACCTTCTTGCAATCTACATTCTCTTTCAAAGTGGCCATTCCTGTTACAATGGTAATATTTAACATTTCTCTTATCAAATCTGCCTCTACCTCTTCTTCTTGAGCCACCTCAACCTCTACCTCTTGAAGATGTTTAGCATTTCCCTTTACCTTGGCCTTGATTACTTCTGGTGCTACTGCTTCTTGCATCTTCATTCTTTTTTATTTGTATTTTGGAGGAAAAAGCTTTCTCTATACTTTCAAAAGAAACTTTCTTCATGAGACATTAGGGATCCAACCATTTGATCGAACTGAAGGGTTGTCAAATCCTTGCTCTCTTCTATGATTATGACAACATGATTCCATCTGGGTGTCAAAGATCTCAACACCTTTTTGATCAAAACTTCATTGCATACATTTTTCCCCAGTGTAGTCATTTTATTGACCACATCTTTGACTCTGACACAATAGTCACTTATACTTTCAGCTTCTTGCATCTTCAAATTCTTGAACTCTCGCTTCAATGTCTGAAGCTTGAAGTCTGCAGAATAAATTAAGCAATAAGATTTGATAATAGTGATTAGAAGCTGAGAGGAGGATATCAAGTGTTTGGACAAGGTAAGTTAATATCTTTTGTGTCAATGGGAAAGATAGGAAAGAAGGTGAAGAAAGAAAATAAGAATTTAATTAGTGGGATGGATGTTTTAAAAAATGAATTAATGGAAATGAGGAAGTCCAAATTAGAAATGATAGCAATCATAAAAGAGAGATAAGGCTAAAAATGTAAACTTTTAGATGAGAATTGCAAGCTTGAAATTTTTTTGAAGAAAGTAAAACACAAAAATGAAGAGTTAGAAAAAAGGTTAAAGTTGTTTGATAAGATTAAAAAGGAAAATGAAAATTTGAAAGTAAAGCTATATTTGTTGAAAACAGAGAATGAATGTTTAATATTGAAGCAATTTGTTCGTGAAGTCTCATGTGGGATAAAATATTTGTCTTTTCTTTTGATCAAACAATTAATTTGTTTGAAGTTGTTGTTGGTAAAGAATGTGAGATTGAATGTCAGCCTATGTTTGAAAATACAAAGTTTGTAGATTGTGGTATTGATAACAAAGGTGGTTTTAAAAACAATATTGGTTTGAAGATCATGCAAAAAATGGGATATGAAGGAAGAGGATTGGGAAAGTATAGGCAAAGAATGAAAGAGCATATTGAGCCTATAATGAGGCCAAAGTATGAGGGCCTTGGATATGTCACAAGAAAAAAAGATGAAGTTCAAGATGATATATGTTTGAACAAATCAGTCCAAAGGAAAAAAGAAACCTAGTGTTCTCATTGTAATCTATTAAAGACATGTTGGGATTTGTATCCATGTAAAATTTTTAGTTTAAAAAATCATTCAAAAAAGATGTGTTGGAACAAACCATGGAAGAATAAATCCATGTCAGGTTGTATAAAAATTGATTATGGATGTATCTACGGATCTAGCTGGGAAAACCATATAGGTATGTTCAAAAGGTTGTACAAATGTTCCTATGTGAAGACTAATAGAAGTAATGAAAGGTTTGAATGTTCAAAAATGATGGAAAATGTTTTTAGTCAAAAGAAATCATTGTCTAGAAAGACATTTATAGATTGTGAAGATGCAAAAATTTTTAGGATGTTTTGAAGACTTGAGATTGCCACAACAATTGAGGAAGAAAGACAAATGTACTAGAGACATTGTGGATGCTGAAAAGTGCAGTAGCAGTAGCAACAGGTAGTTAGCAAAAAAATTATGAAGAGATGATAGACACAAAGAGAAGATTGCTGAATAACTTGAGTACCATTGTAGTTGAAGAAAGGTGCAAAGAACAAAAAGAAGGATAGTATATTGGTAGTTGAGATTAAAGGGGGAGTGTTGGAAGATAATCTCACCTACCCCACTCATATCCTTTGTATGCAGAAAAATATCTAAACATTAAACACAAGTCTTGTTTCACACACATTGTGGGTAGTTTGGAAATCAATATTTTATGTTTTAATATGTATAATTCTAGATGTTTCTTCTAGCTACCTCCAACACATTTCTACATGTGATGAAGTCTAGAAAGATCTAAGACCACCATAAAAGAGGCACATGTAATCAAATAAGAATGAATAAAAATTCAGCCTTTCTTTTGTTCTGTTCTATTTTTTTCTTTACTCTATTTTATCCGCTTCTCTATTCCTATCACACAACTTACTGCAATAATTGACCAAATAAAATCATAAAAAAAAGCACACGTAGTAGATAAAATTGTTGGTTCATTACAACTTTCCTAGTCATATTTAATAGTTTACAACCAATAAGGACATAGTAGAATGCATTGGGTTAGTGTAAGAAATTTTTCTTAATGTTTATATAAAAGTTATTAATTAACAATCATTACATGTATGTTTGACTCTATAATATACTATGGCTAAATGAAGGACATACATTTTCATTTACACATACTTTCACATATTCCACATTATCCTACTAATATTTAATAATAATCCTAAATATAAAGAAAATTTATTTCACCTACCCTTACATTCATCTCTATAGATTTCACTTCGATACCATTAACACTCCTTTATCTTAGAGCTCAATATCATAATTACTCTAGTTTTAATCATTATTATGAATCAACTAAACACACATTTAAAAACTACATTATTACACTCTTATAATTAAAAGTATTCAATAATATTTATTGAACATCCACAATTTATATTAAATATCTTAAATACTTATACATATATATCAATTAAACAAAACAATGTACTAAATAAAAGATATTAAAAAATCTATTATTTAATATCATTACTTATCTCAAAAAAATCTTAATAATTATTTAACAGTTTTTCCAACTCTGTAAGTATTTTAGCGTGAATGATATTTTATAGAGTATAGGGTGAGCAAATTTTATAGTAGTTTAATGTTGTATACGTATATTATTCTTAAAAAATTTCAATTTTTCTCGGCTTAGAAGACAAAATGCCTGTGGCCCCCGGGCCGTAAAACCAGTTGTACATTCAGTGTCTTGATTGAAAGTTTCTAAGTCTGACCTGCTGCACAATAGTTGCTGTGTTTATTATGCAAACACATAAATGTCAGTAGGTATACCTGATTTTATTATAAAAAGATTTTTTTTTTTTAAAGTAAGATATTAGGTAAGATCTATATCTTATAGAGATTTTAGGGAAGATATATATCTTATAGATGGGTTCAGTGTATGATCATATTAAAACTTGGAGACCTTGACATAGATGTTCTGTTAAACATTGAAAATCCTTATGATCGTTCACGTGAGCCTACAAAATGTTTGCATTGAAAATCTGCAGGGTAATGAATTTGCAATTCACACTGTCAGGAAGTGCTGCAAATCACATTGTACGCAAAAGCTTAATGTTTACTGTCAAATAATGGATAATCAAATGGAGGATTATACCTAATTTTTTTGTCCGACTTTGATTTGTTTAGTATAGAAAACCCCATCGCTGTCAAATAATCGATAATCAAATGGAGGATAATACCTAATTTTTTGTCCGACTTTGATTTGTTTAGTATAGAAAACCCCATCGCTGTCAAATAATCGATAATCAAATGGAGGATAATACCTAATTTTTTGTCCGACTTTGATTTGTTTAGTATAGAAAACCCTATCGATTTATAATAGGCAAACAGTATAAACGTGAAAAGAGCCACCTATCCAAATCGTTAACCAACTTTGTTTGGGGTGGATGGAGACAGTCAAATACATAATATAAATAGAAAAGGCATAATTTCTTCAAATTGTTTTGCAGCTTTACATTACTCAATTATTCAATAATTATTCCATTTCTTAATCAATTGATTAAACACTAATATATTATTAGAATTGGTTCATTATATAAAAGTTTTGTATCTTATCGAAGATTTCATCACCCTATTATATTTAAAACACTCACTAACAAATATTTCACAATTTTTCATTTATAAGAAATTTATAATCTTCCACTTTCGTCTGAAAACCTACTAATTTGTCTCTTTTTTGGTTTAGAGCATTCCATTTGCAATTTGTTTTTTATTATCTAACCATATAGTTGTACCAATTAATCACCAAGACGACTTTGATTAGTTTCGTAGACGAAAGATATAAACGTGTAAAGCACCATAGAGTTGTTGGATAGAGGATAAGAGGGAACTCGTAGTCATAAGTTATGAAATTTCCATGGCCAAAGTGCTTTTGGGTCCCATGGTACAGTAGAGATGTCTTAAATTCAATTATTTATTTGTTTATTTTTCCGGGAACGCCAATGAAATCTTGCAATGTTATACCACAAATGCGGTATTCAAATAACTTAATGATGAATTATTGAATCACGACTAATGCTGGAGAGGAACTTCTTATTAAAATAATGTTAACAGATTGGCCTAGTAGTAGACTTCATAGCCATTTAAGGCAGTTTAAGTCCCATGTAAATCACATCCTTTGTTTACGTTATTGCTGAGGCTTTAGTGAATAGGAAAGATGGCCCATACTCTGAGTTGGGAGGCTGAGATGAATGTTCCTGCAAATCAAATGTGGAAGGCCTTTGAGAATTCTGCAAGTATTTTCCCGAAGCTGATGCCCAAGCATTTCAAAAGCATTGATGTACTAGAGGGAGATGGCATTAGTCCTGGCACTATTAGACTCGTTAAATATGGAGAAGGTATGTGAACGAGTCAATCTCCTTTGTCATTTATCTGTTCCTGTCTATACGTTTTGATATATATACTTTTTATACCTTGATATTGTTTCTGCTAACCATGTAACTATTTTGAACATTGATGCTTTATGTCATATCAACGATTTTTTATTGAGATGATTTATGATTACAGATCATGTCTATTTTGTTGGATAATTTGACAGGGTTTCACTTGGCAACTTACAAATTGGAGAAAATAGAATCCTTGGATGAGGCGAACATGACCACCACTCACACCGTGCTGAATGGACAGATAATGAATAAATACAAGACATACAAGCTGACTTTGAAGGTAAGCCCCGGAGTCACATCAGGCACTTGCATTGTGAAGTGGATTATTGAGTATGAGCCGGCTCATGAAGGTGAGGTTGTACACCCAGAGAATGCCAAGGAAACTGCTGTACACACCTTCAAGGTCTTGGAACAATATCTGCTCTCCAACCCACTTCCAGTGGCTTAGCGTAGCTGTTACTATATATGTCTCTATTGCTGATAGATACAACAGTCAAAAAATTGATTAGTGTTATTATGGGAAGATAGAGGGTTAGGTCTAGGAAGTATTTGTCTGAAGCTCTATAAAGCCTTGTTCTTCCGTGGTCTCAGTTGACCTGCTACTTTAAATCAGCAATGGTAATGTATTTTGTGTGAAAAAAAGGTCCTAATAGGCTTTGTGATTTAAATCAGTTATGGTGATTGCTCTGTTTGAGATATTGAATGGTTTGTTAATACAATGAGTATTTATTTTGCAATATTATTTTTATTGCGCGCATTTAATGTTGGATTAAAACCGTTCGATGTCTTTAAGAGATTTAGAGCTTGCAATATATGATATCTATATATGAAATCAAGGGAAATGATAAGAATGTGCGTCTAATAATCATTACACGTGATACTAAAGAAGTAATTTGCTGCCAGAGGAATATATAATATTAGAATATCTTCCTGTTAATTATTTTTATTGAGAGAAATGCAATAAAAGTAAGGTCAGATTGGTTCCTGTGATCGCTGAATCGATGTAAATACTAGTAAAAATTGTGGACGCTAATTTTCTATATTCTTATCGCACCGTATTTCTATATTCTTATTGCGTCTACTTTATAAGGATTAACTGTACAAGAATTTTAAGAAATTGATTCTGGTTGATTCTTCTTAAATAAATCATGCTAGCGTATGAGATTGTGGTGTACATTCCCTGTCAAATGACTGACTTTGGGAAATTGGAGGTTCAAAACATATTTGATTTAATTTGGTACCGTTAGAAATAGCTAGTGTTGAAGGACCTGAGAATAATCAATTCTTACACTATACTGAGAGAGAATAATAAAAAAATCAAAATTAAAAACTCATAACATAATATTAATCTGCTTTATGGTGTTCGAACAGTATGGCAGAAATAAGAGACTGATATGAATAAAATGGAATAAAAGATTTTGAACATTCAGAAAACTAGAGAAAGTCTATGAGAGAATAGATTGTCTTCTTTTATTATTTCAAAATGATTAATCTTCTACAATTTAATTTGATTAACCATTTCTACAAAGCAACGCAAATTCACCTCTGTAACAACATGGTTTCACTTTCATCAATTACTTGTAAGTCACTTCAGTAAAACAACATGGCTACAGTTCATCAATTAATTGATGAAGTGAAACATAGTTATTTCAGAAGTGAATTGGTGTGATGGAGAAAATCCAAATCAGACACAATACAAATGCTCTGATTCTAATTTGATGGATTAAAATCCAAATCAGACACAAAACACAATGCTCTGAAATATCTTTTACAAAATAGGCAATATTATTCTATTATTAAATTAGAAAATATTTTTTACAAAATAATTTAAAACTGATTATAATACTAATTTCACAAATAACCTGCTACAATATAGAGCTGCATCCGCATCCCACATACATGATCTAGAATCTCTTAGAACTCAACTGAACTTCTGTAGCGATCTAAAGCTACACCAAATCACAGGTTGTTTTGAGCTATCTGTTGCTCACTGCACATTCCTTCACAAACACAGTTACTGCTGAAACATTCCCCTCACCAAACTAACTACTATCCATTGCAACATTCCCTCTATATTTGTCCGTTGATGCCCAAAAAATTCCTACATGATTTCAAAATTCAAATTTACCTGCTTCCATTAAATTCATTACCAAAATACTATGCATGTAACGGCAAGAGGGATCAAGATCCCAAAGAAAATCCTCCAGTTGTTCCTGATGGGAAGGTCAATTGGAGGCTTAGGAGCAATCAAATTTCTAGCACTTTCGTTTTGTCCTAACTCATCATCCATGCTTCATTCTCTATCCAAATCAACAATGCCCAAATTTATTCTTAAGCATTCAAAACTATCTCTACGCCATGGCTTTGCAAAAATGTTTGCTAGTTGCTGCTCAAACCTACAATACTCGATTTTAATTTTACCATTTTATACTAGCTCTCTTATGAAATAATACGTAATTTTAATATTCTTACATCTTTTGTGAAAAATAGGATTTTCATCAAGGCTATCGATACAACATTCTCACATAATATATTTGCCCCACTCTCTTGTTCTTCATTCAAATAACCTAGGATTCTCTTTATCCAAATAGCTTGACATTTTGCTACAATTTTGCTATATACTCAAAGTTGTAGAAAGAGAAACTATGCATTGCTTCGTGGAAGCCCATAAGATAGTTCATTTCATGTCAAAAATTGTAAACATTTAATTAGGGTATCCAATTTAATACACTTCTAGCATTCATTTTAGCATTTTCCATTCTTCTATGCATTATGAGACCTTTATTATATTGAATTAATATTTAATTTAATATTATGAGTCCTATTCCACTTTATTACATCAACATTTTATTAATTGGACCCTTATTTTGAGTAGGCCCTTAATCTTATTTCATTCCATTATTATATTGGTTCTATGACATTTCAATGTTTTGTGTAGCTTTTCACATATCTAAACACTACATATTTTCGTAGAAATCACATTTCTAGTATCAAAGCACTATTAGCTTCTAAAAAATTGGGCCTATTTTGCTAGGACATAGATCCTTAGGGTAGTATTGTCCAATGCTTCTTGGCTAAAATTTTGGGGGGATAATGTGCTAATCTACCATTTCCAAAACTATCTCTGATACAAATATATGATAATTATAAGTTGGCGAGAAGGTGATTTTACTTTGAGATCCCTATATAAGGCATAATTTATAAATTTTTTTATCATTGCACATTATCATCTCATCTCTATGCTATTATTGTATGCATTTTTTTTTACTTCTATACATAGAAAATACCTCAAGAGACCTAGTCTCACATCTCAAACTCTCTATTCATGGGCTCTTTAAAATTAGCAATGACAACATCATCATCCCCAATAAAAACTAAATCATTCACATACAAGACAATAATCAAAATCTTATCGTCAACATCCTTGATGTAAAGTGTGATCTCACTACCACCTTTTCTAAACTCATTTATGAACAAATATGAGTCAACCTTATTGTACCATTCTTGTGCTTTCCTCAACCCATAAGAAGCTTTCATCAAACTATATACCTTGTTTTCTTGACCTCAAAATTCATAAATATGTTGCTGCTCCACATACACTTCTTTAAATGCTCCATTCAAAAAATTAGACTTCACATCCATTTGAAATACCTTCCATTTATGTTGGGTTGCAATTGCTAAGACTATTTAGACAATCCCATTATTATCTCTCCAAACTATTGTTTTTACCCCTTGAGTACCAATCTTTCCTTATGCTTATCTATCCTCCTTCAACATTACTTTGAGTCTCATACATGTATTTCACTCCAATAACTTGTTTAGTAGGAGGAAAATTAATTAGTGCTCATTTCTATTTTTCTCTATTACATCTATTTCCTCATCTTCATCCATTTCCTCACACCATTTCTCCTCTTTCACAATATCATCATAATAAATCTAATTCATATGAGAAAATAATATAAAACTAATATTTTCATCAAAATATTCATCATACCTTTCATTTTTTTAGATCTCCCAAAGAATCTTACTTTTTGTTTGGCATTACGGAGGTGAGGGTAGCATCTAAAATATCACTACTATTGGTTATATACTATATATACCATATTCAGAGTTGTCAAAAACTTGAATTCATCATGTGTATAGTAGTCTAGAGCTCCCTAGAGCTAATTGCCGAAGTGTAATTGGCTATCTATTTGCCTGCCCATTTGTATGTGGAGTTGTTTGGAGTTGACTATCTTACAATGTGTATAAATATGGATCTCTGTAGAGATATCTATCAAATTCCATATCTATTATAGAATCATCTTGTTTCTCTTCACACTCTTCTTCTTCTTCATCAATGAGCACTCTAATGAAGATACTTGAAAATTTATCCACTAAGTGATCTCATCGCTCATTTTCAATGAAGTAAACATCTCTATTGATCACTATTTTCTTAGTGACGAGGTTATATAGACTATAAGATTTAGAATATAAAGTATAGCCCATGAAGATGTATTTCTCACCCTTGTCATCAAAAGTTTTCCTCTTCTCATTTTACACAAAGTTATATGTCACACAATCAACACTTTCAAATGCTCAACCATCCACTTGTATTTTGTCCATTCCTCTTGTGTAATCTTATCACAAATTGCCTTGCTAGGAGATATTTATCAAATAAAGTCTTGTTGCAACATCCTTAAATGAATATTTATTTGTGAGTCCCTTGTCTTTTAGCATACCTCTTTCCATCTCCATAATGCTCATATTCTTCATCTTAGCCAATCCATTTTTTTTAAAGTATATTTTCCACCTCTATCCAACCTTAGAACTTGATAAAATATAAACTTTCCTTCTTAGGCTAGGCATTAAACTCTTTAAACTTATAGAGTACTTTATACTTATGCTGCAAAAAGTAGAGCCATGTCTTATTAATGTAATCATCTATGAAGGTCTTACAATTTTGACTCTTCCCATCAGAAATTATTTGTAGAGTGCCACACAAATCATTACGCACTAGCTACAGTGGCATTCATCTTGTACTTAACACTATCATGATGTGTACAAAACACCTTGTGTAGTATCAAATGCATTGATTCCTCTCTCTAATTGATCCTTTAATAATCAAATTGCCAGTTAAGCTTATGACCTTGGCCTCTATAGGATTTTTCCAAGGATAGCTTTTTGATGGAAATCTAAAATTATATACATGACCTTTTCCTATTCACCTTTTCTAACAAGTATCTATAGTCATGAGACCTTGATTTTGATTATTTGATTTCATGGTATTGCATGTTGTATGAATTTATCCAATTTATCATAATTAAATATACAAATTGTATGTATACATACTAATTTTATGTTGTAACACAAATATTTTTGTCTCATTGTTGGGTGGTTATAGAGGTAGAGAAAGTTAAAGGTCACTAGAATTAATGGATTATGAGGAAACTATGAAGAAAGCCAAAGAAGAGGAGACAACTAATATATTAAATATAAAACTTTATGATATGAAAGTTGAATGATAAATATAAGAAAGATAATAAGTTTAATAAAGTGAAAATTATTATTATAGTTAATTAGGATGGCAAGACAACCATTAAATTCCAAAGGATATAAATCCCCACATGAATAGAAATGATAAGGATATGATCATCCTTAACCAAATTCCATCTCTTCTGCCCCTTATATTATAGCATTGCTATATGCTTTTGTATTATTTTTAATGATATTTTTTAAGTCAATGAATTAGTCCATCTAGTCGCTTGACCAAGAGCATGAATTTTTTTTTTGTAATAAACTTCTAATGGTGTCCATAAACATTACTTCACTTGAAACATATCAACAATCAGGCCAGACATATCTAATACAATTAAAACTTTTACATTACTTCATGTGTATAGGTCTAATTTTCATAATTCATGCCAAATAAATTTTTAAGTAGTAGAGATCACTTTCACATGTATGAATCTAAACTAGGAAAAATATAATAACTTTAAATATACTAAGGCATTTCTCTGAAAAAAAGCCTAATATTTAAAATGTTTAACAACTAATTGCTTTTTAATATACAAAGGCCCAACTTAATTTTTTCTTGAGAATGACTTTTGACCTTTTAATAATATTACACATTAATATTTTATTTTCTAATTATTTTTTATTAAGTTAAGTGGGGAAGGGGCCCAACTTGTTACACATGAAAATAAAAAAACCATCCAACTTCAAAAAATAATTAGAGCTTGGAGAGAATACCCATCAAAACACGTAAAGTTTAACCAAGTTTACATAGCATGACGATAAACATGATACTTTAGTAAATATAGACTGCAAACAACTAAGATGAAAGACAACAAAATGAAAATAGTAGGGGGTATTAAGATATATAGCACCAACTATCTAGCATATATTTTAAATCCTTTTCCCCAGCTAATAAGTTATTTCTCATCTTTCCCTTAGAACATCATCCATCTTAGATGGGATTTTCTTTTCTTCTTCTCAATCTTCCTTTCCATGGTCATGACCTCTGTCACACACTTTTACATCAAGCCTTTGTTAATGTAATAAGGTACTCAATTCCACCCTCCAACCATTTGATCCAATTCATGTTTCTTTTAGAACCTAGGAAATTTTGTGATGTTTCCATGTTCTTATCCTTGGCATTGAGATTCTCAATCTTCACCATCATTTTCTACTAGTTGTGGTGCTAGGTTGAGCCTCATCTAACCTATATTTCTTTCTCTTCACCATAATAATTGAGGGTAATTATCCCTTTGAGAATTTTAATAGGCTAATTTTCCTTTAGGGAAGAATGAGAAAGTCAATCGGGTCTAGGTTGTAGCTAGTATTATGTTATATGTTTTCATTGATGTCAAATCCCATGGTTAGGATTAGATTTGGATGTGGTATGTTGAGTAATAGTGTATTTATGAGGTGTGGATTAGGTCTGGATGTGGTATGTTGACCAGTAGTGTGTGTTGAGATGTTGTTGGGCATTTGGAGTTTTCCCGATTTTGAAAGATATGTTGTTGATGTTACTCAAGACTTGCTATTTTTGGGTTTGGATTGATTTGAAGCTCAAGTTCTTTGGTCTCGAAGTTGAGGTTGCATTATGGAAGTTGTATATCATGTGGATAATATTTTCGGTCCAACTTTGGTGATATATGTAACATATTGATGTGTTCGATGAGGAACATCATGATAAGGTCAAATTCACATTCCTTCCTACCATCAGAATGTTTAACTTGGTGACCCATTTTAGATCTCTATCTTGGCTGACTCAGAGGATTACATTTTTCCAAAGATAGTATATGTAAGAGTATGATCAAGATGAGTTCGTGTGGCTTTCTGTGATGAATATATGAAAAATTTTAATAAATATAGTTGATGTGTAAGAGTTTTGTTGAGGATTGTAACAAGA
Organism: Cryptomeria japonica; assembly: GCF_030272615.1. Taxonomy (NCBI): domain Eukaryota; kingdom Viridiplantae; phylum Streptophyta; class Pinopsida; order Cupressales; family Cupressaceae; genus Cryptomeria; species Cryptomeria japonica. Next base: position 806,990,587 of record NC_081409.1, on the reverse strand, counting down.
AAAATATTCGACAATGCAAACTATGTTTTAGTGGCAGATTTACATTTTATGTTTCTCTCTTCAGGAATGAGTCTTTTTCTGTGTAGTGAGCCCTCCTATAGTGAGAATTTTTGGACAATGAGCATCTTGGTGGTGATACATCCTTTGTAAAAATCTTCTTGACCAGTGTCACCTTAATCAATGTTTCTATATTGATAATTAGCATTCTCTATGGTTTTTCCCTTCTTGGGTTTTCACATAAATTCTGGTATTCTCTATGTCTGATCTATTATGTGTATATGTTTTCATGCTTTTTTTTTTTTTAATTAATCCTACTAATTGTTTTGGATTTGTGAGTAAAGTTTAAAGAATATTTTTTGTGAACTGATTCATCCCCCTCCCTCAGTTGCTTAGATATTCAACAATTGGTATTAGAGATTTGGTTCCTTGATATAGATCTTAACCACTTGTGGTAGATCCTGATCTGATGGCACACAAATTATCCATTCCTATCTTTGAAGGATTTGATTATAGTTTTGGAAAATTAAAGATGAGAGGTTATCTTGTTTCTATAGGTTACAACACTTGTAAGGTTGTGGAGACTAAGTATGTTCAATTGGTGAATGGTCTTATTATTCTAAAAGAGATTCAAGCCTATGGAAAAAATGAAAAATTGAGTTGACCAAAGTTATCTCTTTGAATTATTCTTATGAGGTTTGGAAAAAGCTAAAGGATATATATGAAGGAAATTAGAGATTGAAGTTGACAAAGAGGCTAATAGCTAAACAAATGTATGAAAACCTGAAGATGGAAGAAGGAGAAGACATAGTAAGCTACTTTGAGAAGTTTGATAGTGAAGTTAACAAAATCAGAGAACTTAGAAGTACCTTGAATTCAATGAGGATATGATTGACAAAATCTTGATGACTATACTGGTGAGTTATAGTGATCAGATCTTGAGCAGCTATTTGGTACTTCGACTACATTTGAAGTGAGAAAGTTTAGAAAGGAAAAAGACAAATCAAAGACTGCATTCAAAACATTTTAAGATGATCTAGATGATGTTGAGAGCTCGAATGAAATGGAAGAAAAATTTGTGAGGAAACTAAAGAAAGGCATCGACAAGTACAAAGGTATGTTACCCTTTAAATACATTTTAGATGTAAAAAAATTGGTCATATAGGTACTAGATGTTCGAAAAATGGAACTAGACAAAGTTTAAGGAAAACAAGGGAAAATGTAATAAAAAAGCCTATTATGTTACAGATGATTTTGGCATTTTAGATGACGAATCAGACTCTGCGAAAGGTAATTATTTATTTTTGGTAGAAAAGGACATTCCTAGGTTTTATATATCTAAGACTATTTCTACAACAGTTCATGATAGAAGAGATAAGAATGAATGGTTGATTGATAGTGGATGCTCAAATCATATGACTGGTGATAAGAGAGCTCATAAAACTTGAAAAGTATGATGGAGGTTTTGTTAAGTTTGGAGATGATCATGCAACACAAATTGTTGGGATTGGTTCAGTTAATTTTGATGGAAAACATAACACTAACAATGTTTACTATGTGAAGGGTTTGCATCATAATCTTTAGAGTTTTGGACTTATGTGCAAAAATGGATATACTGTTATTTTTTAGGATAATGAATGTGAGATCTAGGAGTTCAGAGTAGTTATTGCAGTTGAAAGAAGGACACATGGAAATATGTATCAGTTGGAATGAGCTACAAGATACTATTTGATATCACAAGTTGATGACAACTAGCTATGACACCGAAGGATGTGTCATATTTGCTTTGATAATGTGGTACAAATTAGTTCAAGGGGTGTTGTGAGAGACTTACCAAGATTGACTAAATTGAACAATAACATCTTCAAATAATGTCAAGTAGGAAAGTAGACAAAGAGAACATTTAGAGGAAAAAAGTATTCATCCACTAGATTATTAGATTTGGTTCACATAGATCTATGTGGTCCAACAAGAAAAAGGAGCCTGCAAGGTGAGAGGTATTTCATATTACTGATTGATGATTATTCTATGATGACTTAGGTTATATTTCTAAGAGAGAAGTCTGAGGTATTAGAGGAGTTCATGATATTCAAGGAAAAAGTTGAGAATGAGGTTCATAGGAAAATCTAGTGTTTAAGATCTGATAGAGGTTGAGAATTTTTTTATAATGAGTTCAATAATTTCTATGAGAAATATGACATTAGAAGACAATTATCTGCCCTCTGAATACCGCAGTAGAATGGTGTAGTGGAAAGAATGAAAATAACTATATAAAGGTAGCTAGAACTATGATGAAAGCAACCGAACTACTATAAATCTAGTGGAGAGAAGCAGTTCACACAACAACATACACTCTTAACATAATTTTGTACTGGAGGAAATATTGGAAAACATCCTATGAACTTTGGCATGGTAGATCCCTAATAGTTAAATATTTAAAAGTATTTGGAAGAACATGCTATATCCAGAGAAATCAGGATAATATAGGCAAGTTCGACAAAAGGGTAGATAAAGGAATATTATGAGGCTATAAAACATAGAGTAAGGCAAACTTGTGCTGCAACAAAAGGTTGAGAAAGATTGTTGAAAGTGCAAATGTCAAAGTTGATGAAAGTTATTCAAAAGTCTCAGAAATAGTAGCAGGATATAAATCTACTGAGTTTGGAGAAAAGAAGAAGGAAGAGGAAACAAGAAGTGAAGAAAGGAATAATCAAGATTCTCTAGCCTCTACATCCAATACCCCAAGCTATGTTCATAAGAATCATTCAGAAGACTATATTATTGGAGATAAGAGAAAAGGTATCATGACTAAGAGCAAAGCGGCTCAAGAGAAAGTTATGTTATGTTTACTATTTGAAGTTGAGCCTAATATAGTAGAAGAAGCTTATAATGATTATAATTGGATGAAAACAATGAAAGAAGAGTTGGATCAGATTGAGAAAAATTAGACATGGGAGTTAGTTAATTGACCAGAAGACAAGAATGTGATTTTAACTAAGTGGGTATTCTAGAACAAGTTGGACGAAGATGAAAAGGTTGTAAGAAATAAGGCAAAATTGGTTTGCAAAGGTTACACTCAAATTGAAGGCATTGAATTTGATAAAACTTATGCCTCGGTTGCTAGGATGGAGGAAATCCATATTTTCTTGGCATTTGTAGAATTTAAAGACTCTAAGGTTTATCAAGTGGATGTGAAATCAACATTCTTGAACAAACAATTGAAAGAAGAGGTTTATATTGAACAATTGGAAGGTTTCAAGCTGAAAGATGATCCAAATGTTTGAATATTTAAGAAGGATTTGTATGGACTAAAACAAGCTCCAAGAGCTTGGTATGGAAGACTAGACAAGTACCTAACTAATCAAGGATTTCCAAAAGGTTTGGTTGACAATAATTTATACTTCAAGGCTGATTCATGTAAAATCCTAATTGTTGTAGTGCATGTTGATGATATAACATTTGGAAGAAATGAAGGTATGTGTAGAAAATTTGCTGATGAGATGCATAAATAATTTGAGATGTCCATAATTCATGATTTAAATTTATTCCTCGGTTTGCAAGTTAATCATAATGATAAAGGAATTATCATTTCTCAGTCTAAGTACATGAAGGAATTGTTAAAGAAGTTTGGGTTGGAGAATTCCAAACAGGTGTGTACACTTATGACCATGGGACGTAAGCTAACTAAATATGATAAATATCCTAAGGCATATGCAAGTCAGGACAAGTCGATGATTGGAGGACTATTATATTTGACTTCTACTGGATCGGATATCATGTATGTAGTTTCTTAGGCAGCTAGTTTTTAGCAAGAACAAAAAGAATCACATGTCGTGGCAAAAAAAAGTATTTTCAAAATATATCTAAAAGGAATAAAATATTTTGGTTTGTGGTATCCTAGGAGCTCATATTTTACCATGACAACTTATACAGATGCAGATTGGGTTGGAAGTATTGATGACAAAAAAAGTACTAGTGGATGAGAGTTCTTTCTTGGATCCCAGTTGGTTGCTTGCTCAAGTAAGAAGTAGGACTCTATATCCCTATATACAGTTGAAGAAGAGTATATTGTAACATCTTCATGTTGCACACAAATATTATGGATGAAGCAAAATTTGAAGGACATTGGTGTAAAGTTTGATGACCATATCTCAACCATGTGTGAGAATACCGATGCAATAAATATTTCAAATAATCTAGTATAACATTCCAAAACAAAGTATATATCTATTTGGTATCATTTAATGAGGGAAAAATTGTTGGACAATCAAGTCAAACTTGAGTATGTACCTACAAAGGAGTAGAGTGCAGATATATTTACTAAGGAATTGTTTAAGGATAATTTTGAGTATCTTCAATAGAAGTTACAGGTATTACCCCTTTCTAGTTTGAAATAATGTGTATTTTGATGTACATTGGTCCAGTGAGTAGCTTGCATATTCCTATTTAGACTAATGCTTGAGTTCTTTCTCTTACAGGGAGAAAGAGTGAGTTTCATAGGGGGAGTTTTACCCACCTTTGTTATTGTTGTCAAAGGGGGAGAGAGAGTTTGATATACATGTTTCTTTATTGATTTGTCTTGATGGATATTGCCATCAATGACAAAGGGAGAGATTGTTAGTATTATGTAATATGTTGTCATTGATGCCAAATCTTGTGGTTCGGATGTGGTATGTTGAGAAAAAATGTATGTATGAGATGTTGTTGGGTGTTTGGAGTTTTCTTTCTTTTGAAAGATGTGTTGTTGATGTTATTACTAATTTTGGGTCTGGATTGATCTAGAAGTCAAGTTATTTGGTCCAGAAGTCGAGGTTATGTTATGGTAATTATATAATGTGTAGATAATATTTTGGATCCTGATTTGGCAATTTATGTAACATGTTGATGTGTTCGATGAAGAATGTCATGATACAATCCACTTCTCATTCCTTCCCACCACCAAAATGTTTAGTGGTGACCTATTTTAGATCTTTATCTTGGCCGACTTAGAGGATTATGTTTTTCTAGAGATATTATATGTAGGAGTATGATCTAGATGAATTCATGTGGCTTTTTGTGTTGAAGATATATGAGTTGATCTGTAAGAGTTGTGTTGAGGATTGTTATCAGAAGTAGTTCCAATAGTTAGACTATGTTTCAGTGGTGGATTTACTTTTTATGTTTCTCTCTTTGATAGTGATCCTTTTTCTGGGTAGTGAGCCATCCTACAATGAGCATTTCTTAGTAGTGAGCATCTTGGTAGTGAGCCATCTATTACAAAAAAATTATCACACCTAAAATTCTAGTGACCTATTACTGGTCTTATGGATTGTAGATAAAAGGTACACAAAAAATTTCAAAGCTTTCTATATTTATTAAATAAACATGTATTCCATACAAGTATCTTATTTCAAGATATGCAATGTTTCAATCAAGAAATTCATACAATGAATAGAACATCTACATGTAATACTTTTTCTATTTATAAAGAAAAAACTATTTACAAGATCCCACACAAGCCGTGGGAATAGATGAGAAGAGATCACACTAATCATAGAAATATAAACACAAAAGAAAGAGAAGAATGTATAGAGAAAGGAAAGAAAGAACCCATCATTTCCTGAATAGGTTGATGAGTTCTGCAGAAAGGTCTTCTGATTAGCTTTGTTGAGTTGAGCACCTCACTATCCACTCCATGAGATGACCGAAAATAGATAGATAAATGATTTTGTTAGAGCTCTAGTTTATTCCTTTCACTGCTACTTACACTATGCTACTCTTAGTGTGCCGACATGGTTCTATCAATTTTAGAACAGAGCAGATCAATGTAGAAAAGATGCCATGAGATATCAATGAGAACCATGTTTTTATGTAACTTGTTTGTTTTATGTGTAGATACAGGTTTTCATCTCATAAATATCATGTATGCGGGTTAAAATGGGCTCATGAAGGGATTGAACTCAACATATTGGTTATCACTCATGAGATGACACCAATTAGTTGCCAAACATGAATACAACAATCTCCATAGTCCCATATACTATAATTCAATGACAGTATAAACTTCCATTCAATGGTGATACATACAAAAATGAACATTGTTGCATTCAATATTAAACAAGTTACTAGAGACATCATGTGACTAATAAAACTAAGAAGCTAAATATAGATGCAATGGTACTAAACTTTTACATTAAGATGAAGAAAGACAACCGCAAAATTTCTATAGAAGTAGCTACAATAGTTTATCAACAAAGATATTGAAAGCATCATAATAGCCTACAAAAGGTAGTTTTATGTTCAAAAGGAGTTGCACAGAGTAAGATGATGATTTGATGTACATGCCAATCCATAACTTATAGAAAGAAGACCTAAGACAAAGTACTCAAACACACTATCAATATTTTCATAAATGCTTGAGACAGTATAAAGGTTACATTTATGAGCAGGGTCAAAGACAGTACCAAAGATATCAAGGACAATATTAGCACCTTTAACCTATAGCTTCACAGTTACAAAGACTCAATAGAAGAAGCTCCAAAATTAGAGCTACAGATAGTAGTGATAGATATCTTGTCACCTTTGATGAAAGAACACCAATAAAGCATGGCAATGGAAAAATAGCAAATGTTCTTCTAAAACCAATCCAAGATGATCAAGACTTACAAACATCATCACAGACAGCCATGTAAGATTTAATGACAGTGAATGCATATCACAAGCAATATAAGTACACAGACAACCATCATAGAAAAGTAGCTCAACATCAATATCATCACCATGATAATCAAATAGAAATGATCATAATGATAGCAGTGATTGTCTAGAGGAGCATTTATAGTCATAATTGAAAGATACAGTAACATTAAAGATAGTCATAGTTTCCAAGATAGTTTCCATAGTACAGGATAGTGTCCACAAGCATTTCAGTGATCTTCACCACCAAAATAGAACAACAAAAGAAGTTAATAAGATAATATAGCAAAGAAGGTTGAGGATCAATTATGACTGAATGAATATCAATAGAATACATATAGTGTATATAGATGTCATGAAGTAGCTTATAACAATACTGACAAAAGATTAATGAGTACATTGCAAGATTATAAAAAAGACAATAAGGACATTGTTGAGTATCTACAGTACATTAGAAGTGAGAGATCATTTAATTGGACTCCATGAAATTCAATGGGAAATAAGATCAAATTTAAAAGAGGACAGCCATACTTTTCATTCCCAAGTGCTTAAGAATAAAGAAAATCATAAATATCAAAGTTGCAAAGAGTAGTATTAACAGTGCAGTTACAATGCTAATCATTTCTCATTATGATATCTATAGGACTACGTCGTGATTTAGAAAAACTTCAAATGATAGATATTGTACCAAGATCATCTACATTTCAGAATGAAGTCATATTACATAGAGCAGTCAATTAAGATTATAAGGAAGGAAGAATCACACCCAAATTGGCATCATATCACAACCCAATATTTGAAGTATACATCTATGCAACCTTTCAAAGGAATAATGCATAGTTACAAATGCCATTGAAGACTCATAATAAACAAAGATTGTTCAAAATGACATTTATTGTCAAACAAAAGATGATGTACATACAAAGGACAGTAAGAATCTTTTTTAGAACACCATATAAGGTATTACGCTCCAATTCTTTGAATGTAATAATGCATAGTCATCCATCAAAGGGTAGTGCTAAGATATAAGGACCACCTTAACCAAGCACATTTAAGATCATTCATGAACAAGAAATGAAGGAGAATTAGCAGTCTTTGAGAAAATAGAACAGTGAAAGGAGCTCATAATATCATCTATTGAAAACTATGTAAGGTGCATACATAGGTTTAGTACTCATATTTTGTCAAGAACAATAGTATTATTCAACATCAAAAGCAGTGATCCTGAGAAGAATGATCATTAACTTCATGAACCAATAAAGTAACAAATCAAAGAAATAACAGTAAGCTCCAGCATAAGAAAAATCAATCAAATAGATGCATTCAGAGGTATGCACAAAGGAATAAGTCAAAGGTAAAAAATGCAGAGATCACCACCTAATCATGCAAGCTAAAAGAATATTCTAGTCATAATACCATTATAAAGATTAAGAGTAATGATAGTATATTATTGTGGTACAAGAATGATTTGTTTGAAAGGATCAAAATAAAAGTGATAAAGCTTGTAACAATCCATCAAATCAATGCCAATCTTGCAGAACATATTTGCAATATTGATGTAAGTTTGTGCCATATTGAACAGAGAAGTTACATATTGATCTTCTTCACTTCCAACAAAAACCAATTTCATAAAAAATGAATCAAATTTTTGAGACCACATTCAAGGAGATTGTTTCAAAGCATAAAGATACCATTTTAACCTAGAAACCAAGTGTTTCTTTCTTTTTACCTCAAATCCTTTAGGCAGTTGCATATAAATTTTTTCTTCCAAGTATCCATGGAAAAAGGTAATTTTAACATCCATTTGCTCAATCTCAAAATTATTAGTAGCAACAATGGATAAAATTAATTTAATAGAGGAAAAGTTAGCAACAAGACAAAAAATCTCACCAAAATAAACACCATCTCTCTACGAGTATCCTTTAGCTAATAGTTTAGCACTATACATTAACAATGAATTCTCTACTCTAAATTTTGTTTTGTGGACCCATTTACAACCAATGGCTTTTCTTCCTTTGGGAAAATGAAGAAGATGTCATATATCACATGATTATATTTCCATTATCTCCTCAAGAATGGCTTGTTGCCAAAAATAATAATCATCTATTAAAATAGCTTCCTTATAGGATATAGATTCATCATTAGTACCTAATAAAGAAAATATACAACATAAATTTAGTGGGCTATACCTATCAACTATATTTTGTTGTCTTGTGGACCTCCTAAGAATAGGAATATGTGGCTCTTATTATTCTTGATCTTGCTCAACCTCTTCCCATTCTTAAGTTTGATTAGTAACTATTTTGAAACCCTCATCTTCTTCTCTCTTGTCCTTATCATCATGTCCATCTCTTTATTCTTTTCAAGATGCACTTTCATGCTTAATTTTAAAATGCACTCTCTTTCACTTATTTTTTCCTTTTAACTATTTAAAATCATAAATGACACTAAGTTCCCTATAAATTACATCTATGAAATAGATAATTTTCTTGATTATCAGATCCATAACTTATATCCTTTGACATTATCACCATATCCAATGAAAATAAAAGTTTTATCTTTTTGATCCAACTTAGTTTGTTTTTCTTTAGGCACATGAACATAAGCCTCACTTCCAAATACCCTTAAATTTGAAAAAGAAGGTTTCTTACCTATCCACACGTCATAAGGTGTTTTATTGAGGGCCTTACAAGGAGATCTATTTAACAAGTAACAAGCAATACTTACAACTTCTGCCCAAAAGTATCTATCAAGTCATGAGCCACTTAATATACTTTTAGGTCAATCCATTATTGTGTGAATTAACCTTTCTACCACTCCATTCTATTGTGGAGTATACAGAGTAGTTTTTTGTCTTGCAATTCCTACATGGTTATGACTGCACCAATCATGTTTGTGTCAACTTTGTTTCTACAGTGAGAGACAATAAATCCTAATAGTTTGTTAGCATCCATATCAAACACATACTTAAGAGATTTAGTATCATCTTATACAGTAAAATTATTTTAAAGATAAAGAAAACAATCACAATGTAAACTTGATGAGTCATTGACTTATCCAAGATATCATTGAAATAAACTTCTAAGGACTTTGGGAAAAAAAAATCTGAACACAACAACCATTGCACATTGATAGGTTTCCCTAGCATTCTTCAACCCAAATGAAATGACTACATAATAGAAGCTACCCTAAGACATTTTGAAGGTTGTGTGATATTGATCTTTAAGTTTACCAAGGATCTAATTTTAACTCAAGAAAAAATCTATAAAGGAAATTAAGGCGTGGGGTGAACTCACAATAATGTTTTCCACTTTTTTGCCACTTTTGACACTGAGATGAACATTTTAAAAATAATCTTCAACTTCCTAGAACTATAACTTTTAAACTATTAAGAATTTGAAGATGATGTAAATTAGTGATTTGTAGCATTTTGTCTATAGATTATATATCTTTCTTTTTCAAATTTTTTTGAAGGATTTGTTTTTAGTTTTTCTATCTCCCTCGAAAAGTAGTTTTTTACAGCAAAGTACATTTTTAAGAGTGATGTGCCTCCCGAAACACATAACTTTATTTCTATAAATGATAAAAACTCAATTCTTTTGAATTTTGGTTTGTAACATCAATATCCATGGCTTGCAATTTGTTTGATAGTGATATGTTGAATATTTTTCATTTTATTAAGTTTTGAAGTCTGACTAGTCATAATTCACACATAGGTTTAAGTTTGAACACATAACTTGTTCTATATATATCAAATTTTATTTTATTTTGTTAGAAAGAAGACATCAATACCTAGGGCATAGATATTTTTCAAATTTGTTTTGAATTAGTTTCCTATTTTTCCCCATGCGTTGAACAAAGAAGTTCATGTTCGGTGAAAAACCAATATTTCATAAAATTAAAAAAATAAGAACATAATAAATTCATAATGTAATAAAATTATACTCGTTGGAAAGCTTTCTCTGAGTACTACCATCTTATTTTTTGGGGTTATCAAGATTACTTCATTTTTGCCTTGAATCAGAGGTCCGAAGACAAATTTTTCTCAGAACTCTGAAGAATTTGGGGAGAGACCTCTATCGAGCAGGTTTGAATGGACATAGGTTTGAGCGAAGGGGGGTCCAATCGAGCCCTAAGGGGTTCGAATGGACCCCCCTTCACTCTAATCCCCAAGGCAAAATTGTGACATGCACATTCATGTAGCTGCCAGATTCAAACAAACCCAACCTTTTGTAACTGTCGGTATTTGTTCAAACCCTGGCCGACCCAATTTTTTTTTTTTTAACATTTTAGTACAGTCGTATAAATATGCGTAATTTTTTTCCTTTTTTTACCCACAAATTATTAAAACTATTTGTATTTTTGGATGAAAGAAGGCATTTGAAAATTATTTTGAGGGCAATAATTTGAAGATATTTGAAGGTTATTTTAAAAACATGGGGAACAAGAAGAGAAGGCAAAATACTTGACTTCAAGGAATTATTCTGCTAAAATGGAACAAAGATGTCAAGAAGAAAGAAGGCAAAGATATCATGATGCAAGTATGTATTTTTATTTTTGTTTCTATTTAATTTTATATGTATTGTGTACCAAAAAATGTGTTTATTTTTTAGTAATAGTTAAATATTTTTAACTAATATTTTTAATGAAAATTATTTTAAATAATATTAATTAAATTAAATTAATTTAATTAATTTAATTTATATAATAATTATATCTTAATTAATTCTAAATAATTTTATTTTTACTAAATTAATTAAAAATATTAGGATTAAAAATAATCCCATTTTAATTAAAATTAATTATGCTTTAATTTGAAATAATATGCACGTATTTGCAAATTTCAAATTCCATTAACTTGCTTGTTGTGTAATTGACATTTGCTACCCCCCTTAAGTCCATTTATAATATATCATGGTTTTAATTTAAAATTTAGATCTTTAGGACCCCTCTCTTTCCCATTTATTATATATAATTTATAATTTAATTTAGATAGTCCATACATATATATTTTAATTTAGATTTTAAAACCATGTGTCTTTATAGTTTAGCAAACACTTCAATTGGTGCTCTACAATTAACAAACTTGTCTTTTGTGTCTTCAACAATAGGCTCTTTTTGTTTTATCCTTAGAAAGGGGCCTGCCTCCTGAGTAGCCCTTAAGGCTCGATGAGAGGGAACTACCCAAAGTGGTAACAAGCTAAAGTCAAGCTCTTCCAAGCCACTATAAATAAATGTGTTTGTGATGAAAGTTGCAAGCAACGGGTGTTACATGCTGCTATAACAGTGTTATGACTCCCCATAAACCCTATAGAGTGCAACCTCTATAAGTTGGGAGGTCTTCAATTTAACAGAGCATAACACACTGCTGATTATACCCACTTGAATGAATGCCCTTACTAGACACCTTTTGTGTTAGAAGCCAAAAACCTTCTAGTTGTTGGCGCAAGAGGTCGAACCTCCGAAGCGGCTCACATTCTTATAGTTCTTAGTAGAGATACAAAGTTCACCATAGGGATTTTTCATGGGGACTGGTTCTTGGCTGCCCCAGCCTCGACGAAGTGACTATAGTGGAGGGGAGCCAATTGGGTAAAGAACCTAAGTATCCGCTCTGAATTATGTAGCTCGGGGTAACCCCCCAAGTGAGATTCAATAGCTACTGTCTCATCCAACCCTAGGATTTGTGCTTGCATGATCAAAAGAGTCAAACACTTTCAAACAAACAAACATTGTGTCTTCTTTGTTTTCAAGTGTATGCAAAAATATTTCACATTATACTTGAGTCACCTTAAAACCCATATTATGTGATACTAGGAGGTCTATTATGTGATATTAAGACCTATTATCTCCGATAATACCTATCTTAAATATGACATAATAGAACCTATTATGACATAATAGGTCTTATTATGACTTAATAACATGATCACATATGCAAAACCATTTCACATTATATACTTGAATTTGGGCCTTAAGATCTATATTTATGATATATTAGGGCCTATTATGGACATGTAATAAATTAATGACCTATTATCGCATAATTTAGGTCCTTATATCACATACATAATAGGTCCTCATATTTGGATAATATCCTATCTTAAGGGAAGTCAAGTATAATGTGAAATGATTTTGTATATGTGGTCATGTATTAAGTCATAAAATTAATAAGACCTATTATGTCATAATTTAGGTTCTAACTTATATCATATTTAAGACCTACTTAATTTCATGTGATAGGTCCTTTAATATCACATAATATATATGTCTTAAGGGGAGTCAAGTATATTAATGCGAAATGTTTTTGCATACGTGGTCATATTAAGTAATAATAAGGCCTATTATGTGATATTAGGACATTATATGTGATTAAATAGGTCTTAAATGTGACATAAATTAAGAAACTATTATGTCATAATAGGTTCTATTTATATGACAATGTATGGAAAAACATTTCATATTATAAGTTCAAGAGTCCCCTTAAGACCTATATTATGCAGATCATATTAGGACCTATTACATGTAATATTAGGAGGTCTATTATGCAATAATAGGTCTTAAATATGACATAATAGTCCACCTATTATGACATAATTTTTAGGTCTTACTAAATGTCTTGAAAATTTGGTTTCAAATTAATCTTGGATTTTCAGATTGGGTTCGAGTAGAAGGGAATTCTGAAGAGGGAGTCAAGGAAAATGAACATGTTAAAGATCACAATATAGTTGATGAACATAGGGAGAAGCTTGCCCAAGTTGAACCAATGGAGGTTGAAGGAGAGGGGTCAGGCTCCTTACCTCCTACCACTAGTATGGATGAGCATATTGTGGATCTAGCTAAATAGGTGAAGAGAAATATTTCTTATAAAAATTTAGATCATTTACTTGAAATGGATGTGGATGAGTTGAAACATCTTAGTGAAGAACCTAGACATACTAAAAGGAGGTCAATGAATAAAAGTGAAAATTAAATAATGTCTCATTTCTACAATCTTGATACTACACTAGAGAAAGCTCAATTGTTATCAATTGTACTTACTCATACAGACTTAATAGATCCACTGAAATTGTTGGGTATAGATACAACAAGTCAAAATAGGAAAAATTCTCAGCTACAAAAATATATTGTTGATAATGTTAAGAAAGGTTTGGTGAAAATTGGTAAAAAATCTCAAATAGTGTATAAGACCATTTCAAGAAGAGTGACGCTGACATCTTTAGTAAATGAAATATTGCCTCAAAAAAGATAAATCTCTTCAATATGATCTGATTTTGGTTTTAGTAGAAGAACAATATCAAAATATGTTAAAAGGAGAAAAAGTTTGGATGATACTACCTCAAAAGGGAATTGAGCAATTATGTGTAGAGCTCCTTGTTTTGATATAATTGAAGATGTTGTTAGGAACTTCGTGACATGTTTTTGGAATGATAATACTCATCCTTTGTCAAATAGTAGAGCTGTTATCAAGCAAAGGATTGGCCCTGATCATTGTCATCTCCATGTAAAATATTGGTTAGACACAACAAAACATGAATTGTATGTGTTGTTTAATAAAACAAACCCTCATATAAAGATTGGACAAACCATGTTTAAACGGTTAAGGCCATATTATGTGAAGGTAAACAAAGTCTTCAAAATTTGTTGTTGTCGTTATCACATCGAATTTGATCTATCTATCAGGTGTTTCAAAAGATTAGAGAAGACAATGATGGTTACGAAAAAGCTCCTCCTAAGTGAACAAGTAAATTCATAGAATCCATCTTATGCGATAAATTAGATGATAATGCAACCGGTCAAATAAATTGCATGAAAGGAATTTGTGGAACATGCGGGGAGTTGGCTAAATTGCCTTTGAGAGATAAAGATAATGACATAAGGAAGATGGTAAATTGCAAGAGTTACAAGTTCAAAAAATTTGAAACAAAATTTGGAAAGGAATCTACAAGGTTAGATTATGTAGAAGAGGAAATACCTATTGGAACATTTATGGAAATTTTTTCGTAAGTTGATAAAACCATACATATGCCATGGTTTTTTTGCCAAGTGGAAAGTAGAACAATTTAAAGGATTAAGAGACACTTTCCCACTTGGAACTATTATATCTATAGTGGACTTCGCAGAAAATTACTCTTTTGCACATCAAAAAGAGATTCAATTAGAGTATTACTTTTCAAAGAAAATAACTATTATGGTGCATGTATGTTATCAACATGCACAGGTGGATTTGGATGGTGTTAGTAGATTTTAAAATCATGTCATTAAGAAAGAGTAGAACTTCTATATCAGTGATGATAAGGAGCATGGCACACTTTTTGTACAACATTGCTTTAAGAAGTTTTTTGAATATTTGAAAGAGAGAGGCATAACAATAGTTAAACATTTTGTTTGGTTTGATGGACGTGTGGAACAATTCAAATCTTTGAGGCCATTTTAGGCACTAGTTAGATATCATCAAAATGATAAAATACCACATGTTTGGAGTTTTTTTGAGAGTGGTCATGGAAAGGGTGAACATGATGGCTCAAGAGCTTGTATCTAACGTGCTCTAAGAAAGCATCAAATAAATTATACAAGAGATCGTATAGACGATGCACATGATTTTGTTGAATGGTGTAAGAAACACTTTGAGCAACCTAATTATCCTAGTGAATCATCATCGAGAACATATAGACCCATTCCATATAGAGTGTTTTGGGAGATAACCGGTATGTGTTCTCTTTTAGTGTTTTATATAAATGTTTTTAATTTTTTTTTTTTATGTTCCTAGTTCAAATGTTTCAATTTAACAACTTGATCTACATGTATGTTCTGGTGTACACATGTACATTTTGTAGATGTGGATATAAGATCAATGCATGGATGCAAGAGTGTGGAGAGGACAAGATCTTTGCATTGTGTCATGAGTATAGATAATCACCCATGAACATTGTACACTAGGGATTATTCATGTTTTTGTTCTGATTGGATTTTGGAAAAATATGTTGATTGCAAGAACCAAGAGCTTGGATATGTTAGTGAATGGAAATTGGTGCCACTAGATGTTTCAGACACATACGAGGATTCAAATGAGGACGAAATCTTTGAAGACATTTCTTTGATTTCTGGTGATTATGATTTATTTTAGGATTGATTAAAAAAGGTATACATATGGAGTACACATATATTTAAATTATTTATATATTTATTTCCTTTAATAATGTTGCGTACATGTAAATAAATTATATATAAGTTTTGAATTGAAGTACATGATGTTTTAAATTTATTTAACTTGTTTCAAATTGCAAGAGATATTTTTGCAGTCATAGCAGAAGATGGAAATATAGAAGGTGTTAGTTATTATTTATTGCATTGCACAAAAGAGAGAAAGAAGTTAACAAAATCTGAAATGAGCGATGGAATGTCCCTTCCCATAGGTTTGAATTGATTCTTGATCTATGAACTTAAATTATTTTAAATAAATAATTTATTTTAAGCATGCACACATCTGCACATGTTTTCATTTTTACATGTACACATATTGCTTACATGCAAATTTTTAATTTCTCATTTCTTATATATATGTACATGCAGGCTCAATTGTAGTGCAAGGGACATATTTCAAACAAGTTAAAATTATTCAACATTGGATTCATTTCACTGAATACCAAATTCAAAACAAGGTATATCAGTATACCCACTTGGTCATTGTTGTTGACCTAATTCTTCATACAGTTCCATGTCGCGGGCGGTCTCAAAAGTGGAGACTAGATAGTGAAGATCATGAGAAAATATTAACTGCTATTGAAGAGTAGTCTGAACCACTTGATGTGGTATGAACTATAATTTAGTAAACCAAAGTACATGACATGGTTCAACCCATGAATTGAATCAATACTTGATTTAAATTAGAACTTAACTTGTTTTGAAACTCAAGGATAAATTATTATATTTATGTACATTATTAAAGTGTTTAGTTATGGCTTGTATGGACCATATATTGTTTAGTTAAATATGAAATTTTCAATTATATTAAATTAGGATGTATGAAGTTAATGTATACATATATTAAATAATACTTACATGCACGTATGTAAAGTAAATTGGGACATGTCGATGAGTTGAAAATGTGTTAAGGCCCGATGTATGCTCTTTATTAGGATGTATCTAGTCTATCTAATTCTAAATGCATGTACATGCACTTATGTAGTTTGTAATTTGTTAAAATAATTTAGCATGTATGTAAAGTAAATTAGGATGTATGTATTTATTTAATTAAAAATGCATGTATGTGTAAATTTAATTAAAAATTTGCATATTAAACTAGAATGTATGTGTAAATTTGATATTAAATTATGATATGTGTGTGTAATAATTGAAGATTGGTCTAAACTACTAAGTGATGTGTTGTGAACTACTTAACTTATGTACCTAGAAGTACATGGTGTGAACTATTTAGTACACCTAGAAGTACACCTAGAACTTAAATTATTGAATATGTTCATTAACTTGAGTTTGTTCTTTTGATATGAACAAGTGTGATTTTTATATTGTTCATGGCTTGCACAGTGGACTGGATATATATTGTTCACAAATTATTTTAAATTAATGCATAGCTACATATATACATGTTACATGTAGTAAAATTTAAATTATATAAATATATCAATCTTTTTTTAATCCATTGAACATGTACACAAATTCAATTACATATATATATATAAACTTGAAAGTTTTAGAGAACATGTGCATGATCATATATAATCTGAATACAAATGATGCAATATATAATCCAATCCTCAAATGTACAAACTATACATATATAAATTATAATATAACCATACATGCACATGATATATATAATCGAGGATCAAACACAAATTATATATAAAGTAAATAATCTAACATACATGCATGAAATATATAATTTGATCAAACACAAACTATATAAAATATAATCTAGTCTAAACTTCATACATGCATGAATATATAATATGAAAGTCTAAAATGTACATGTATATAAAAAGATAAACAAATGAGCTATAAAGTCCAGCAAATCAACATGCACCATGTTGGCCACGAACATAGAAACCATCTGAGGGAGTGTCTTGGTAAGAGTCTAGATGTCAATAGACCCCTTCAAAAGTAGAATTTATTTAAATATTCAATATAGATCTCTACACATCATACATAACATATGTGCATATTTTTAAAAATAATCAAATCCGACTAGTTAAATTTAAATTTAAATATAAATTGTAACGCACATACATGTACATGTACATATATATAAAAAACCATAACTAACCTGCCCACTAATAGCTTGTGTAGCATAAAATGAATCTCTCCTACGCACATGCTCATAGCTCAAGCTAGGAGTGACATGAGCTAACTGTTATACATATACATATACATGTATTTAAGGATTAGTCTAGGATCAATTTAAATGATACAAATTAACTTATATTATTTATTATTTAAATTCAATCTAGATATATAGATTTATCATATATTACAACAAATACATCTTGTATAAATTTAAATTCATGTATGTACATACCTATGTATTGGGAGTAGGTTGTAATGTCTGATCAGGTCCTGTGATCATATCAACCACATCACTCATGTATGCATATCTCTCTTTGGTTGTACGTATGACAGAGGAGTGTAAGGGGATAACTAGATGACCAGGCATCATGGATGAAGTGTCTGATTGTAGTAGCATATCCATAAACCTAGTATGGCTCAAAGTTCACAGTTTCTCCTCAAATGAATCCAAGCCCTCATATGTAATCTGGACCTAATCAGCTAGTATCTCCTCCTTTGTAGCAACAGAGTGATCTATGGGTGGGTCACTTCCTGTAGTATCCATAGAGTGATGTGAATGTTTGAATGCCTTGAGGTACGCCTTGATGCAGTGGTAGCCTTCCTGTCTCTGAGAATATCCTCTCTAACAACAGCCAATGGTATCCCAAGTTGAGAAGAAATAAAATGGTATGAATGTAGCAGGTCCTCAGCTAAATACTGTAACATCTATACATGTCTACCACCTCCTACTATAGCTGCTACCTCATCTGGGGAGGGGATGTCAGTAGTAATATACTAATCATCTGAATCTGAATCCACCTAGTGACTAGAAGATGCATGATCTGTGGATGATCTCGAAAATGGTCGGCTCATCATATATCTGCCCAGCTTGTTAGATGATATGGTGGTTGTTGCTGATGCAATCTATCCAATCCTATCAATTTCATATCTCTTTGAAGCAATCACAACGTGATCCTCTATGAGGGAGAGGGCTGGGACTACTACTAGAAATCTCTGGCCAACAAGGTTCCTGTGTCTATGCGGAGCTCTATCATGCCTATGATATGCATATCTATAAACAATCATGCCCCTCTCCTATCCATAATATTGCTAGAATATAAGGGTAGTTTGGTTTCATCTAATAATGAACCTCAACAAATACCTATTGTGCAAAGTATAATGGTATCTGGTCATTATTGGGATAATGACCATGTGCAACTAAGAAGCATGGGTAAATCAATGATGCAACATGTGGATCGATACATCTTGTGACCTGATATTCTCTCACCTTACTCTTCTGATACTATTGAAAACATCTCTCTTTGATGGTCTCCTTCGAGACCACCCTCACCACATTAGCAAAAGAATCAGGACCCATCACCTCACTCCTCAACTGTTTATTAATATCATCTACAACCTCAGGTGAGAATGAGGTGTGAGAAAATAAGTGGTCCCTTAATGTCTGCAAACTATCAAAAATGGATTTGCATGTATTCTCTTACATGCCATCAGTATGGGGGTCATCTAATATGATTCTCAACCTATGAAGCTCACAATCACTATACTATAATATGGTAGCAATATCGGGCAATGGGGGATCTTGGTGTGGAGGATCTATATCATCAATGTGTGGTTCCTGATTAGGAGCCTGTGTAAGTGGATCCTGATCAGGAGCTTGTGCAGGTGCATCCTGGGACACCATCTATCTAGGTAGGTCATAAAGTTAAAATAAATATGTAAGCACACACACATGAAGTGCATTCAATTTAAAACATTAAAAATTAAAATGTACACATGTGAAGTTCTCGCATTATATATATATATATATATATACGTGCTTGCACATTTTAAATTATTAGAACATTAATGAGAGAGAGAGAGAGAGATAACATTAATTTAAGAGAGAGAGAGAGAGATCATTAAAGATATATATACATTCTGTACTAAATTAAAACATATATAAATTTATCTATATAGAGCATGCATACATAAATTTTAAAAATGATTAAAACATTAATTTGAGAGAGAGTGAGAGATAATTTAAATCATGACATCTAGAGAGAGATCTAACATTAATTTTAGAGAGAGAGAGAGAGATCATTAAAGATATATACATAAAAGTTTACTAAATTAAAACATATATAAATTTGTCCTATATAAATCAAATACATAAAAAATTCAAGAACATGATATATATAATTTTTACAAGTCAATAACAAAAAAAAAAAGACCTATATTTTATTCTAACGCATAAATATTTAGAGGGTGGTTCAAGCTCTGGGGATTTTAGGCATATATTAAGGCCCTCCAACTTAGACTGAACTTCCCTTATTTTTTTCAATTAGAAAAAAATAGGGATGACTCCCTACTGAGACAAACAATTGTGCACTTTAAGCTATATATCAATTATCATGACTCAAGCTTGCACCTACCAAACCCCACAAAACATCAATCATCACAATCAAGGTTTCTATTTGGTAATTATTACTAAATGCTTGTATAATATAGATAGATATCATATATAGCATTAATCATCATTATCACTCAGCTTGCATAGACACATCTTAGTAGTTTTAATAAGATAGATACATGGATGACCCCTTATGACCATATATGACCCCTTCTAGGACACTATATGATGGACTAAGGGGTATGTGGTTCACACTAGGATTTTATAAGGGGTCATATGTGGTTCTAAGGGGTCACGCATGTGTTAGAACACATGCATGACCCCTTAAGAGCACATATTTTTGACCCCTTAGGACACTAATGTAAGTGATCTTAAGGGACCGATATATCATACACACTAGGATTTAATAAGGGGTCATATGTGGTCCTAAGGGGTCATGCATGTGTGTTAGAACACACGCATGAACTCTTAGGACCACATATGACCCCTGAGGACACTATGTGATCCTAACCAGAATGTTGTACGTACATTAGGATGTTATAAGGGGTCATATGTAGTCTTAAGGGGAATGTCTTATGTACACTAGGATGTTAAGGGGTCATGCATGTGTTAGAACACATGCGTGATGTCTTAGGACCATATATGACCCCTTAGGACACTATGTGATCCTAAGGGGAATATCGTATGTACACTAGGATGTCCTAAGGGGTCATATATGGTCCTAAGGGGTCACACATGTGTTAGAAAACACACGTGACCCCTTAGGACCACATATTCGACCCCTTAGGACACTGTACATGTGATCTTAAGGGATTGTATGTCATAGACACTAGGATGTTATAAGGGGTCATATGTGGTCCTAAGGGGTCACACATGCATGACCCCTTTGGACACTAATGTATGTGATCTTAAGGGACCGCTATGTCATACGCACTAGGATTTTAGGAGGGGTCATATGTAGTTCTAAGGGGTCACAGGGTATGTGCTATTAAGAAAAGTGGACACCACCCAGAAAAAACAAAGTAAAACAAGAAGTGCGTACGCGGTTATAAAGTTTGAAATCCTGCATATGCGCTCAAGTCTGTTGTTCCCAAGCCTAGAAAAGGTAGCGCATACATGCTACTTTCAGGAAAAGTAGCATGTACATGCTACCTTTAGGAAAATGAGCACATACATGCTACTTATAGGAAAATGAGCGCGTATGCCCTAATAAGCCCTAAAGGACCGTGTACGCAGTACCTTTCAAAAGAAGTTTTTTAAAAAAAAAGGGGTCTTATTTTCCTGTGATAGCCACGTTTTTCCCTTATTTTCTCCACAAAACTGCGAATGGGGTGCCATATTTCTCCTCCAAATCATGAATGGGGTGCCACATTTCTCATGCAGACACTATGGATCAAGGTTAGTTTTTGTTAATTTTTGTCTTTCTTTCCAGTTTGTTCAATTTGTTTTACTTTTTTTAATTTAATTTCATTAATTTTGATTAGGTTTTTTCATTTTTTGTTTCAAAAAGAAGATTCTTCTAATCCACAACAAGAACAAGAAAATGCACCTCCTAAAAACCCACAAGATACACCCCCAATTCCTCCTTTTCACCACACACCTGAAACACGGGAACAATTAATTAATCAGTTAGGGAAAAATACGTCTAAAATCAATAGACATTGATAAATTGAAAACATCTGAACTTGAGGATCATAAATCCCTAGCCACTAGCCTAAAAACATTAGGTAGTAGTTCCATAGCTGTTTCCACACAAATTACCAAATGGGTAAACTTTAGGGATAGGTGGATAAGTGCAAGGTAATGGGTCACAAATTGGCGGAAGTCCACGCATTGGAAAATTTGCTCTTAAAAATGAGGGCCCATTTTTGCTTCAGGTCCTCGAGGCAAAAAGTAATGGGGGCTCGAGGCGAAACTAAACAGGCCCCCGTTTTGTTCTCAAACGGGGGCCCGCTTGAAAACAAAACGGGGTCTTGTTTTTAGAAAACGGGCCCCCATTTTTAAATCCGATTTTACCCATTTGTTTCAGGCATATTTTGTCATTTTTGGACAGTAACAGTAATTTTAGGAATGGGCCCCCATTATGTGGAAGTTGATTCCACAACCCGCCACTTGCCTCGGGATTAGGTCTGGGATAGGCTTGGGATGGCCACACCTGAGACATGGACCTGTAAATTCAAATCTTCATGGACGAAAGAACAAATATGAACTTCTGAGATAGTTTACATGCCTCTAATTAGAGAAATTTTATACGAAATTAAAACCCATTTCAGATTATACTATCTAGATTCTAAATATGTAAATTTAATTAAAAATTGATTATTTTAACTATTTTTTATTTAATTTATACTAAATTGGGTCCATAAACTTGAAATATTAAATAATTTTGTTAATTTGATAACTTTTTTTATTTTAATGAATTTTGAAAAACAAATTATGTCATCAATCTACACAAAATTCTTTTCTATTTAAAAAAACAAATAAAATAATGTTAAGTTTAGATCAAATTATATGGGTCATACACATCAAATTTTTAAAAAGATAATTAGGGTCATTAAAAAATTAATTAAAAAAAAATATGCTCATCAATCTTCATTGTGTTAGAAACCATTTCCCAAAATAGTTTGAGAAAATAATTTTAACTACATCAAAAAGCATGGGTCGTACACATGCATGGTATGGTCCTGAAACAGGCATTATTAAAACATAGTTTTTAGAACTCCATTCAAAATGTTATTTTTTATTATGTGGGTATTAAAATAAATTACATATTTGGAAGGTAGACTAAGAGGGCTATCTTTTATATTACTGACTTTTTCCAAGATTCAATCTCCAAGTGTTTCAAAATTTAAGCTCAAATGAGACAAAACTTAAATATCAAGGAAAACACTTCCACTTTTTGGCCAAAAAGAGGACTCATCTTCTTGCACTGACCCAGGTGTCATCAATACTATGCTGATGGGTTATCATACGAGGGAGTCAAAAAGAACAAATATGTGCCCTTTTTGTTGATCCTAAAACTGGTCAGTCGTTACCTCTTAATGCAAAGAGGTTTCCCATAAATTGGTGTACCAATGTCAGATGAAGAATCCTTTATGCCAGAAGTGGTGGATGGTCTTTGATGTTCCACCTTGTAATAATTATGAGGTGCCATTGTATTTTTTGAGAAAAGTATACTGTGCGTTTGTGGTCAATGTGTGACCAAACTATTTTGATATGAACGAGTTCCATGGTAGAGGTGGCAACTCTTCCCAAGATAGACCTGAAACCCGTAGGCAATTAGCCCCAGAGAGTCGTTGCCCCATAGCACCCAAACCCAAGGTGCATCAGGCTATCCTAGTAGAGCTGAAAGAGTCGATGGAGCTACAGACTCTTCAGGCAGACACAACATTGACTGGTGCCATCATCTAGCATGGGACGTCATTAGTACACCCTATTGTACTGGATGATGAGCCATTAGTTGCTCCAGATGGCGACAGAGAGCCCATTCAGCATATGTTTGTTAGTTGGAAAGACGATAAGAGGGAACTCGTAGTCATAAGTTATGAAATTTCCATGGCCAAAGTGCTTTTGGGTCCCATGGTACAATACAAATATCTTAAATTCAAAAAATTTATTTGTTTATTTTTCCGGGAACGCCAATGAAATCTTGCAATGTTATACCACAAATGTGGTATTCAAATAATTTAATGATGAATTATTGAATCACAACTAATGTTGGAGAGTAACTTCTTATTAAAATAATGTTAACAGATTGGCCTAGTAGTGGACTTCATAGCTATTTAAGGCAGTTTAAGTCCCATGTAAATCACATCCTTTGTTTTCGTTATTGCTGAGGCTTTAGTGAAGACGAAAGATGGCCCATACTCTGAGTTGGGAGGCTGAGATGAATGTTCCTGCAAATCAAATGTATAAGGCCTTTGAGAATTCTGCAAGTATTTTCCCGAAGCTGATGCCCAAGCATTTCAAAAGCATTGATGTACTCGAGGGAGATGTCATTAACCCTGGCACTATTGGACTCATTAAATATGGAGAAGGTATGTGAACGCGTCAAACTCCTTTGTCATTTATCTGTTCCAGTCTATACGTTTGATATATATATTTTTTATACCTTGATATTGTTTCTGGTAACCATGTAACTATTTTGAACATTGATGCTTTATGTCGTATCAACGATTTTTTATTGAGATTATGTATGATTACAGATCATGTCTATTTTGTTGGAAAATTTGACAGGGTTTCACTTGGCAACTTACAAATTGGAGAAAATAGAATCCTTGGATGAGGTGAACCTGACCATCACTCACACCGTGCTGAATGGACAGATAATGAATAAATACAAGACATACAAGCTGACTTTGAAGGTAAGCCCTGGAGTCACATCAGGCAATTGCATCGTGAAGTGGATTATTGAGTATGAACCGACTCATGAAGATGAGGTTGTACACCCAGAGAATGCCAAGGAAACTGCTATACACACCTTCAAGGTCTTGGAACAATATCTGCTCTCCAACCCACTTCCAGTGGCTTAGCTTAGCTGTTGCTATATATGTCTCTATTGCTGATAGATACAACTGTCAAATAATTGATTAGTGTTATTATGGGAAGATAGAGGGTTAGGTCTAGGAAGTATTTGTCTGAAGCTCTATAGAGCCTTGTTCTTCCGTGGTCTCAGTTGACCTGCTACTTTAAATCAGCAATGGTAATGTATTTTGTGTGAAAAATAGGTCCTAATAGGCTTTGTGATTTAAATCAGTTATGGTGATTGCTCTGTTTGAGATATTGAATGGTTTGTTAATACAATGAGTGTTGTTATGCTACATGAGTATTTATTTTGCAATATTATTTATATTGCGCGTATTTAATGTTGGATTAGAATCGTTCGATATCTTTAAGAGATTTAGAGCTTGCAATATATGATATCTATATATGAAATCAAGGGAAATGATAAGAATGTGCGTCTAATAATCATTACACGTGATACTAAACAACAAATTTGCTGGCAAAGGAATCGATGTTTACCAGTAAAAATTAAGGTCAGATTGGTTCCTGTGATCGCTGAATCGATGTTTACCAGTAAAAATTGGGGACACTAATTTTTTATATTCTTATTGCGTCTATTTAATGAGGATTAACTCTACAAGAAGTTTAAGAAATTGATTCTGGTTGATTGTTCTTAAATAAACCATGCTAGCGTATGAGATTGTGTTGTACGTTCCTGGTCAAATGACTAACTTTGGGCAATTGGAGGTTCAAAATATATTTGAGTTAATTTGGTAGCATTAGAAATAGATAGTGTTTTGAAGGACCTGAGAATAATCTAACTCTTACACTGTACTGAGAAAGAATAATAAAAAAACCAAAGTTAAAAACTCATAACATAATATTAAATCTGCTTTATGCTGTTCGTACAGTATGGCAGAAATAAGAGACTGATATGAATAAAATGGAATAAAAGATTTTGAACATTCAGAAAACTAGAGAAAGTCTATGAGAGAATAGATTGTCTTCTTTTATTATTGCAAAATGCTTAATCTTCTACAATTTAATTTGATTAACCATTTCTAAAAGCAACGCAAATTCACCTCTGTAACAACATGGTTTCACTTTCATCAATTACATGTAAGTCACTTCCGTAAAACAACATGGCTACAGTTCATCAATTAATTGATGAAGTGAAACATAGTTATTTCAGAAGTGAATTGGTGTGATGGAGAAAATCCAAATCAGACACAATACAAATGCTCTGATACTAATTTGATGGATTAAAATCCAAATCAGACAGAAAACACAATACTCTGATATCAACTGTTAGAAATTAAATCCCCGAATAACAAAATACGGAGTCTATAGCTCTATTTGCTAATGAACTACGTGCAGAAAATAAAACCCAAACAAACAAGCTAGAGATGGGAAATATTATTCTTTTATTAAATTAGAAAATATTTTTTACAAAATAGGCAATATTATTCTATTATTAAATTAGAAAATACTTTTTACAAAATAATTTAAAACTGATTATAATACTAATTTCACAAATAACCTGCTACAATATGGAGCTGCATCCGCATTCCACATACATGATCTAGAATCTCTTAGAACTCAACTGAACTTCTGTAGCGATCTAAAGCTACACCAAATCACAGATTGTTTGGAGCTATCTGTTGCTCACTGCACATTCTTTCACAAACACAGTTACTGCTGAAGCATTCTCTTCACCAAACTTACTACTATCCATTGCAACATTCCCTCTATATTTATCCGTTGATGCCCAAAAATTTCCTACACGATTTCCAAATTCAAATTTACCTGCTTCCATTAAATTCATTATCAAAATACTATGCATGTAAGGGCAAGAGGGATCAAGATCCCAAAGAAAATCCTCCAGTTGTTCCTGATGGGAAGGTCAATTGGAGGCTTAGCAGCAATCAAATTTCTAGCACTTTCGTTTTGTCCTAACTCATCATCCATGCTCATTCTCTATCCAAATCAGCAATGCCCAAATTTCTCTTTCAACATTCAAAACTATCTCTACCCCATGGCTTTGCAAAAGTGTTTGCTAGTTGCTGCTCAAACCTACAATACTAGATTTTAATTTGACCATTTTATACTAGCTCTCTTATGAAATAATACCTAATTTTAATATTCTTACATCGTTTGTGAAAAATAAGATTTTCATCAAAGCTAATGATACAACATTCTCACATAATATATTTGCTCCACTCTCTTGTTCTTCATTCAAATAACCTAGGATTCTCTTTATCCAAATAGCTAGATATTTTGCTACAATTTGTGCTATATACTCAATCTTAGTTGTAGAAAGAGAAACTATGGGTTGCTTTGTGGAAACCCATGAGATAGCTCGTTTAGTGTAAAAAATTGCAAACATTTAATTAGGGTGTCCAATTTAACACACTTCTAGCATTCATTTTAGTATTTTCCATTCCTCTATGCATTATAAGACCTTTATTATATTGAATTAATATTTAATTTAATATTATGAGTCATGTTCCACTTTATTACATCAACATTTTATTAATTGGGCCCTTATTTTAAGTAGGCCCTAATCTTATTTCATTCCATGACTATATTCGTTCTATGACATTTCAAAGTTTTGTGTAGCTTTTTCCATATCTAAATACTACATATTTTTGTAGTAATCACATTTCTAGTATCAAGGTCCTATTATCTTGTGATTTTAAAAATTTGGGCCTATTTTGCTAGAACATAGATCCTTAGGGTAGTATTGTCCAATGCTTTTTGGCTAAAATTTTGGGGGCATAATATGCTAATCTACCATTTCCAAAACTACCTCTGATACAAAAATATGATAATTATAAGTTGTCCAAAAGGTGATTTTACTTTGAGATCCATGTATAAGGCATAATTTATAATTTTTATCATTACACATTATCATCTCATCTCTTTGCTATTATTCTAGCTCAAGAGAATATCCAAGTTTATAAAGAAGCAAGCTACATCAAGGAATCCTAAAATATGTTTCAATTATGATTTCATGATGGATTTTATGACGATTTATCATGGTATTGCATCGAAACATGGAGGACTTATACTAAGAGCAGTGCATCATCAATTGAATGTATAATCACTTCATTTTAATTATCCTTTTTAATTCAATTGTAGAGTTAATTCCAAACCTAGAGTTTGTCCTAATCAAACACCTTACAAACCAACATCTCTTTGTATGCATGTAGATTTAGATTTAGCTACAACTCCCTAACAAAGACATGAGATCAAAAGGTGCTCAAGTTATAGAGATAGACATTACCTCCAAAACTCAACCAAGAACACCTCAAAAAGGGCATACAAGGTTGTTTGGGATGTTTCTATCCTAGACAGAGGATTTTTGTACACCTTTCAAATTTTCCAAATACTTTGTGTGGTATCTCAAAAACTTAGATTCACATTTGTGAGTAGAAATTCATTAGAAAGATAAGGGTGTTTTCAGTGACATTTTCCTATTAATTTCATTTTAGTTTTCAAGCACAATTTCCCCTCTAAATCCCCTTTGTAGATTGAGGTTTTTTAGATGATTATATGTTCATGTTTATTCTATCCATTGTAACTCTTTCACCTTCTATCCTTAATTATTACATTTAATTCACATTCTTTCAATTTCTTATTTTCAACTCAATCAAAAGGAGTGGAATTTGATGTACATTCAACTCTCTTCCTACTAGAATTGAGTTTGAATCTATTGAGTATATTCTGCTATTAATATAATCATTGTGAAATAGTTTTAGTTCCTCACTTGCATGCATAGGCTAGAGGACGTTATTTCCATACATCACAACTCTAAATCTCAATGGAACACTTATCCCAATGTTCTCTTCCTATTATCTACAGTTCCTACCCAGTAACTATCAATGTATCCAACTAGACCAAATTCATTTGTTATAATATACAAAATACCATATCCTTTAATGTAATTTGCAAACCTTAAGATTCTCTTACTTGTTTGCTAATGTGACTCCTTCAGAGTTGAACCATAAATCTAGAAATAAGACTTACCTAATGCATTATTTTAGGATTAGTTGTCAACAAATAGATTGAAATTCTAATTAGAATTTTGTACATAGTTAGATTCATAGTGTTGTTGCAATCTTCCTTGCTCAAATTTATATCTATGGTTCATGTTGGTGTAGATTTACTATGTTGCACTATAAATCTCTTCAAAATATTTGATATTTGTTGCATACTTTTCTTGAGAGATAAATATACCATATTGCATTTTTTTTTTATGTCTATGCATAGAAAATACCTCAAGAGACCAAAGTCTCCCATCTCAAACTCTCTTTCCATGGGCTCTTTAAAATAAGAAATGACAACATCATCATCCCCAATAAAAACTAAATCATCTACATACAAGACAATAATCAAAATCTTATCATCAACATCCTTGATGTAAAGTGTGGTCTCACTACCACCTTTTCTAAACTCATTTATGAACAAATATGAGTTAGTCTTATTGTACCATTCTTGTTCTTTCCTCAACCCATAAGGAGATTTCATCAAACAATACACCTTGTTTTCATGACCTCAAAATTCATAAATATGTTGTTGCTCCACATACACTTCTTTAAATGCTCCATTCAAAAAAATAGACTTCACTTCCATTTGAAATACCTTCCATTTATATTGGGTTGCAATTGCTAAGACCATTCACATAATCTCATTGTTATCTCTCCAAACTATTGTTTCTACCTCTTGAGAACAAATATTTCCTTATACTTATATATCCTCCTTCAACATTACTTTGGGTCTCATACACCTATTTCACTCCAATAACTTGTTTACTAGAAGGAAAATTAATTATTACTCATTTCTATTTTTCTCTATTACATCTATTTCCTCATCCTCATCCATTTCCTCACACCATTTCTCCTCTTTCACAATATCATTATAATAAATCCAATTCATATGATAAAATAATATAAAACTAATATTTTCATCAAAATATTCATCATACCTTTCATTTTTTTAGATCTCCCAAAGAATCTTACTTTTTGTTTGGCATTACAGAGAAGAGAGTAGCATCTAAAATATCACTATTGTTGGCTCTATAATATGTATACCATATTTAGAGTTGTCAAGAACTTGAATTCATCATGTGTATAGTGGTCCAGAGCTCCATAGAGATAATTCCCGGAGTGTGATTGGCTATCTATTTGCCTGCCCATTTGTATGTAGAGTTGTTTGGAGTTGACTATCTTACTATGTATAAATATGGATCGCTTTAGAGCTATCTATCAAATTCTATATCTATTGTAGAATCATCTTGTTTATCTTCACACTCTTTTTCTTCTTCATCAATAGGGACTCTAATAAAGATACTTGAATATTTGTCCACAAAGTGATCTCATCACTCATTTTCAATGAACTAAACATCTCTATTGATCACTATTTTCTTGGTGACGAGGTTATATAGACCATAAGCCTTAGAATATGAAGTATATCCCATGAAGATGTATTTCTCACCCTTGTCATCCAAAGTTTTCCTCTTCTCATTTTACACAAATTTATATGTCACACAATGAACACTTTCAAATTGTCAACCATCCACTTGTATTTTGTCCATGCCTCTTGTGTAATCTTGTCACAAATTGCCTTGCTAGGAGATATTTATCAAATAAAGTATTGTTGCAACAACATTACCCCAATATTTATTTGTGAGTCCCTTGTCTTTTAGCATACCTCTTTCCATCTCCATAATTCTCATATTCTTCATCTTAGCCAATCCATTTTTTTTTAAAGTATATTCTCCACCTCTATCCAACCTTAGGACTTGATAAATTATCAACTTTCCTTCTTAGGCTAGGCATTAAAATATTTAAACTTCTAAAATACTTTAGACTTATGCTGCAAAAAGTAGAGCCATCTACTATGATTGAAATCATCTATGAAGGTCTTAAAATTTTGACTCTTCTCATTAGAAATTATTTGCATAGGGCCACACAAATTATTATGCTCTAGCTACAATGGCATTCATCTTGTACTTGACCCTACCATGATATGTACAAAACACCTTGTGTAGTATGAAATGCATTGATTCCTCTATATATTTGATCCTTTAATAATCAAATTGCTACTTAAGCCTATGACCTTGGCCTCTATAGGATTTTTCCAAAGATAACTTTTTTGTCCACTTTGTTGATATTGTTGCACCCAATGATGAAACAAAAAGAGAACTTGGACATCTAAAATTATATGCATGAACTTTTCTATTCACCTTTTCTAACAAGTATCTATAGTCATGAAACCTTGATTTTGATTTCATGGTATTGCATATTGCATGAATTTAAGCAATTTATCATTATTGAATATAAAAATTGTATGTATACATACAAATTTTATGTTGTAATGAAAAATATTTTTCTCTCATGGATGGGTGGTTACAAAGGTAGAGAAAGTTAAAGGTCACTAGAATTAACGGATTATGAAGAAACTATGAAGAAACCCAAAGGAGAGGAGACACCTAATATATAAAATATTAAAACTTATGATATGAAAGTTGAGTGATAAATATAAGAAAGATAATAAGTTTAATAAAGTGAAAATTATTATCATAGTTAATTAGGATGGCAAGAGAACCATTAAATCCCAAAGGTTATACATCCCCACATGAATATAACTGATAAGGATATGACCATCCTTCACCAAATTCCATCTCTTGTGCCCCTTATATTCCAGTGTTACTATATGATTTTTTATTATTTTTAATTATGTATTTAAAGTCACTGAATTAGTCCATCTAGTGGCTTGACCAAGGGCATGAAATTTTTTAATGTAATAAACTTCTAATGGTGCCCATAAGCATTACTTCACTTGAAACATATGTACAATCAGGCTAGACACATCTAATACAATTAATTTTTTTACATTGCATCATGTGTATAGCTCTAATTTTCATAACTCATGCCAAATAATTTTTTTAGTAGAGATCACATTTACATGTATGAATCTAAACTAGGAAAAACATAATAAGTTTAAATATACCGAGGCATTTCTCTGAAAAAAAAGCCTAATATTTAAAATGTTTAACAACTAATTTTGTTTTTAATATACAAAGGCCCAACTTAATTTTTTCTTAAGAATGACTTTTGACCTTTTAATAATATTATACATTAATATTTTGTTTTCTAACTATTTTTTATTAAGTTAAGTGGGGAAGGGGCTCAACTTGTTACACATGAGAATAAAAAATCATCCAACTTCAAAAAATAATTAGAGCTTGGAGAGAATACCCATCAAAACACGTTAAGTTTAACAAAGTTTACATAGCATGAGGATAAACATGACACTTTAGTAAATATAGACTAAAAAAAACTAAGATAAAAGACAAAAAAATGAAAATAGTAGGGGGAATTAAGATATATAGTACCAACTATCTAGCATATCATTTAAATCCTTTTCCCAAGCGAATAAGTTGTTTCTCATCTTTCCCTTAGAACACCATCCATCTTAGATGGGATTTTCTTTTCCTTTTCTTCTCAATCTTCCTATCCATGGTCATGACCTCTGTTGCACACTTCTACATCAAGCCTTTTTGTTGATGTAATAAGGTACTCAATTCCACCTTCCAACCATTTGATCCAATTCATGTTTCTTTCATAACCTAGGAAATTTTTGGATGTTAGAATTATGTTATATGTTGTCATTGATGTAAAGTCTCATGGTTAGGAATAGGTTTGGATGTGGTATGTTGAGAAAAAGTGTATTTATGCGATGTGGATAGGTCCAGATGTGGTATGTTTACCAACAATGTATGTATGAGATGTTGTTGGACATTTGGAGTTATCCCGATTTTGGAAGATATGTTGTTGATGTTACTCTAACACTTTCTATTTTTGGGTTCGGATTGATTTGAAAGTCGAGTTCTTTGGTCTCAAAGTTGACGTTGTGTTATGGAAGTTGTATATCATGTGGATAATATTTTCTGTCCAACTTTGGTGATGTATGTAACATATTGATGTGTTCGATGAGGAACATCATGATAAGGTCCACTTCACATGCCTTCTCACCATCAGAATGTTTAGTGGTGAGCTATTTCAAATCTCTATCTTGGACAACTTAGAGGATTATGTTTTTCCAGAGATAGTATATGTAAGAGTATGATCGAGATGAGTTCATGTGACTTTCTGTGTTGAAGATATGAGAAATTAAAATAAATCTAGTTGATGAGTAAGAGTTATGTTGAGGATTATAACCAAAAAAAAATTCAATAGAACAAACTATGTTTTAGTGGCGGATTTACATTTTATCTTTCTCTCTTCAGTAGTGAGTCTTTTTTTGTGTAGTGAGCCCTCATACAATGAGCATTTCTAGGTAGTAAGCCCATCCAAAGTGAGCATCTATATTGATAATTAGCATTCTCTATGGTTTTTCCCTTCTTGGCTTTTCCACATAAATTCTTGTATTCTCTATGTCTGATCTATTATGTGCGTATGTTTTCATTATTTTTTTTTTGATTAATCCTACTAATTATTTTGGATCTCTGAATGAAGTTTAAAGAATATTTCTTATGAAGTGATTCAACCCCCTCCCTCGGTCGCTTGGATATTCAACAATTCGTATTAGAGCTTTGGTTCCTTGGTATAGATCTTAACCGCTTGAGGTAGATCCTGATCCGATGGCACACAAATTATCCATTCCTATCTTTGAAGGATTTTCTTATAATTTTGGAAAAGTAAAGATGACCTCTCATCTAGTTTCTCTAGGTTACAACACTTGGAAGGCTGTGGAGACTATGCATGTTCAACTGGTGAATGGTCTTATTATTCTAAAAGAGATTCAAGCCTGTGAAGAAAATAAAAAATTGAGTTGACAAAAGTTATCACTTTGAATTCTACTTATGAGGTTTGGCAAAAGCTAAAGGATATATATGAAGGAAATTAGAAAGTTAAGTTGACAAAGAGGCTACTAGCTAAACAAAAGTATGGAACCTTGCAGATGAAAGAATGAGAAGACATAGTAAGCTACTTTTAGAAAGTTGATAGTGTGGTTAATGAAATCAGAGAACTCAGAGGTACCTTGGATTCAATTAGGATATGATTGACAAAATCTCGATGACTTTACTGGTGAGTTATAGTAATCAGATCTTGAGCGGCTATTGAAGAAACCTATGACCCAAAGAAGTTCACTACAGAGTAGCTATTTGGTACTCTGACTGCATTTGAAGTGAGAAACTTTGGAAAGGAAAAAGACAAATCAGAGACAAAATTCAAAGCATTTTAAGATGATCCAGATGATGTTGAGAGGCCGAATGAAATGGAAGAAAAATTTGTGAGGAAACTAAAGAAAGGCATCGACAAGTACAAAGTTATGTTACCCTTTAAATGTTTTAGATGTGAAAATATTGATCATATAGCTACGAGATGTTTAGAAAATGGAACTAGACAAGGTTTAAGGAAAACAAGGGAAAATTTAATAAGAAAACCTATTATGTGACAGATGATGCTGGCATCTTAGATGACGAATCAAACTCTAAGGAAAGTGATTATTTATTTTTGGTAGAAAAGGATGTTCCTAGGTTTGATATTTCTAAGACTGTTGCTACAACATTTCATGCTAGAAGATATAATAATGAATGGTTGATTGATAGTGCATGCTCAAATGATATGACTGGTGATGAGAGAGCTCATATAACTTGAAAAGTATGATAGAGGTTTTGTTAGGTTTGGAGATTATTAGACAACACAAATTGTTGGGATTGGCTCAGTTACTTTTGATGGAAAACATAAAACTGGCAATGTTTACTATATGAAGGGTTTGTATCATAATATTTCAAGTGTTGGACATATGTGAAAAAATGGATATAATATTATTTTTTAGGATAGTGAATGTGAGATATAGGAGTTAAGAATGGTCATTGCAGTCGAAAGAAAGACAAATGGAAATATGTATCAAGTGGAAGGAGCTACAAGATACTATTTGATATCAAAAGTTGATGACAACTAGCTATTACATTAGAGGACATGTCATATCGACTTTGACAATATGGTGCAGATCAGTTCAAGGAGTACAATGAGAGACTTACCGAGACTGACTAAATTGAAGAACAACATCTTCAAGGAATGTCAACTAGGAAAGTAGACAAAGAGCACATGAACATAGGAAAAGATTATTCATAAAGTAGATTACTAGATTTGGTTCACATATATCTATGTGGTCTAACCATAAAAAGGAGCCTCCAAGGTGAGAGGTATTTCATGTTACTGATTGATGATTATTCTAGAAAAACTTAGGTTGTATTTCTAAGAGAGAATTCTGAGGCATTAGAGAAGTTCAAGATATGCAAGGAAAAAGTTGAGATTGAGGTTGATAGGAAAATCAAGTGTTTAAGATCTGATAGAGGTCGAGAATTTGTTTATGATTAGTTTAATAATTTCTATGAAAAATATGGCATTAGAAGACAATTATGTACCCCCTGAATACCACAACAAAATGGTGTAGTGGAAAGAATGAAAATAACTATACAAAGGTAGCTAGAACTATGATGAAAACAATCAAACTACTAGAAGTTTACTGGAGAGAAGTAGTTCACACAACAACATACACTCTTAACATAATTTTTTACTAGAGGAAATATGGGAAGACATCCTATGAACTTTGGCATGGTAGAACTCCAACAATTAAATATTTAAAAGTATTTGGAAGAATGTGCTATATCCAAATAAATGAGGATAATCTAGGAAAGTTCGACAATAGAGTAGATGAAGGCATATTATTAGGCAATTCAAGAAAGATTAAGGCATACATGTATTACAAGAAAAGGTTGAGTAAGATTGTTGAAAGTGCAAATGTGAAAGGTGATGAAAGTTATTCAAAAGACTCAAAAATAGTAGAAGGATATAAATCTAATGATTTTAAAGAAAAGAAGAAGGAAGAGGAAATAAGAAGTTAAGAAAGGAACAATCAAGATTCTCTAGCCTGTACATCCAATACCCCAAGGTATGTTCAGAAGAATCATTCATAAGACTAGATTATTGGAGATAAGAGCAAAGTTATCACGACAAAAAATCAAACACCTCAAGAGAAAGTTTTGTTATTTTAACTATTTGAAACTGTGCCCAAGATAGTAGAAGAAGCTTATAATGATTAGAATTGGATGAAAGAAATGAAAGAAGAGTTGGATCAGATTGAGAAAAAATAGACATGGGAGTTAGTTAATAGGCCAAAAGACAAGAATGTGATTTGAACTAAGTGGGTATTTTGGAACAAGTTGGAAAAAGATGAAAAGGTTGTAAGAAATAAGGCAACATTGGTTTGCAAAGGTTACACTCAGATTGAAGGCATTGAATTTGATAAAAATTATGCCCTGGTTGATAGGATGGAGGAAATCCATATGTTCTTGGCATTTGTAGAATTTAAGGACTCCAAGGTTTATCAGAAGGATGTGAAATAAACATTCTTGAACAAACAATTAAAAGAAGAGATTTATATTAAACAATTGGAAGGTTTCAAGCTGAAAGATGATCCAAATTTTTGAAGATTGAAGAAGGCCTTGTATGGAATAAAACAAGATCCAAGAGCTTGGTATGGAAGACTAGACAAGTACCTAACTAATCATGGATTTCAAAAAGGTCAGGTTGACAACAATTTATACTTCAAGACTGATTTAGGTAAAATTCTAATTGTTGTAGTGCATGTTGATGATATAATGTTTGGAGAAAATGAAGGTATGTGCAGAAAATTTGCTAATGAGATGCATAAAACATTTGGGATGTCCATGATTCGTGATTTAAATTTATTCCTTAGTTTGCAAGTTAATTAGAATGATAAAGGAATTTTCATTTCTTAGTCTAAGCACATGAAGCAATTGTAAAAAAAGTTTGGGCTGGAGAATTCCAAATAGGTGTGTATACTTATGACCACGGGACATAAGATAACTAAAGATGATAAATATCCTAAGGCAGATGCAAGTTGATGATTGGAGGACTATTATATTTGACTTCTACCAGACCGAATATCATGTATGTAGTTTCTTAGGCAGCCAGTTTTTAGCAAGAACCAAAATAACCGCATGTTGTGGCGATGAAAATTAGTTTCACATATATCTAAAAGGAATAAAATATTTTGGTTTGTGGTATCCTAGGAGTGCATATTTTACCATGACATCTTATATAGATGCAGATTGGGTTGGAAGTATTGATGACGAAAAAGGTACTAGTGGAGGAGAGTTCTTTCTTGGCTCCTAGTTGGTTGCTTGGTCAGTTGAAGAAGAGTATATTGTACCATCTTCATGTTGCACACAAATCTTATGAATGAAGCAAAATTTGAAGGATATTGGTGTAAAGTTTGATGACCATATCTCAACCATGTGTGAGAATACTGGTGTAATAAATATTTCAAATAATCTAGTATAGCATTCCAAAACAAAGTAGATATCTATTTGGTACCATTTATTGAGGGAAAAATTGTTGGACAATCAAGTCAAACTTGAGTATGTACCTACAAAGGAGTAGATTGCAGATATCTTTATACTAAGGCATTGTTTAAGGATACATTTGAGTATCTTTGATAGAAGTTACAGGTATTACCCCTTTCTAGTTTGAAATAATGTGCATTTTGATGTACATTGGTCTAGTGAGCACCTTGTGTATTCCTATTTAGACTATTTCTTCAGTGCTTCCTCTTATGGGGAGCGAGAGTGAGTTTCATAAGGAGAGTTTCTCCCACCTTTTTCATTGTTGTCAAAGGGGAGAGAGAGTTTGATATACATGTTTCTTTGTTGATTTGTCTTGATGGATGTTGCAATCAATGACAAAGGGAGAGATTTTTGGTATTATGTAATATGTTGTCATTGATGTCAAAACTTATGGTCCGGATTAGGTCTAGATGTGGTATGTTGAGAAAAAATGTATGTATGAGATGTTGTTGGGCATTGGAGTTTTCTTGGTTTTGGAAGATGTGTTGTCGGTGTTAGTTCTATTTTTGGGTCTAGATTGATCTAGAGGTCAAGTTCTTTGGTCTAGAAGTCAAGGTTATGTTATGGTAGTTGTATAATGTGTGGATAATGTTTTGGATCTGGATTTGGTAATGTATGTAACATGTTGATGTGTTCAATAAGGAATGTCGTGATACAGTCTACTTCTCATTCCTTCCCACCATTAGAATGTTTAGTGGCAACCTATTTTAGATCTTTGTCTTGGCCGACTTAGAGGATTATGTTTTTCTAGAGATAGTATATATAGGAGTATGATTTGGATAAATTCATGCAGCTTTTTGTGTTGAAGGTATATGAGATTGAAAAAAATTGAGCTGATCTGTAAGAGTTGTGTTGAGGATTGTCATCAGAAGTAGTTCCAACAATCTAGACTATGTTTCAATGGTGGATTTACTTTTCATGTTTCTCTCTTTGATAGTGATCCTTTTTCTGGTCAGTGAGCCCTCCTATAGTGAGAATTTCTCAGCAGTGAGCATCTTGGTAGTGAGCCATCCTATTACCAAAATTTTATCACACCTAAAATTTTGGTGACCTATTACAAGTCTAATGTATTGCAGATAAAAGGCACACAAAAGCTTTCAAATTTTGATATATTTATTAAATAAACATGTATGCCATACAAGTATCTTATTTCTAGATATGCAATGTTTGAATCAAGAAATTCATACAATGAATAAAACATCTACACGTAATACAATTTTATTCATAAAAGAATAAACTGTTTACAAGATCCCACACAAGTCATGGTAATAGCTAAGAAGAGATCTTACTGATCATATCAATATAAATACAAAAGAAAGAGAATAATGTATAGAGAAAGGAAAGAAAGAACCCATCATTGCCTGGATAGGTTGATGAGTTTTGTAGAAATTTCTTCTGATCAGCTTAGTTGAGTCGAGCACCTCATTGTCCACTCCATGAGATGACATGAAATAGAGAGATAAATGGTTTTGTTAGAGCTTCAAGTTATTACTTTCGCTTCTACATACACTATGCTACTCTTATTATGCCTACACTACTATATCAGTTTCAGAACAAAGAAGATCATTGCAGAAAAGATGCCATGAGATATCAGTGAGAAACATGTTTTTATCTAACTTGTTTGTTTCATATGCAGATACAAGTTTTCATTTCATAAATATCATGTATGTGGGTTAAAATGGGCTCCTGAAGGTGTTGATCTTAGCATAATTCTTGTCACTCATAGGGTGACACCAATCAATTGTCGAACATGAATACAACAATTTCCATAATCCCATATACTATCATTCAATGATAATATATTTCATTCAATGGCAATACATACAAAAATGAACATGGTTGCATTCAATAGTAAACAAGTGACTACAGACATCATGTGACTGATAAAACTAAGAAGGTAAATATAGATGAAATAGTACTAAACTTGTACATTAAGTTGAAGAAAGACAACCACAAACGTTTTATAGAAGCAACTACAATAGTTTATCAACAAAGGTATTGAAAGCATCATAATAGCCTACAAAACATAGTTTGATGTTCAAACGGAGTTGCACATAGTAAGATGATGACTTGATGTACATGTCAGCCCATAACTTATAGAAAGATGACCTAAGACAAAGTACTCAAACACACTATCAATATTCTCATAAATGCTTGAGACAGTATAAAGGTTACATTTATGGGCAGGGTCAAAGACAGTACCAAAGATATCAAGCATAGTATTAACACCTTTAATCTATAGCTTCATGGTTACAAAGAATCAATAGAAGAAGCTCCAAACTCAGAGCTATAGATAGTGGTGACAAATATCTTGTCACCTTTGATGAAAGAGCACCAACAAAGCATGGCAATGGAAAAATAGCAAATGTTCTTCTAAAAGCAATCAAAGATGATCAAGACTTAAAAACATCATGACAGAGAACCATGTAAGATTTAATGATAGTGAGTGCATATCACAAGTAATAAAAGTACAAAGACAACCATCAAAGAAAAGTAGATCAACATCAATATCCTCGCCATGATAATCAAATAGCAATGATCATAACAATAGCAATGATTGTCTAGAGGAGCATTCATAGTCATAATTGAAAGATACAGTGACATTAAAGAGAGTCACAGTTTGAAAGATGGTTTCCATAGTACAAGACAATGTCTACAAGCATCAGTGATCTTTACCACCAAAATAGAACATCAATAGAATCTATAAAGATAATATAGCAAAGAAGGTTGACGATCAATTTTGACTAAATGAATATTAAGAGAATACATATAGTGTGTATAGATGTCATGTAGCAGCTTATAAAAGAACTGACAAAAGATCAATGAGTAAATTACAAGAATATAAAAAAGATAATAAGGGCAGTGTTGAGTATCTATAGTATATTAGACAGTGAGCAATCATTTAATTGTGCTTGAAAATCAATGGGAAATAAGAAGAGATTTAAAAGAGGACAACCATACCTTTCATCACCAAGTGCTTAAGAACAAAGAAAATCATAAATATCAAATTTGCAAAGATTAG
Organism: Cryptomeria japonica; assembly: GCF_030272615.1. Lineage (NCBI taxonomy): Eukaryota > Viridiplantae > Streptophyta > Pinopsida > Cupressales > Cupressaceae > Cryptomeria > Cryptomeria japonica. The sequence continues at coordinate 806,950,252 of NC_081409.1, read as the reverse complement.
CATTAGCAGTGTAGTTATAGTGCCAATCATTTCTCATAATGATATCTATAGGATTACGTCGATTTAGAAAAACTTCAAAGGATAGATACTATACCAAGAGCATCTACATTTCAGAATGAAGTCATATTACATAGAGTAGTCAATTAAGATTCTAAGGAAGGAATAATCACACCCAAATTACCATCATATCACAACCTAGTATTTGAAGTATACATCTATGGAACCTTTCAAAGGAACAATGCATAGCTACAAATACTATTGAAGACTCACAAATATTGTTCAAAATGACATTTACTATCAAACAAAAGATGATGTACATACAAAGGACAATAAGAATCCTTTTTAGAACACCATATAAGGTATTACGCTCCAATTCTTTAAATATGATGATGCATAGTCATCCATCAAAGGGTAGTGCTAAGATATAAGGACCACCTTAACCAAGCACATTTAAGATTATTCATGAAGGAGCAATGAAAGAGCATTAGTAGTCTTTGAGAAAATAGAATAGTGAAAGGAGCTCATAATATCATCTCTTAAAAACTATCTAAGGTGCATACACAAGTTTAGTACTCATATTTTGTCAAGAGAAACCATATTATTCAACATAAAAAGCAGTAATCCTGAGAAGAATGATCATTAACTTCATGAACCAATAAAGTAACAAATCAAAGCAATAACAGTAAGCTCCAGCATTATAAAAATCAATCAAATAGATGCATTCAGAGGTATGGACAAAGGAATAAGTCAAAGGTAAAAAATGTAGAGATCACTGCCTAATGATGCAAACTAAAAGAATATTTCAGTCATAATACTATTATAAAGATTAAGAGTAATGACAATATATTTATGTGGTACAAGAATGATTTATTTGAAAGGATCAAAATGAAAGTGAGAAAGCTTGTAACAATCCATCAAATCAATGCCAATCTTGCAGAGAATATTTGCAATCTTGATGAAATTTTGTGCCATAGTGAACAAAGAAGGTACATATTGATCTTCTTCACTTCCAACAAAAATCAATTTTTTGAGACCACATTCAAGGAGATTGTTTCAAAGCATAAAGCTATTATTTTAACCTACAAACCAAGTGTTTCTTTCTTTTTACATCAAATCCTTTAGGCAGTTGCATATAAATTCTCTTCCAAGTATCCATGCAAAAAGGTAGTTTTAACATCAATTTGCTCAATCCCAAAATTATTAATATAAACAATTGACAAAATTAATTTAATAGAGGACAATTTAGCGATAAGAGATAAAATCTCACCAAAATAAACACCATCTCTCTAATGAGTATCCTTTAGCTACTAGTTTAGCTCTATACATTACTAATGAACAATCTAATCCAAATTTCTTTTTATGGACCCATTTACAACCAATGGCTTCTCTTCCCTTTGGAAAATGAAGATTTCATATATCACATGATTATATTATGATCATGTCCTCTAGCATGGCTTGTTTCCAAAAATAATAATCATCTACTAAAATAACTTGCCTATAGGATATAGATTCTTCATTAGTACTTAATAAAGAAAATATACAACATAATTTAGTGGGCTATACCTATCAACTATATTTTTTTGTCTTGTGGACCTCCTAAGAATAGGAATATGGGGCTCTTATTGTTCTTGATCTTGGTCAACCTCTTCCCATTCTTAGTTTTGTTTAGTAACTATATTTAAACCCTCATCTTCTTCTCTCTCGTCATCATCGTCATGTCCATCTATTTATTCTTCTCGAGATGCACTTTCATGCTTAATTTTAAAATGCACTCTCTTTTACTTATTCTTTCCTTTTAGCTGTTTAAAATCAGAAATAACACTAAGTTCCCTAAAAATTACATCTATGAAAAAGATAATTTTCTTGATTAGTAGATTCCATAACATATATCCTTTGGCATTATCACCATATCCAATGAAAATGCAGTTTTTATCTTTTTGATCCAACTTAGTTTGTTTTTATTTAGGAACATGAACATAAGCCTCACTTCTAAATACCCTTAAATGTGAAAAAGAGGATTTCTTACATATCCACTCTTCATAAGGTGTTTTATTGAGGGCCCTACAAGGAGATCTATATAACAAGTAACAAGCAATACTTACAACTTCTACCTAAAAGTATCTATCAAGTCATGAGCCACTTAACCTACTTCTAGGTCTCTCCAATATTGTTTGAATTTACCTTTCTACCACTCCATTCTATTGTGGGGTATACATAGTAGTTATTTGTCTTACAATTCCTATACACTTATGATTGTACCAATCATGTTTGTGTCAACTTTGTTTCTAGGATGAGAGACAATAAATCCTAATAGTTTATTAGCATCCATATCAAACACATACTTAAGAGATTTAGTATCATCTTATATAGTCAATTTATTTCAAAGATAAGGCAAATAATCATAATGTAAACTTGATGAGCCTTTGACTTATCCAAGATATCATTGACTTAAACTTCTAAGGACTTTTGAAAAAAATTATGAGCATAATAACCATTGCACATTGGTAGGTTTCCCTAGCATTATTCAACCCAAATGAAATGACTACATAATAGAAGTTACCCTAAGGGGTTTTGAAGGTTGTCTAATATTGATCTTTAAATTTAATAAGGATCTAATTGTAACTGAAGAATCCATCTATAAAGGAAATTAAGGTGTGGCCTATAGTCAAATCTAAAATCATATTGATATTAGGTGGTGTAATGTCATCTTTAAGAGAATCCTTATTAAGATTAAAAAATTTAATGTAAACACAATACAAACATTATACTTAGTAACAACAACAATATTCAAGATCCAATATGATTAGTCAATAAGATAGACAAAACTAGGTTTAAGAAGCTTTTCTATCTCAGTTTTAACCAATAAGGAAAACTTGGGATTTATCTTACAAACATTTTTCTTGATAGGCTTGAAATAAATACATATAATAATATTATGAACCACAATGAATTCATCAATACCCGACATATCCATATATGACCAAGTAAAGCATATAGGAATAACAATATAAGAGATCAAATTATGAATTAGATTCTTGTGAGGAAAGGCATTTTAAAATCTTAATTACCTAATTAGAGGACTTAGGATTCATAAAGATATTAGAAGTATCTCCCTTAGGGAGATTACTATGGACTTCAATACACAACATATACATGTTCTCAACATTGTAAGATAGAGAAGCTTCCTTATCACAACTCATAACAAACTCTCCAAAGTAGTCTTGACTATTCATGAAATATGAGAATTGACACTTACTTTAGTAAGAAGTGTAGTGTCCTAATATTCCACCTTTGTACAATTTGGACCGCATTGGGTCTCTACCTTAGTGTTTGCGCCCCTAGGCCTTACTAGGACCTGACTGTACTTGCACCATGCAAGAATGTCTTTATTTTAACCATGGATGTTATCCTAGCATCTTATCTTAGCCCTAAATAGGAGTAGGACTAGGGAACTATGCTCTTGTCCTAATTAGGACCAAGGCACCACACTTTTGTCCCCCTTAATTGGCGCCTCTTTTAAAACCTTTTCCCTATTTCAAATTTAAGTAGGATTCTTAGCTTTGTGTTGGCTCATGTTGGGACATTAGCAAGTTTTTCGATGGGTAATTATAAAAGGAGACTTTCCCTCTCATTTTGCAAGCACAGACATATGAAATTCAAATTGACATCAAGCATTCAATCATTCAAGAGAAATTGAGCAGCAATTAGTCCTCCTTCATGCCTCAAAGGAGCAGTAAAGTCAAGATTCAAGCGTTAAAGTGGAGATTTTCATCCTATTTTGTTGAAGATTTCATTAAACCCTAATCTCATGTGGAGACAAAAACAAATTTATAAGGAGGTATCTCATTTTTTTTTTCAATCATTATTCAGCATCTCCCTCAAAAGGAGAATATTCCTTATAGCAATTTCAATTATCTTTATCTCAATTTCATGGTCAATTCCAAAACCAGGGTTGGACTTAGGCAAGCCCCTATTCCCAACCTATTTCCCTTTCTTTTTGTGTGCAAGAAATAGGTATAGAGATATGATCTTTATAATAGGCATTATTTGTAGAGATGAATCAACCCTCTTTGGCATGCCAAAAGTTAGGAGAACTAGAGCAACGGCTGCTTTGGCCCTAGCATTTTTGGATAATTTGGGGGATCAGATCTGAATCTGCATATAGTACTTAGATCCATGTATGTGCCTCAATTTCATGACTATAGCTCATTGTTTCCATATTTTTACCTTCATTTTCATCATTTTTCCCTAATTTCAGCATTTCAACTCACAAAAGAGGGCAAATCAATTAACACCCCCCCCCAACTTGAATCCAATTAGTATTTAGTCCTTAGCATTAGTGACTTGTGACTAAATCTATTGGGTTGAACCCTCTTTTCAATGTAATGGTAAATTAGTGGCTTTCATCCTTGTAATGGTGGAAACCCTAATTTTTCACCTTTACATTTTGTTAAACTTGACTCATTACAACTTTAATTTTGATTTATGTTCTCAGATCTGAGTGTATATACAATTGAAAATTCAATTTTTATTTACAAGTTTGATTTCCTTGCAAATTTTAAAAATTTAGAGGTTAATTTCACTAAAACCTAATTTTAAAATTTAAATTTGAGCTTGTAAATTGCTTAACTTGGATTAATTATTCTAGATTTGAGTGTTTTTCAATTTCAAAATTCAAATTTTAATTTTCAAGTTTAATTTCCAATCAAATTTATAAAATTAAGTGGTTAATTTCAAAAATCCTAATTTTTAAATTTAAAATTGATCTTGTGAAGTGCTTAATTTGGATTAATTATTTAGTTTTTTTCCACTGAAAAATTCAAATTCACTTACATTTTAATTCCCAATCAAATTTCAAAAATTAAGTGGTTAATTTCAAAAACCTTAATTTTTTAATTTAAAATTGAGCTTGTGGGTTGCTAAAATTTTAAATTTACAATTTAAAATTTGATTGTTAATGTTAAATAAAATTCAAAATTGCATTCTTGAATCAAATTTTAAATTTTAAATTTAAATTTTAACTGGTTAATTAAAAGAACCCTAATTTTTAAATTTAAATTAGCCTTGTGGGTTGCCCAATTTTGGATTAATTATTTCCATTTCAAAATTACAACTTTGGATCTAGTTTTCTTGGATGATCTTTATGAATTCATCTTTTTAAAATCATAAATCAATTTTTTTAATTAATTATTTCTGATTTATGGAGAAACTTTTGTGGCTCCTCCAAAGTTATTTTGCATGGTTGTAGATGGGTGCTGGGAATGGTGCCAAATTAGGTTTTGGTATGATTGGTGGACTGGTGATGGCTGCCTATCGGATTATGTTTGGGATTCTTCTTTCAAATAATTATGCCTCAGCAAAAGTGGCTCCTGGGTGGCTGATTATATTAGAAATGGAGCCTAATCAGATCTCAATTTTGTGGATAATGCTCTGACACCTATGCAATCTTTGTTGAATTGTATATACATCCCCCACTCTCATGTGGAAGATGAAGTGTTCTGGAATTTCTCCTCTTCTAAGAAATTCAAGGTTGCTGATGCTTACAAGTTTATCTCCAGAAACTCCCTCCCCCACTTCTAGGTAGGTATTTGGAATAAGCTCTTAATTTCAAAAATTAACATTTTCTTCTGGTTGTTTGTGCAGGGTAAGATCTCTACCATTGACAATATTTGTAAATGAGGTCTTCCTCCTACTAATAGATGTTTCCTTTGTACAGAAGTAGAGGAAAATGGTGGTCATCTGCTGCTTCATTTCTCTTTTGTCAGGGATATCTAGAATTTCTTTCTTGATCTCTAGAACACGAATTGGGTCTTCCCTGTTTCTGTTACAAGGTTATGGTTTGAATGGAATTGCCCCTTTGACAATAAGGCTTTGGGAGTTCTATGGAATATGTCTCTTCCTCATATTGTTTGGGGTATTTGGAAAGAGAGAAATAATAGTCTTTAGAGATTTGAAATCTTATGCACTTGTTTTGGCTACTAGAATTCATAATTCTACCAAGGAGAATTTTCTACACTCCTACCCTAGTATAAAGAATAACCATCACCTCCCTACTCTCCAGGAGGAATGAAATACTATCAAATAGTGGCAAATTGATTGGAATATTACCATTTCAGTGCACAAAACAAAGCAGTGTAGATAAAATGTTCTTTGGCATCCCCCCCCAATGGGATGGATCAAAATCAATGTGGATGGGATAGCTAAAAGGAATCTTGGGCCCGCTAAGTGTGGGGGAGTGGCTAGGAATCATATGGGTCTACTGGTTTCTGCGGTGGTGCTCCCTCTGGGCATCCAGTCCAATCACTTTGCGGAGGCCAATGCTGCCCATATTGGGTTACACATGGCTAAAAGAGAAGGGTTTAGAAAGGTCTGGTTGGAGTCTGACTCACTAAACACTGTCAGTTTTTTGAATGGGTGCATGGATCCTAGCTGGACAATTGCCAATCTGATCAAGGATTACCGAGATATAATAGAAGACTTGGATGAATTCAAAATTTCACAAAGTTTTTCGGGAAGGCAATAAAGTGGCTGATCTACTAGCCAACTTGGCAATGGGCTATGTGGTGGCTAAATAGTGGAGCAATAGGGACTCTTTCCCAAAAAACCTGTGCAATCTGGCTTGTGATGATTCCACCCACTTGCGCCAATCAATAAATTTTAATCATGATTTGATGGAGTTGTAGGGGAAATGACTATTTTTTATTTTCTCTAACCGAAGATCTAGAAACTTCCCTTGTTCCTGGATTTTCTGTCTAATTGTGTGGCCCATTTTTTACTACTGTTCAAAGACTTTTTTGCTATGGGCCATCTCTTGCTATAGTTTGGAGACTTCTCTGGTGCAATCCATTCCTTGTTGATTAGCAACCCAGAACATTATTGGTGGGGACAAGAATAGGCAAGAAGCACATACTTTTGAGAAATGGAAGAAAAACAAGGAGGTGTGACAAGAAATCATAGATGGGAGAATTGTCCCCTTCTTGGAAAAACTCCATGGCCCTTCTCCTCTACTAGTAGAAACCTTTGTCAATGGGTGGAAGAAATGATTCATAAGGGCTTATGGTGCTTATTACCAGTTGGACGAAACCCTTGTGGTGGCAGTTACTGGTCTGGTGATGAGTGGCAGAAGATTCTATAAAGACAGGAAAACTGGGGAGGAAGACTTGGTGAATTTTTTCAACAAAGACAAGGAGTGCGCAAGAGTTAACAAAATGAATGATGGTGGCTACAACAAGAAAGATCTTATGGCTTGTTGGTTGGATATGGCTGAGTTCATCATGAGGTATATTACGCTTGATGGCAGATATGCCTATATCTTTTCCTACCATTTTATCATTTTGAACCATTTTAGGCATGGTAAAATCATTTCCTTTCATTTCTATCTAGCCTCCTCTTTAGAGAATAGTCTTGAAAAACATATGGAGAACCCAAATAATCCTGTTCTCCATGAAGGGCTTATTGTTCTCATCATGGAGTACGCTAAGGCCCTTGAAGTTGTGCCCTCTCTATTTGAGAAAGGCCAACATTCTAATAGTGAGGAAGTATCTAACTCAGAAATGGATTTGGAGGATAGTGGGGGTGTAACTCCTTTGGATGACCCTGATTATAAGCCAATGGAAGAAGGTGAGATGATGGCCACCCATGGTACGTTTAGTAGTAAGAATCCCCCCATATGGGTAGACAACAAATATAAATCTACCAGCAAGATGATTTCTAAGGTCGAGCCTCTTTCTAAAGAGAAGAATCTTGCAACTAAGGACTATGGTCCAAAGACTTCAGACTAGGAAATCAAACTAGACATTCCTATTAATGTCCTGAAGGAAAAACAAGGGACCATGCCTAAAGAAGCGGATAGTGGGTTACAAAGAAATGGTTCTCTGAGGAACCTAGTGATGGAAGTGACAAACAACTGGGAGTACTGCTAGAAGTGGGCGGAGAGAGAAATTGATACCCTCAAAGTTGGGGTTAAAGAGATAATAGAAATTTTCATAGCTTCACCAGAGCCTAGCAAGTCTAAAGAAGCTCATGAGTATGACCCAAAATCTCTCCCAAGATGTTGAGATTATGAAATCCAACCATGAACCAAGAATTGAAAAGGTGGAACAATCTATGGAAGAGATAAAGAAAAATATCAAGAACCTCATCGACATAAGCATGGAGGCCATGGATAATAGTATGGAGGGGCTCCAAAAGATCAATGTCATGGTTGTGGAGTACAGATCCATCCACCATGATCCTGAAAATGATCTTGGAGGTGAAGAAATTGCTAGTGGAGGAAACAAAACCATAGGCCCTAGTCCCATAACAAGAAGCAGGAGCAACAAAAAAGGCACTTCCGGATTCATTACGGAAGAGTTGAAGGGAATCAATAAGACTACATCCAGAAGAACAAGGAGCTAGTGCACTCTCTTATTTGAGTGCTTTTGGTTTGTTGTCTCTGTCTCTTTTGCTTTCGTGTCTATTCTGGGGTGCTCCCCTGTTTTTCCTTTGGTTTATGTATGTTTGGCTGATGGTCAGATTTTGTAAAACTTTTGGTTTCAAGTCCATGTAAAACCTCTTTATCTTTATCAAAAACAATCATTTTTACAAAAATTTTGCATTGTTTAATTATTTTAAATTTTAAATTTCAAATTTCCCATTTTCCTTCCTTAGTGCATGAGTCTTACTATTATTAGTCCAACCTATAGTATCCCCATGAGTAGAAGTTGTAGAATTAAGGCTTACCAAGGTTTAATTACCATGGAAATGGAGCCTAATTTTGATAACTTGTTCTATAAGGATGTTGGTTGATCTTCCAATCCTATAAATTATGTCATTATCCTCACTCTTTTCTTATTACTCATGATGTGGATGAATCACTAACTAGGGTTTTCATTTACCAATTGGCAAAGATTGAGAATAAATTTGAAAATCTTCAACAATGGATGATTCAATAATACCCAAAAAGTGTGGCTCTACCAATGATTAAAGGATTAAAAAGAATGGTTCAGAGTGACAAACTTGGTGTTCATGTTCTGTGTCATATTTCTCATGTTGTGGATACTATTATGAAGAGTTATGTTGAAGTTATCAGTTATACACAACCTCCTAGTCATGGTAATCTTTCCATTCCTATTATTAGTGTTCCCACCTTTACATATAACATCATGGCTATGTCTACACAAAATATCATAGCTACAAATGTTAGTCAATGGGGGCAATTCCTCTAATCATAATTCCTTCATCCCTCCTACCATGAGTCTTCCATTCATTACCCAATCCTCTCCCATACCCACCTATCATAGTGTCTCACCTCCTTATTCTCAAGCCCCCCCTTCATTCAACAATGTTATCCCTCCTCAATCCGACATGTCCAATTTTAATCCTTCCACTTAAGCTACCATAAATAATCTAGCTCAAAAAATGTCTGCCATACAACAAGTATCTTTTGTGAATCAATGAAAGTATAATGTACCCAAATTTGATGTATTGGACTCATTATCCAATGACATTGTTCATGTTGTCCCTCCTCAATATGTGGAAGTCACTCAATTGGATATTTGTACTGGAAAAGCCTACCCTTTTACTCATGTGAAAATATTTCAAACTTTGTGTAGTGACTTTGCTCATCACCAAATACTTTTGGCTAAATTTTTTACTAGAACGCTTAGGGATAAAGCTTTGCAATGGTATTGTTATTTGCCTCTTTTGGAACTCTATTTTTTCTGCAAAATTTAGGGTCCCCTAAGGAAGAAAATCTAATGAACACCCCAAAAATGCACTCATCAATCCTAATCCTAATAAACAATTTGATCTTCCAATTATGTTCACCACCCATAAATAAGCATAATCACCCATATAAAACTTCCCACAATCAGATTTGATACTTATTTCAGATGGCAAAATTTAGGGTGCACATGAGCTCGAGTAACAACCATTATGAGTAGGCATTTTCAAGATTCAATATCTTTGTATCTATAAGCTTTCATGCTAAACTAGTTGTACCAGTCAATTCTCTTATCAACAAAGTATCCCTATGCCAAATTGAAGAATCCTAGGAAACCATCTGCTATTTTTTCAAACGTCAATTTCATTTGCAATTTATTGATTTTTTTACTTGGACATTGTAAAACTCACCAATGTAGCCTTCTATTGAGATTAGTATTTCACACCCTAACTACCTTCAGGCCAAACCAATTGATCCATGCAATTTTTTGTATCACAATGAACTCTGGTGCATGCTTTTAGAGCCCCATTAGTCCATTTGATATTTTTTCCAAACTTACACCAAATGCAATTTATGCAAATCTGAAACTTGCACAAGGTTAAAATCAATTATGGAGCCCACTTTGAAAATTTATATCTCTCACCTCATAATAAATTTCTCAGAGCCCAATTGCATTACAATCTCTAGTTAAATGTTTACATGATTGGAAACTCTCTTAACCTCTTGGTGTGATTTGGTCGGTTTTCAAGGTTGAATCTAGGTGCAAAAAACTAAGTTTGGACATTTTTACAAAGGGACAAAAATGCACAATTCGATAATGTTTAAAATCAATTCATGATCACAAACTTGCTCCAAATTATTCCTATCACCATTGCAAGTGGATTTATTGGCAAATATGTCAGAACAAAATTAAGTTTTTGGTTAAAAGGGAGAGCACTTTCACCAAATTTTTCTTTGCTAATACCAGGCTTTTCCACTATGGATACTGGTTTGAGAAGAATGGTTTATTTGATCATCAGATGAGATTATTATTGTTACAATTTCATTAATGAAAGACATGAATAGCAAACCAGATTTAATAATGTCGAAGGAGGACCTAACCTCATCTCTCACAAGGGTAAATATTTCACTTTCGAGAATCTTGATAATTTAAATCAATATTTTTGAGGCTATTCAAATCCAAGTTGAATGGTTGATTTCATATTTTCACTATATGTTGTGGGTAAATGCGGCTCCCATAAGGGTAGAGCCCAACACAAGGTTTTAAAAGTGGCGTAGATGAATATCATAGCACGAAACAAGAAGTTGGTTTCTGACCTAAAGATATATTATTTAAATTAATTTGATTTAAATAATAATTCATTTAAAATATATACATATATATATATATAAATATATAAAAATGCAATAGTTATAGATGAGAGGGATAATATTCGGAAGAAGTGAAAATTTATATCATTCTAAAATGATTTAAATTAATTATTATGAACATTATAAAAAGGGGGAAAGATAAATTATTAGTGACAAATAGAAATATTACAACATGAAGTTGTGGGCCACCTAGTTTTCTACATAACGCACCATTAGTGACAAATATAAATATTACAACATGAAGTGGTGGGCCACCTAGTTTCCTATATAACATCACACATCTGCAAAGGCAAAAATGGATTTAACAAAGAGGCAGGTTATACCGAAAAGTGGGAGTTATCAAGAATGCAGTGGATCCCACTGTGAATGTAAGGACTATCGAAGAAATTAATATCATACCTCACCAAAATATGAATTTCGGCAGAACAAAGACTCTCTTCAAAACTAAAAACGGCTTTCCCGAAATGCAGTCTTACACGGAAAAAATCAAGGATGCCCTAATTTGGTTGCACAAGGAGATGAGCATACGGAAGAAATTTGGAGTGAGCCTCCATCGATGCATAAAAGGTTTTTGCAATTGCAGAAATCGAATCGACTGACAGTGCTCACAGGGTCTCAGGAAATGCCTTGATTTCAGAAGATTTCGAAAATGTAATGATCAAACTCTTTCCTGCCGACATCAAAATGAAAGCTTGGGAGCTAGATATCGACAGGCATCCACGCACAATGATTAGAGATTCATGATGTGGAATCACGGAAACAGCATATGGATAGTTTGACAAAGCATCCTCAAAGAGAAGTAATCTCGTGGAACGCAGTGATTGTGGATGTACCAAGAAATATCATCTCATGAAATGCAAATATTGTCTATGTACACAAAATGGACTTATTGAACGACTTCGAAAAACTTTTAAGCATGTGTAATTGGCAGGCCTAACACAGCCTCTACCCGAGCCAATAATAGAATTTTTGGAGTGAACTATCCATTAAAATATTAAGGATAGAGGAGTTATAATGGATACTAAAGATACAACTGCCCCTCTAGACATGCGCTTAAGATGCAAATATGCATTCAAAAAATTGTTTTTCTAGAAAGCCTCAGACGAGTATTAGAAGACATTGATTTATTAAAGATTTTCCAACAAAAGTGCAGAATCATGATCTCCTAGGGTTCACCAAATCTTACCAACATAGAGAAAATCATTCTGTGGATATACCATGACTTCAAAGGTGCCCTATCCATGATGGGTCCACCCTTCAAAGTGCAGATGTCGATTTGGAGGAAGTTAACAATACTTGTCAAATGTATATATGATATGCAATATGGGGACATACTTGAGCCCTATGGAATTATTGATGAATTAGCTCATCCATAGTATGTGTGAATTGTTGCCCTAATGTACTTTTTAGGCCAATCTCCAAAATTAGTAGGTGTTTCCACATAAGGTGAAAATAATGTCAGATGAAATGAGAACGAATGCAAATAAAGTGAAGGCATTTGAGATATTCGAGAGGAATGCCAATCGTTTTCTTAATATTTGCGGATGATTGGGTAAGCCCTAAAATGAAGAATGTTGAAATATTAAGCCAAGAGATCCTAATCAAGTCACTATTTCAGAGAATTTGGATTATCCTGGAAGTATTTTCTCTAAAAGACCTCTTAGGGTAATATTCGTATTATGGAAGTGGAAAGGTTGAAAGAGAATAAAAAATAAAAAATATTGATTGACAAGGTGTTAAATAGAAAGTATATCTGATAGAGATTATAAATACAAAAATCATAACACTCTTGCGTGGGAGTGAGATTGCATTTCACAGAAGACGTTAAAATGAGCGGAGACAAGAAGATTATAACAAATAAAAGGTGGATTGAGATGATAAAATGCAGACTTTTTCATTAAGGGTGAAATGGAGGTAAGACGAAGATAATTAAGGTGTTATAAATCTAAATATTGTACAAAAGGAGATAAATATCACAATTCTGTCATTTAGCAAAGATGGGATTAAAGCGAAATAAAAGAAGATTATTCCCAGAAAAGTACAATTAAGATTTTATTCTCACATAGGTGAAATGAAATGATTAAATCAAGGGGGAGAATAATCATTGTGCATAATAACTAAGTGAATACAAAATGAATTCATGTGCATAAGTCCATACGGAGTATATTAATTTCTGCGGGGCTGAAATCATTTTTCTGGAAAGTAAGAACAAGACAGAAGGATGTGCATAAATCAAAGAATCAAGTGTTCATTAATGAAATAATTAATTACTTATATCTTTTGGGTGGGTAGTTAATTAATTTTTTATTATCATGGGATGTAACGGTCTAAAGCTCTCCTTTAAATTTATAAAAGGGAAATTAGGATCGATTAGAAGAGAACAATATAAGAAACAATTTAGGATCATCCCACTTTTCAATTCTATTTGGTGTAAAAGATTATTGAGAATAATTTTCAATTCGATTTTGTTATTTTGATTCTGAGAAATCAAAGGCGGTTAAAGTGTTTTTCTGCATAGGGTGGTTATTTTGTTATTGGATTGATTACAGTGTTAGCTTCTTTCTAGGAAAGACTAAAATCGCCTCTAACAAGGAGAATATAAGGAAATAAATTCATAAGACTCTAAGCCTAATATGTGAAGAAAGCACTGGTCTAAACCATATATTTATAATCACATAAGATTATATTTTATTTTTCAATTTTATGCAAGTAGGAGATAGGAGTAGGGTTAGAAGTTAAATTAATTTATTCCACAAGTTCATGCCATTCTGAAATAGAGATAAAGGATAAACTAAAGGAAGATAAAATTTGCTTAATTGAAAGGTGCACCCACCTAGGTTTAGCAGAACCTAAAGAGTAGGGAATTAGCAACCTTGAAGGTTCATTCTGTTAAGTTGGCCAAAATTGACTACCTAATTCAAACATAGAGATTGACATCCTCTTAGGGTTGGGTCACCTACAATTTTGAGCTCCAACAAATTGGCAACTCTACTAGGGAGATAGTTGATAGTTCCATTTGGAAAGAAGAAGATGAGGCATTTCTTTTGGCAAAACACTGAAGAGAAGCATAAGATTGCACTAATAGCTTGGGATAAAATTATGAAGCCTAAACCGGTGGGTGGCTTAGGCATCAAGGATTTTAGATTACAAAATATAGCTTTGGGGGCCAAACTAGTATGGAAATTTATTAAAAACCCAAATGCATCTTGGGTCAGAATGCTAGCAACAAAGTATCTCTCAAATCAGATTAATCTAAACATCCTCAGATCGAGGTCATTTTTGAAAGGATCAAGAATATGGAATTTCATCATCTCTTGTAGAAACCTAATCTCAAACTCAGTCTCTTGGGATATTCATGATGTTTCAGCAAGCCTATTTTGGGAAGACTCTTGGGGTGGTTATCCACCCCTGGCAAATATAATGCATATCCCTGCAATAGAAAACTGGTTCAAACAGAATTGGGGAGTCAGAGTTAAAGACCATATGGAAATAGTACATATACCAAACACACTATGCTGGAAGTGGAAATCAATGGAGGGCCTGCCAATTCCAAGGGAGGACCTGGAAGAGCTTTTAGGTGAACTACAGGCGAGAAACATCACCTCTAGAAGAGGGGAAGATTCACTCATCTGGGAGCCTTCCAAAACAGGAGAGTATAACTCAAAGGATGGATATAGAGTTCTGGTTAGCCCAGTAGAGCTCAACAACCACAATATCCAAAAAAAAACCCTAACTATAGATAGGTTCACAAGAATGGGCTATGAAGGACCTTCAAGATGTATACTTTGCAAAGCCCGATTGGAGACAGTGGACCACCTCCTCTTGACCTGTCCCTTTGCCTCTAAATGTTGGAGATGGCTCTATGCAAAATTGGAACTGATCTTAGTCTTGCCGAACGAAATCAAGCCTCTATTCCAAAGTTGGCCTCTACATACAAAGGAGAGCTTGCTGAGCCAAATTATGGAAATTGCTCCATCATGCTTAATTTGGAAAATTTGGAAAGAAAGGAACCGTAGGCTATTTGAAGGTAAAGCTAGAAATTAGAAATCAATTCTAAATTCAATAGAATCGGCAATAGTGGATTCAATCAATAGCAGAACAACCTTTGCTCCGAATTAGTCTAAAGTTTTCTCTTCATGGGATAGGAAAATTAGTCAAAACTGGCAAGGAATCATTATTCCCTCACTCTCTCGCCATAACTCAATTAAAAGGAAAGGTGCAATCTGGTCTCCCCCGAAGCCAGACTGGGTGAAACTAAATTTTGATGGGGCCTCCAAAGGCAATCCAGGCCCCTCCGAAATAGGCTATGTCATCAGAGACCAATCAAGAGCAATCATCGAGAAAATGGGAAAAGCAATCCCTCCAGACACTAATAACATAGCAGAGTTCACCGCTCTACTATTAGGCCTGAAAGATTGCATCAACCATGGTATCAAAAATATTACAATGGAAGGAGATTCAGAGATAGCAATTAATGCTATAAGGAAGAAGTCAACCCCCAATTGGAGGCTTCAAGCTCTATTGGAGAGAATTCTAGAAATCCTAAATAGTTTGGAACACTTCGAGGTAAAACATATATATAGAGAAGCAAATATAGAGGTGGACACACTAGTAAAAGTTGCAGCTTTAGGAACCTTTATTCACTGGTGGTCACAGGGATCTTAGCCTTCTGCTAATTTAGATCGACCAAGCTAATATGACTGATCAGACAAGGTTCGATTCACTACTTACCAGTAGACTGGAGGAATGCATAAATCAAATTCAAAAATTCTTTACTTGCCCTCCTTTTGGCGGCTAACACCAACGGTCACTCTCCTTTTCAAACTTACCACTCAACTAACCTTGGGGTGCAAGGTGGGTCCGGTAAAGCAGAGTAGACTAACCGGCAACATTAATACGGGACCTACTAAAGTCCAGCTGGTGAGTGTCACCTCTTTGTCCTTGCATGAGTTGTCCGAACGCTAATCTCTCCCTCCGTATTTTAATGGATTTGGCTTTATTTGAGCATTTATTCTCTACCACCTTCGTGTGAGTTTTAATTGCTCTTGTTTTCCCATCATTGCTTGTTGAGTTGTGCACCCGCTTTCCTATAGAAGAGTCCATTTATCGCTTCTCATTTTCATTTTGGCTCTATTGGTTTCTCTCTGGCTCTCCTCTTGCTTGTCTATGGCCATGGTTGCCATGTCTTTTGAGCCCCCTTTCGGCTTCATCATGAGTGTTTATCCTAGGCCCATTTCTTGCTTTGGTGCAGACACCCCCATCTCACTTGGTGCTTCTACCCATCAAGTTTCTTTCAGAAAGATTATAGACCTGAGACTCAAGTGTCTCCTCATCTACTTGGACCCTCCAGTTCTTTTAGCAATCAAATTGATTCTGGGGAGCACTCATTTGAGCAGAGATGAATACCCAAGAGACCACCAGCATTTCATCTAGATTTGTGGTCATCTAGATTTGTGGTGTCACTGCTGGATCAGAAGCTTTCCAAGCAATTAATCTAGAACCTTACTAGGGAACTCTTCCCAACTGAAATTCTTTAAGAGCTCCAAGAAGTTCTAAATAAGGCCAATCACGATTCTGGTGTGCCTAGACCTAGAGACAGAATCCTTTTTAACGCCCTTGGTGCTCTTATCAAATATTACCCATTCCTTCTGGACCTGAAGGATAAAGAATTGAATAGGCACAAAAATTTTGTGAGTGGACGGCTGAGCTACCTCAAATGGCATTTTTAGGTGAAGATTCAGAGGCTGAAGGGCAAGAGGAGATTATGTCCCTTTTTGTAAGATTGAATGGCTTCCTGCCTATGCTTGCTGCAGAAAGAGAACCTAAACTAGAACAGAGTTGCAAAGAAGGCTCGAGCAGAGGTCGCAGGGGCAAGGGTCGTGGTAGGGGCTTCCCAGCAAGTAGAGGTCGAGGCTGCCCAAGGAACCAACTTCCTCAACTGGACATTCCCTCCACAAGCTAGGCTCTCTATGGATACCTCCTTTAAGCTAAAAGGCTCTAGTTTTGAAGGGACTTCTGTGCTTTGTAAGAGCAGAGGTTTTTTGAATATCTTGAAATTCAGTGGTAATCATATGTATTTACACTAATTAATACAAAATATGGCTTTGCCTTTACCAACCAAAAAAAAAAATATTAGATAAGTTTTAAAATTTATGTCTGCAGAATTGTTACAAGTTGTAGAAGTGACTTTGTTGTAGAAAGAATTTAGAGAAAGAAAAATCTTATCCCTCTTTGAAAGAGGTGGCGACTCTGTCTTTTGAATTAATAAAAAGGATGTCTTCTTGAAGCATATAGACCATTGGATTTTAGTAATATTCCTTATTATCCATATCATTTTCCTTTTAACCTTAAAAGGCACGTGCCAAAGTTCCATGGAGAAGGCATTTGAAAGTATTCTATAAGTTTCTTAAAAATTCAGTTTTGTGCACAATAGGTGATCATGAAGTTTTTCGTAAGATCATTAGCAGATGTTGTGGAGTAGTTCTTCAGTTTGTTGCCCTCACAAAGTATTCTATTATGGGAAGAGCTTGAGTGGTGGTTTTTGAATGAATTTAATGGAGTTCTTGAAGATAATGCATCTACCATTAATCCTTCAGTCTGTTTACTCCAGTACTCTTCATGTAAAAATGAGTTTCAATCGGATTATGACAATGCATTTAGAAGCGTTGATCCCACAATGTATATTAATGCATTGTTTGACATAAGAAAACAAGAGGGAGGAGATCCATTTTCTTTAATTAAAAGGAGATCATGAATGCGTACACCGAAATTACAGAACACTTCAGACCTCAAGAAAAAGAATGTGTTGAGTTCTTATTGAATTATATGAACCACTCTTGAAATTTCTTTCCGATTGGTTGAAACCGAAGAACTTTTCTCAAATTCCTGAATGGTTTTACACAATTGAAAATGTCAAGGAACATAATGCAAAAAATGGTGCAAGCATGGATCTAAGTAAAGATTCATATGTAGAAAAGGAGTGTTGTAATAATAAGGAAAAACTTATGGGAAACATTATCACACTTTGGAAGAAGATTGTAAAACTAAGAACGCTGATGCAACACATGAATACATTAGCAGTGAAGGGAACAAGGAAATAGATGAACCAATGATTGATTCGTTCATATCTGAATACTATGTTGACACACTCAGTCACGTTGATGCATGTACCAGTGATGAAGTGGACAAGGAGATAGGGTTACTCAATAGTGAACAGAATTCAAATCTGCTAGACATAGAGTATCAGAAATATGCTCATAGGAGCAATCGAGGTTTTGCATACCCTACACAGATAGATTTTGATAGTGAAGAGCCTACAAAGAAGAAGAAATTTTTAGACAAAATTTTGGAGGGCATGTTAGATGAAGAAATAAATGATCATGATAACCTTTGTTCCATGGATAGTAATGATGTTCATAACTGAGAGCCAAATCTTGAGGAAAACATTGCTAGCTTTATTGAGAGATGGTTTCAATTATCGGATGCTATAGCGAAAATGAAGAGTATGTTGATTATAAAGATAGATAAGTGTATACACTTAAACGTGATTTTCAGAACTTTTCAAAACCAAGTTGTATGATGGAATAATAGAAGTAAACTGCATTTTGGAAAATACTATTGAAAATACATTAAATACATTATATGAGGAGTCCTATTTTTCTGATGGATACACTAATTGTAGTGAAAGCTCAGGTATTGATCATCTAATAGAGGAAGCATATGAATCTGAAATACTTTTCAAACCTATGAATCTGAAATACTTTTCAAAACCTTTGTATGAGACAGAAACAAATGAAGATGAGATGACACCATGGAAAGGTACTTTTAAAAATAATTTTTATATATTTTCAAACTTTCAAATACTACCGTGAAGACCATCTTGTATCTGAGGTGGAGCCCACTTGGAGTGCTAAAGTTGAAAGCACAAAAAATTTAAAAATGAAAGGGAAAGTCCATGAGAAATCATTAGGGTTAATGGGTAATTTTTCTCTCCAACATAAAGTTCAGTTAAAAAATAAATCACAATGTGGGTTTTTCATTTCACAAAATTTTAGGCTGAATTGTATTGGTGGGCCACAATATGGTATATATAGTTGTAATGAAACTAAGCATAAAGAGCTGACATACACGGGAGAATGCAAATATTTTTCCTCAAATCAAGTAAAGGGATTTTATGTGGAATGTGCTATTATCAGCAAAAGACATTATAATAAAAGGATGGATGATGCATATTATGGTACAAACAACCAATCAAGTGATATCAATACTTCCTAGGAAAGAATTGGTCTTTCATAATGGTGGTTTTTAAAGATGAAGGTAAAAATAACGGAAATAATAGTTTGAATGGAAAGATGATTTGGCACATGGTCAGTTCATACCAAAGATAGTTGGATACCAAAGATAGTTGGATTCTTGTTATGTCTGTTGCAGGGGGCATACGTCCTTAGATATAGAGCTACTGTTGGAACCCTAATTTTTTGCAAAATTTAAGGTACCTTATGAAAGCAAATCTAATTGACACCCCAAAAATACATTCATGAATCCTAATCCGAATAAAAAATTGACCTTGCAATTATGTTCACCACTCATAAATAAGCATAATCACCCATATTCAGCTTCCCACAATCAGATTTAATATCTTTTTATTTGTAAGCATTCATGCTAAACCAATTGTCCAAGTCAATTCTCCTATCAAAAAAACATCCCTATAACAACTTGCAGAATCTTGAATACCATCTGCTATTTTTTCAAAGGTCTTTCATTCTCAATTTATTCATTTTGTTACTTGCACATTGCAAAGCTCACCAAAGTAGCCTTTTGTTGAGATTAATATTTCACACCCAAATTACCTTCAGGTTGAACCAATTATTCCATTCAATTTTTTGTATCACAATGAACTCTAGTGCAAAATTTTAGAGCACCATCAGTTCATTTTTTTTTTTTTCTAGCCTAGACCAAATGCAATTTATGCAAATCTAAAACTTGCACATGGTTAATATCAATTACGGAGCCCACTTTAATAATTAATATCTCTCACCTCAGAATGAATTTCTTAAAGCCATTAAATATTTACATGATTGGCAACTCTCTTAACCTCATGGTGTGATTTGGTCGGTTTTCAAGGTTGAATCTAGGTGCAAAAAAATAAGTTTGGACATTTTTACAAATGGACAAAAATGCACAATTTGATAATGTTTAAAATCAATTCATGATCACAAATTCACTCTAAAATATACCTGACCAGTGCAAGTGGATTAATTGGCAAAATATTTGGTTAAAATAGAGAGCACTTTCATAAAAGTTTTCTTTGTTGATACCAAGGTTTTTCATTATGGATATTGGTTTGAGAAGATTGATTTATTTGATCATCAAATGAAGTTATTATTGTTGTAATTTCATTAATGAAAGACATGAATAGAAGCCCTTAAATATGTTAAAACCTTTCGGTACTCTCAAGCAAATTATAGTGCACAGGTATAGAAGCCGAATTTCACAAATTTTGCCAAAATCCTCCTTGTTTATGGCAGAGGTATTTTATTGAATGTTGTAGTTATAATTGCTTGGAGGACGTATAATTGCTTGGAGGGCGGTACATAGCTACGAGGCATAGACAAACGTGTGAATTGCGACACTATTTCAAAGAAATGTGGCTTCATCGTTGTCATGACTGCAGAATATACACAGCTTGAATTTCTTGAAAAGAATTTAGAAATTCTTAGTCAAATTGCAATTTATGTTAAAAATGTGTAAGCAAAACAAGGCATACGAATTATTATCAAAATACCCCACAAAGATACAGTTGCCTAAATAGTGTAATTACAAAACGTATACATAAAATACCCTAGTGCAGATTATAGGTACATTTGGCATCCGTGACATTGATTTATTAAAGAGTTTCTAACAAAAGTACAAAATCATAATCTCCTAGGATTCACCAAATCTGATCAATATAGAGAAAATCATTGTGTGGATATATCATGACTTCCAAGGTGCCCTATCCATACGTCGATTTGGAGGAAATTAACAATCTTTGTCAGATGTATATATGATATGAAATACGGGGACATACTTGAGCCCTGTGGAATTATTGATGAATTAGCTCATCCATAGTATGTGTGAAATTTTGCCCCTAATGTACTTTTTAGGGCAATCTGGAAAATTAGGTGTTTCCATATAAGGTGAAAATAATGTCACATGAAACTAGAACGAGTGTGAATAAAGTGAAGGCATTTGAGATATTTGAGAGGAATAGCAATCATTTTTCTTAATATATGGGGATGATTGGGTAAGCCCTAAAATGAAGAATGTTGAAATATTAAGTATAAAGAAGCTGAGAGATCCTAATCAAGTCACTATTTCAAAGAATTTTGATTATCCTCAAAGTATTTTCCTTAAAAGACCTCTTAGGCTAATATTCGTATTATGGAAGTTGAAAGGTTAAAAGAGAATTAAAAAATTAGAGAGGAATGCATAAAAAATATTGATTGACAAGGTGTAAAATAAAAATTATATATGAAAAAGGTTATAAATACAAAGATCATAACACTCTTGCATCCGAGTGAGATTGTATTTCACATAAGAGGTTAAAATGAGTGGAGAAAAGAAGATTACAAAAACGAAAAGGTGGATTGAGATGATAAAATGCAGAATTTTTCATGAAGGGTGAAATGTGTTGGTAACAATAATGAAAGAAAACTTAAGGGAGGTGAATATGTTTTGATAAGATTAAGTAATTTAACATTAAATGTGGTTAAGGGAAAAAGCATGGTGGGACCTTACCCACAATGAGATGATACTCTGTAGTAGTATGTGAAAATGATACAATGGGGAACACACATGCATTCAACTACACTACCTAGAGCTCACTGCTCAAAATACAATAACTTAGAAGGCTACAACTCTCAGGGAAGGTTCCCTAACTTACTGGAAGTCTCACTAACTTACAAAAATATTCAAACAATAATCCAAATTACATGAATTGAAAGAATAGCATCTTCATATGCTTGATGACAGTTTCGGTTAAGAAAATTGTTCACTCTGCAACACTTCAATCTCTACTCAAACACAACATCGAATTATTTCTTCACTTGGTCACACATACACAACTCTCTGATAATGCAAACACTTCAGTGATACCCAGATTACATGAATAATTCATCTATATATATAGATCATCAACCTTGAAAACAAGGTTGGCTCAGCCCAAAATAGATCTAATTACAAAATCTCATCACACAATACAAAGATTGACCACCAAACCAATATTATTATATTAATGACATAACATGGATCCAAATAAAATTCTCAAACATGCAACACCACCAGAATCATCTCCAAGATCAACCGCAACACGCTACACCACAAAATAGGTTTTATATAGCATGAAGAACACCACCACATTAGTAAGATCACCAAAATCATACGCAATGATTAATGCAGACCATAAAAATAAATAGGGCACCGGAATATACCGAAGGAAATACCAAGCTCTATAATAGATTGATCAGAAAAACCAAACCATAAACCGAATCAAATGATATGATCAAGAAAGCTCTTGGATCCCTAAAACCAACACAAAATGACATAATGACACCAGAGATACTCCATATATCGAACCACAACCCCAATAAACCAATTTGCAACCACCAGAGCAATAAATCATAGGAATATGTTGATATCAACGACAATGACATATTCTAGCAACAACAATATCCAACAATCTCCCCCTTTGGCATTGATGGAAACATATGAATGTGAAAAATGATCAATGCAAAGAAATAAATCATCTCCAACAAAATCCCCCTAAGATCAGGCTCATCAACAAAGATAAAGAAATTTTTTCACATGCTTCTCTCCCCTTTGACATCAATGACAAAGATTCAGAAGATCTAACTCTCTCTCCCTTAGAATAAAAATATGCAAATCGTGATTCTCTCCCCCTAAAATACATAACCAGTTCAAGTGAACCTTATACTACCTACCTTAGTAGAGTAGAAGTGCCAACTCATCAACCTAGATAAGAGGATAAGACTGTGAAGTCAACTGAATTGATGTAATTCAATGCATCTAGTTATCATCAAGAGGGGGAGAGACCCCTAATGTGTCTCTCAAATAGACAAATGTATTTGCATGCAAAGGCTTAGTAAAAATATCTACAATTTGTTCCTTTGTAGACACATATTCTAGTTGCACTTCCTCTTCATTGCCTTTCTCCCTCAAGAAATGGTACTTGATTGATACATGTTTTGTCTTTGAATATTATACTAGGTTCTTGGACATATTAATAGCACTAGAATTATTATAATATATAATAGTAGGCTCATGATAAATAACTCTAGTATCCTTCAACATTTGTTTCATTCAAACTACCTATGTACAGTTACTAGTAGTAGAAATGTATTAAGCTTTAGTAGTAGAAAGAGAAACTGTGTCTTGTTTCTTACTTTCCCATGAAACCAATTTATTTCCAAGAAAGAATGCACCACCGAAGGTACTCTTTCGACCATCAACATCACTTGCCCAATCAACATCAGTATAAGCACATATCACAAAATCATCATTCTTTAGATACTATAAACCATAATTCACAATCCCCTTCAAGTATTTGAAGATCCTCTTTACAACAGTTACATGATTTTCTTTCAGATCAGCTTGAAATCTAGCAGTCATGCACACAACATGCATAATGTCAGGTCTAGTTTGAGTCAAATATAGCAGTCGACCAACCATAGATCTATATAAGGTCTAACTAGCCTTCAAAGATTCATCATTTTCAGACAATTTACAACCAATCACCATAGAAATTCTAACTAGTTTATAATCATCTAACCCAAAATTCTTCAACAATTCCTTCACATAGTTAGCTTGAGATATAAAAATACCTTTACTAGTCTGTGCAATCTGCAAACCTAAGAAAAATTTCATTTCTCCTATCATGGACATTTTAAATTCTTTTTGCATATCACCGACAAACTTCATGCTCAAATCATCATCTCCTCCAAAATTAATATCATCAAAAAAGACTTCAACAATCAAAATGTTATCATTCTCAATCTTGAAGTACATATTACTATTAGTAGTACCTTTATTGAATCCCAATTTTAGCAAGTACTTATCCAATCTAGCATACCAGTCTCTAGGGGCTTGTTTTAATCCATAAAGTGCTTTCTTCAGTTTGCATACCATGTCTTCATCATCTGATAAGGAAAACCTATCAAGTTGTTCAATGTAAACCTCTTCCTAAAGATTACCATTCTAAAAGGCTGACTTAACATCCATCTCACATAGCTTGAAATATTTGTAAGAAGCATATGTGAGCAACAATATCATAGCTTCAAGTCTAGCTACCAAAGCAAATGTCCCTTCATAGTCAATTCCTTTCTATTGAGAATATTCTTTGCATACCAATCTTGATTTGTTTTTGACAACTTCATTGTCTTTATTCAATTTGTTCCTGAATACCCACTTAGTACTAATCACATTCTTGTCTTTAGGTCTAGGCACAAGTTCCCATGTATAATTCTTTTCAATCAGATTCAACTCTTCTTCCATGGCCTTTATCCAGTTTTCATATTTACAAACTTCAAAAACATCTTTAGGCTCAATTATAGAAATCAAATGTACCTTTTCAGAAGCAAGTCTTCTTCTAGTCATCACACCTTTAATTTTTATCACCAATCATTTGATTTTCAAAATGATTCAATCCTACATACCTCGAAGTCTTCTAATTGTTGGCATTGTGTTGTCATTTATGTCAATCTCTATAACTATCATTGATGATGACTGATAGTGTGGATAGTGCAGCCAACCAATAAGCAAGTTAGAGTCACTGGTTAGTGGATGTACACGCTGATGTTAGGTGAGAAGAGACATGTACCCAGTGAACAAGTGGTATACAAGTTAGTGATTGGTGCTCATCGGTGAGTTGTATTGGTCATGTCAAATGGTAATTGATGTGTTGGTACTGACCGGTGAAGTGATAGATTAGCATTGAGCTGCTGCCAATCAGTATGCATGTAACCATTAAGAAATCAAGATGAGAAAATGGAGGAATGTAGTACAACCGGTATGCAAGATGTTGATCAGCAGGACTCCACCGGTTAGAGCTTCTATCATTGAATGAGGAGATGACTGGCATAGATTGTACTACTGTAGAATAATAAGGAAGTCACATTAATATAGGCAGGTGATTGGATGCATAGACCAAATGACCATTGTGGATGGTGAGGAAGCCTCTTAAGTTTGAGATCAGATATGTACATTGGATCAACATGTGAAGACATGATGTGCTACTGGGACAAAGAAGGAAGAGTAAAGAAGTGATGGGTTTGTCACTTTGACAAACCGGTTGAGATAATGTCTGGGCTAATGATGAAGAAGGCAAGGTTGAGAAGCTGCAGATAGAGAGTGCAACTAGTATGCAGATGCCTTAGATGTAAATAAATAAATATTGATGACATGGTGTCATCAAGGTGGTTACTAGTAAGTATGTTCATTGATAAAGATGACGAATTGAAAAGTGTAGAGCTCTTGTCTGATGAAGATGAGCATATTGTGGATTAGTATGTCTGGTGATCGGTTAAGGTGTTCCACCGATAGAGAAGCAAAGTGCAGACTTGAAGGCTGACTGATTAGGGAATAACCAGCAGTGTTAGTGAAAAGGTAGATGAACCCAATTGTGTGATGGTCGGTAATCCTATCTGAACTGACACATAGGTCTAAGAAGAGGTGGATGTCGACTATGGTGACATGTAGGAGATAGGTATCATGCATACGGTGGTTGGTGAAGTTCATGTCGGCAAGATAGATGGTGGTAGGTCAACTGAGGAAATTATGGGTAGAGTTACAGAGGGGTTGTGGCTTGAGGAAGGATGAATCAGATCAGATCCATGATGTACACTAATCAATGTAGGTTGTTTAGGTATAGATCGATGGAGGTGAAGCAGACTGCCTAGCTGTTTATGGTGTCTGACCAAGAGATGAGCCAACAAATTGAATGCAAGTTCTGTGTGATAGAAAGTGTGCACTAGAAGGCATGATAATGATAGAGATGTGCAAGTAGTTATCTCTAAGATTAGATCTAATAAGATAAAACAAGATTTGGTATGCCTCTTAATTGATGGAGAACCCTAATTGTGTCAATGTTTGAATCACGATTTGGCGAGAAAGCTCTGCTATAAAAAAATGCAGAATAAAGTTTGAAGTTAGATGATATTACATGGAAGAGTGATTTCAGTGAAGTGAGTGAAACAAAAGGGGTAATCAGTCAGAGAAATTCATTGAAGATTATAGTGACTGAATGTTGGTAAGGAAAAACCGGTAAGAGGGTTTAACAAAGAGGTAAATCGATAGAGTCTATAAAACTTAGTGAGCAGTAAAAGAGGATAAGTGCAAAGGGAAACTAGTGGTGTTCAAGCTAGGAAGAAGGCAACTCAGAGTAGAGTAGTTGTGAGTGTAGGTGGCAAAAAGATCCAGCAGGAACAGAATAGAGCAGATCTAAACTAGTGAGTTGAGTAACCGATAATCCAGTGCAGAGTCTATTAGATGAACAATCAAAAGAGCTTGAGTTGGCAAGAGAGTAGTAGAGATAGAAGGTGGCAGAAATGAATGAGACTGTGTGAGAATAGGCAAAAAGCAGAGTAGAAGGTAACCGATAGAGAAGAGTAAACCGGTAGAGAGATCGTTCATAAGTGGTTGCATAACTCATTTGTAACCAGTCTATTACTTTTATTATGATATCATGTATTGTGGTCACTGAGTTTCTGCTTAGTGTAGGGGTTGTAGCTCCTTTGAGTTGGTTCCCATAAACAACAGGGGTTGGCGCTCCTTTGGGTTGGTGCTCATAAACGGCAGGGGTTGGTACTCCTTTGGGTTGGTACCTATTATTATTTACTAAGTTGTTATTAGTTTTATGTTGAAAGTCATCCTATATACTCTAGTCAGTTAATACTACTGAAATATTCAGTCGGTAAGCACTAAAGCAGTTGGTTATAGAAGAAAGGAGTCACAGAGTTAAGTATACATAGAGCTGTCTACCAAGAAACAAAGAAGGCATACCGAGTAATGTGAACTGAGTAGAAATGTGTTACCAGATTCAATGAACTTGGACACATATGTGGAAACGTGTTACAAGAATCGAGGAACAGAGAACCGTTATCACATAGGAAATTGCACTTCAAGATTTTGTATGATTTTGAGGAAGTTTATCCAATGAAATAATTTCTATATTTATTCATTCGATGAATCTTGTTTGTAAGATCAAAGCATGAACAAATCACCGTCTGAGAGATCTATTTATATAGAATTATTTGAGAATCAAATAAGAGACATGTGTGATAGAAGAGTTAAAATGGAAAATCATAAGAAGACACATTGAGTTGTGACTGCTACTACTGACAGAGATATTCAGAGGTCACCGAGAAAGTCTTTAGAGAATAGTTTAAGGGATAGAGTAAATAGAAGGGTTTATTGAGTCGATTTATCAATTACCAAGGTATTCTATGAGCAAGGTAATTTCATATTGAGCACATAAAATCTTCTATAACATTTTAGATGTAAAGTTGCAGATATTTGTAAAAGATTTTATTGAATCATTTGAGTTGTAATAGAAACCTTTAACAGGGTACAAGACTCTAACAAACTCTATAAATTGTAAAGCCTTTAATCAGGTGCAACATTTTGTATAAGTGTTAGAAAAATCCTTTAGCAAGGTAGATCTAAAAATCTTGATACTCCTAATAGGGTAAGCTATCAGAAATAGCTAAACATGTAGCTCTAACTGAGCAACCTTTATTATTGCAGTAGTGAAGTTGTGGGTGCCATCCCCACTGCAATTTTTCTCTCTAACAAAGAGTTTTTGCGTAACCAAAATATTTGTGTTATGGAGTGAAATGTGTATGAATGTCATTTCTATAATTATGTGTTAGCTTTATATTATGAGATTAGTAGTTTACAATTTATGTTTATCAGTAAGATTGTTTTTGAAGAAAAGTTTTGAAGTACTGATTCACCCCTCCTCTCTCAGTACATTAGCTTTCCTTGTTAGACCTAACAATTTGTATCAGAGATTTACTCTTGGAAAAGGGTTTAACAGCCTAAAGAGAAAGATCTTATCAATGGAAGGCTACAAACAATCTCAGAGAATTGTGAATCTTCAAGATGAATTGGATCATGCTAATCAAGTGATTGCAAATATGCAGAGACAAATGCAAAGATCACTAAAAGTCAAAAGAAGGTTTCCTGATGATTTACAGGACTCACAAGAGTTTGTTGAACAAATTGAGACATCATCTGAGAATAGTATATCAAAAGAGACTGAAGAAATGATTGTAGAATTGAAAGAAAAGAACAAAGCACAGAATGAACAGCTGAAAGCAATGAAAAGAGAACATGAGCATTTCAGCACACAGTTGACTAAAAAATCTTGATGCATTTAGAACACTGAAGATAACATAAAGGATATAGAAAGAGAAAAACAATAGCTAGAAGCATTGGTATCTGGAAAGGATGATGAAATCACAAGGATGACTGGAATTCAACATAATCTATCTAATCAAGTGGGTTATGCACATCATGAAGCAACTCTAAAAGAAAATGAGAACCAAGCATTAAAACTTGCAGTATCAAGATTGACTGATGAACTTGAAGCAGAAAAGAAGTCAAAAGAAATACTGAAGAAAAGTTATGAAGCATCAAGAATGTTGGATGAGAAACTAAATATAAGAAGACGTTACAAGGAAAAAAACTCTACCGAGAGAGGGGAATCATCAAAGCAAGCTGGAAACAAGGAGAACATCAAAGGAAAGAAGCCAATTTGCAACTACTGTGGAAAAAAAGGACATAATGCCAACATGTACCAAATCAGAAAAGGTAAGCAACCGAATGTCACTAGGTCTGATGGTTATTGTTACAATTGCAATAAGTATGGTCACACATCTAAACTATGTAGGACAAAGTCTATCAGCAATTTTCAGAAGGCAAAATTCAAGGGGTTTTTCAAAAACTGCAATAGATATAATCATGGTACCGAGAAGTGTTGGTTTAAGCAGAAAAACTATATGAGGTCTTCACACCGAGCAAATACTAGAAGCTACCGAACTCACACAGATCTTAACTGACAGTATACTACAGTACCATGGGATTACAATATAAGGATATGGTGTTAATGTTGTGGAAGGTATGGACATATAAGTGCCAACTGCATGATAAGGTTTGGAATGAACAACCGAAGATCATGGAGAAATCCTGGAATGGCATGCTTTCATTGTCATAAAGTTGGACACTTGGCTAAAGATTGCAGAGATCAACCCAGAGGAGATAATGAAGAGATAAAAATCAAACTACAAAAAATCTCAAAAAAGAAGGAAATTGAGTCAAAAAATGAAGAAAGCACCTTACCTACCAAGTTAGGTGCATCTACTTCGAATTAATTAGTAAAGGTATGAAGGGACTACATTCTCTCAAGGTTAAATCTTAACAGTTCCTATTTTATCATATACTTAATTTCAAAATCTACATAGCTAAGATGCATTAGCAAGTTTGAAATTCTATCTAGTCTTTTGGAGTACCAGAGAAGTCGGTAAGTGCAGGAAGCCTGCCTAGTCGGTAAAAGCATAAAAGGAAGTTAGTCAGTTTAGTGGAACCAAGTGCATTTAATGTTTTCTTACCTAGCTACATAAAGCCCGATAAGGTAAAATGTGTACTTAAAGTTCTTCGTGTGGTCATTTTACACTTACCAGTTATCAAAGAGTAGAGCTAAGCGATTCAAAGGCGATCAAATTAACATCTCCCAAGCGAATTTCAAGGTATTTATACAACAATCTCAAACGGATTTTTAAGCCAGTTAACCGACCAATATCAGTTGTGAACATCTGCATTATATTTACTAAGTCAAAAGCATTTTCTGGTTAGTTAAAACCCTAAGCTCTTTTGCTAGTAGAAATCCAAGTTTGAAATGGCTCCTAAGTTACAGAAACCTGTTGTAGTTGAGAATATTGAGAAGCCCTCACTGGATTATACCTTACCTCCCAAAATTGCATTTGAAACCGATGAGAAAACTGCATTTTCTCTTATTATGGATAGGGTTCTATTGGTTGAAGATGTCAGATTCTACACTAAGTGTCATGTTGAAGAGCTAGGTCATACCGAGATCAAGGACATGTATGATGAGTTATGCACCGATGGAATCCTAGATAGCAAGTATGACCATATCAAAGTCAAGGGATTGATCGAAGCCCTAACCTACCCTTGATTTTTTAAACCCCAATGGGTTAAATTTGTTTTGAGTAGAGTGCATGATGACTTTATGTGGTTAGAGGAACAACCATTCAAAATCACCAAGGAGATCATTCACATAATAACCGGATACCCTATAGTCGACCATGCCCAAGCACAAAAGATGATACCACAAAAGGAATTGATAACTTTAACCAGAGTTGAGTTTGATTGCAGAGGTCTTAAATTGAATAATGTGACAGATACAGAGCTAAAGTTTACAATTAGAGTCATCGGTTATTATTTCTTTCAATCAGCAAGAGGAAACAGTGTACCATGTGCAACTATAGATTTGGCCTACAAGATTGTGAAAAAGGGTATGAAGATTGACCTATGTGAAGTGTTGTTGAAAAACCTATTTGAAAATATCAACACTATAAGGAAACCTAAGAAGAATAACTCGGCAAACACACTAAAGCTTGGGTCACTCTTAGTGTGCATGTTTTTCTATTTTCATAAATTCTTCCCATTAGTCGGTAACATAGTTTGGGAATTACACCGACCAATCACCCATCAAATAAATGACTTTATCAAACAGCTAGTTAATAATTTCAATGAGATAATGGATGATTACTTCAGCAAATTTCAAGAAAAAATGCATAATAGGTACAAAATCCCACCTCAGTTAGTGGAAAAATATAAGGATAATATATCTTTTGAAGTGGACACCGACTACTGCTATGTCAATGCAGTAGATCCCAAAACTCAATCTTTACCGCCTATGGGTTATGAAATTGATTTTGATATTTCTCAATAATAGATAGATGCCTTTCTAGCACTTCCAAGGCACTCGATCGAAATCAGATATGGTACCTATGAAGAGGTAAAAGAAAAAGTAAAAATGAGCATAGCAGTATCGAAGGCTACAAGAAAAGCCACTAAAATGATTAAAGATTTAACTAAGAAATTTGGAGAAGGTTCTACCTCCACACCTACTAGGTCAACAATTAGGAAAGATGATCAACTTTGAATTGAGGAAAAATCTAAAGCTTAGGAAGCAACCATCACTCTGAGCACCAAGTTTCCAAAGGGAAAAATATTGAAAGGGAAGAAATAAGATACACCTAAGGTATCACCAATTCCACCAGTGAAACAACCTAACACTAGATCATCTGCAGTGTCACCCGAGAAGAGGCAGAAAAATGTTGAATTGCCTAAAGTTACAAAGACTTATAGAAAGTCGACCAGGAGACTCATTTTGAATAAGGAGTCAAGTGACACAGAATCTGAAGACAAAAATAAATTTCAAATTGTCAAAAGCACAAAGGAAGATGTACATAGTGTTGAGAACTTTTGTGCCACATTGAAACAATATGGAGGATTTGGGTCATTCAGGTATATTAAATATGACTCCCGGACAAAAGAAGAAAAGAGGAAAATAGAAGAGTCAGTTGTATGTACACTTCTCAAATTCCGAGTAGTTCCATTGGAAGTAACTGACTATCTTCCAAAAGCATTATACTCTCACATTGACAACAGATGGAAATATGCTATGGACTTGGAGAAGCAGATAAGAGAAAGATTTTTTGTACATCTCTTTCTAGACATGTCGGTAGATGATATTAGAAATCATTTGAAAAACTACCAGACAAATTTTCAAGTGAAGCATAGAGCCTTGAAAATGATGAATGGACTCTATCTAGAAGTAGAAAAGGAGACTAAAGAAAAATGGTAAGAAATCTTCAGAATTCAGACTAAAGAAACTCAAGGTGAAGTTGAAATTGTTGACATTACTAAGCAAGATCCTGCTTCAACTATTCAACAAGATGAGGATGTCATGGACACTGAGGGACAGGAACAAGAGATGATAGAAGGAAATGCCTATGCCAAACTGGTATCAAGTGAATCAGTTTTGGAACAAGTCAAGTCCCATCCTCTGGTAACTCAGCAAGTTTCAACCGAGCAACCTCAGGACACTGATCAAGGCAAAGAGGGTCAACAGTCTATAAAAGGAGAATGTACTTCTTAGGCCACTGAGGAATAGACTTCTCAAGCTCCTGCAAGCACTGAAACTGTTGCCACTGAGACCCCAAGCAAGGAATCACTGAAGAACACATCAAAGGATAAGGGAACCAAAAACAATGTTGCATCTACCAAGCAACCTACTGAGGATGAACAAGCCTCCAAAGCCATTGTACTTGTTCAACTGGTGAAAGCCTCATCATCCAAAGAAAAGAAAGTGAAGAAGCGTAGTTTCAAGGTAGATCTGTCAAAGCCTATTGTGTTGCCAAATGTTGACATTTCAAAACTGAAAGGGCAAGCACTTATTGAATTTGGAGAACTATGTTAAGCCAAAGTAGAACAAGAAAGACAAATGGCTATTTAGAAGAAGAACTAAGTACTTCAAAAGGTTAAAGCATTATTGACAGACATGCTACTTGAAGCTACTATGAATAAAGATGATGCCATCCATATGCAACTGGATGAACTACTCACTGAATTAGAAGCATCGGGAGTAGATGCATCAGAATACCTTAGCAAGTTGGAGGACAAAGAGCTAACTACCAAAATGATTGAAGAAGTGCAAAAAGCAATTGCTATAGGTAAAGTCAAGCTTGTTGGATTCATTGTTGAGTTGCTCCCTCAACTCAAACATATTCTTTATTTTATTTTAGAAGCTCTATACATTTTCATTATTTATTAAGGATATCAAGTGTAAGACCAAAGTCATTGAAAAAGAGATTACCGATCTCTCCAATAAATTGACCACCGAGCCAAATTTTGTTCAGAATTTATATACCAAGCTGCAAACTCTTATGGCTCAATAGTTAGAACTTTGGAATGAAGAGCACAAAATAAGGATGGATATCATGACTCTTCAGACCTTATTTATTCCCCACTTACCATCAGTCCAAGAGCAGATCAACTAAGCTACCCACTTATTCACTCAACAGGAGGGAAGCACTTTAGATGGTTTGATTTCACTGTTAGCTGATATTACAGCTTAGAATTCTTTAATGGATAGTGTCAAGGATGCACTCTCCACTACTCTCAACGATGCTTGCACTAAGTATAAATCTATTTTTGATCAGTTTCCCCCACCTAATGGTAACTAGTTTTGATGTTTGTCAAAAAGGGGGAGTGTACTGAGCAGAACAGAGTATCCGAATGAACAGTTGAATTTGACAGGGGGAACATAGAACACAGAGCAGTGATCACTGAGTATTGATCATATGTGCATGCAAATTAAGATATGTACATTATATTGTAAGGGGAGTATATATTTGAGAATGTTACTATTTATTGACAACTGTATATACTATCATTTTAGTCAAATTTTGTAAGTATATAGATTTTGAGTTATGACTTTGAAAGGAGTTTTGTCAAGTATACCAAACTAATGTCAAAAGGGGAGATTGTTATTATTTACTAAGTTGTCATTAGTTTTATGTCCAAAGTCATCCTATATACTCTAGTTAGTTAATACTAGCGAAATATTCAATCAGTAAGCACTAAAGTAGTCGGTTACAGAAGAAAGGAGTCATAGAGTTAAGTATGCACTAAGTTGTCTACCGAACAACATTCTATGTCTACCGAGTAGCAAAGAAGGTATACCGAGTAATCTGAATTGAGTAGAAACATGTTACCAGATTCAATGAACCTGGACACATATGTGGAAAAATGTTACAAGAATTGAGGAATAGAGAACCATTATCACATAGGAAATTGCACTTCAAAATTTTGTATGATTTTGAGGAAGTTTATCCAATGAAATAATTTCTATATTTATTCATTCGATGAATCTTGTTTATAAGATCAAAGCATGAATAGATCACCATCCCAGAGATCTATTTATACAGAATTATTTGAGAATCAAATGAGAGACATGTGTGATAGAAGAGTTAAAAGGGAAAATCATAAGAGGACAAATTGAGTTGTGACTGCTACTACAGATAGAGATATTCAAAGGTCACTAAGAAATTCTTTAGAGAATAGTTTAAGGGATAGAGTAAACATAAGGGTTTATCAAGTTGATTTATCAATTACCAAGGTATGCTATGAGCAAGGTAATTTCATATTGAGCACATAGAATCTGCTATAACATTTTAGATGTAAAGTTGCAGATATTTGTAAAAGATTTTATTGAATCATTTGAGTTGTAATAGAAACTTTTAACAGGGTAAAAGACTCTAACAAAGTCTATAAATTGTAAAGCCTTTAATTAGGTGCATCATTTTGTATAAGTGTTGTAAAAATGCTTTAGCAAGGTAGATCTAAAGATCTTGATACTCCTAATAGGGTAAGCTATCAAAAATAGCTAAACATGTAGCTCTAACTGAGCAACCTTTAGTATTGTACTATGAAGTTGTGGGTGATAACCCCACTGTAGTTTTTCTCTCTAACAAAGAGTTTCTGCATAACCAAAATATTTGTGTTATGGAGTGAAATGTGTATGAATGTCATTTCTATAATTATGTGTTAGCTTTATATTATGAGATCAGCAGTTTACAATTTATGTTTATCAGTAAGATTGTTTTTGAAGAAAAGTTTTGAAGTACTGATTCACCCCTCCCCTCTGAGTACATTAGCTTTCCTTGTTGGACCTAATAGTACCCATAAACTATCACGGGTTGGTACTCCTTGGATTGGTGCCCTAAATATTGTAATCAGGTTTTCATTTTGAGGCTAGATTGGAGCAATAGACTCCAATAATATTTCTCATCAATTTTTTTCCCATCTTGGGTTTTCCTTGTATATATTGGTGTCATGTGATGTGCCCTTGTGTATTATTGCATTACATTGCCTTGGTTTATCTTACCAATAGGCCTACTAGGTATTAGGATGTTAACTGGTACTTGTAGCTTAGGATAAAGAAGGTAAAGTTTGGAAACCACTGATTCACCCCCCCCTCTTAGTGGCATCATGTGTCCAATAATTGGTATCAAAACGTACGTTCCTGGTTGATAAGATTTCTCTAGGTTGGGTTGATTCTGGTATAAGGACATAATGGGTTGTTTTGAGTCATCTCTGCTCTGGTGTTTAATGGGTCTAACTATTCCACTTGGTGTCACAAAATGTAAGTCTATAGGAGTAGGTGTCCTCTTTAGGGTATGATGTCTAGATGTCTATTGTAAATGGCTACCCTAGTAAAGTCCGTCCTCCCACTGATTCAGATGCGGGAAGAAGAAACCAATGTAATGATGTAGCAATGAAGGGTATACTCTATGGGTTATTAGATGATGTGTCCTCACAAGAGGACAGATGCAGATCAGAAAAAAACTTATGGGATAGATTGAAGAAGCTCTCTAGAAAGGAGCCTACTACTACAAAACTGACTTATAAAGATAGGATGAGAAATGCATCTCATGTATGTGAAGATGATGAAGGAAGATCTATTAGTAGCCACAATAATGATGAAGAAGAAACTCACCTCTTCATGGCACAAGAATCAGAAGATGAGAGACACACGTCTAAAAATGACCATGCAGATCATTCGCATTGGCGAGATGTGTTTGGCAGTGATAGTGAAGGTGAAGAAGAAGAAGAAGCAGAAAATGATCTTGAAGGAGAACTTGTAAGTGCACTCGAAGAAATTAGCAGAGTGAGGAATGAGTACAAGTTATTCAAGAATGCTACAATTGTGGAGCAGAACCGGTTGATCAAATGCCTTGAAGAATCTAAGAAACATGTCTTTGAATTAAAGACTCAACAAGATGACACCAAGGTGTGTCGGTATAATAATCTAGAATTTGAGCTATAAGTCAAGGAAAAAGAATATCAACAACTGGTAGGAGAAATGGATATTCTTCGAAATGACCTTGAGAAATATCAAGATGAGCTCAACATAAAAATCCACTTTGATGGCAACAATGATGTCTTGGACAAAATGTTGAAAAATAAAAAAGCATACCAAGGATACCAGTGAATTAGGAAGTGGTGTCGGTGAATGTTCCACCAACAAGAATATCCCACACAGTGACATTTTGTTTGTCTCCTCAAATGGAGATAACATGGGTTAGACCTTTACAATTAGAGATGCTTTTCGGAATAAGGTTGATCTAACAACAACCGATCAAGACATGTAGACAAGGATGAAGACTAGTGCTGCAAGAAGGAGAAACAATTCAGATCCCAAAAGAAAAGGGAAGATGGGAGAAGGTAGCTTCACCGGAAGCAAGAACATGAGAAGATAGCAAAGAAGACCTCCGATTAGTAGAGGACAAGGAAATGATACGACCCACAAGTCAAAGAATGTATGGGAAAAGAAGACATTAGATGGAATAAATGCAAAGAATAGACAACCTACAATCCATCCCTAGAGAAGTAGAGATGGAGATGTCAAACTGGTAAGATCTCCCCATGTATGGGAAAATAAGTTTGTAAGTTATAAATCTTCCTTCTCCAGTTATTGATTTGGACATAGGGCAGATGAATGTAGAAAAGGATCTAGAAGGAACAATCTAGGATCTCATACATATAATGCATATAAGCAAAATGTATCAAGGATTAGAAACATGCATATTTCCTCTCTTGGTTATGCAAATAGTGTTTGTTATAACTGCAATAGATCTGGCCACAGAAGTTATGAATCCAAGAAGAAGAACTCACAGTTCTATGGTAACAAGAGGAACAATCATGCTCAATATAGAGGTAGTTATAAAAGAAATGAGCAGCAAATATTTGAATGGAATAGGATGAGAAGTGTTCCTGTACATGCAAGGAATCAATGGAGACTGACAACTGGCAACAATGACATAATCAAAAGAAGTGTAAACCGGTTTAATAGGAGATCCCCCATTTACTCCTATGGCATGGATGTTGTGTGATATTACAACAATGTTTGTAGTACAAGGGAAAATCATCAAAAGAAGGTAGAATCTGCTCCTAAGAGTGAAATTAGGAAGAAGAATGAGACCATGAAGGTATGGAGGAAGAAGCAAGAAGATGCAACCATGGATCAACATTGTGCATTCAATGCATAGGTGATATCTCTTTAGGCTTAAAGAAGATTCATGACCTTAGGGGGAGTAGCACATTGACCTTATCATTCACCCCCCTTTGTGGAAGAAGACAATTGGAGGAACAAGTTGATGCGGTATAAAGGAAGAAAATGAGATTGTATGGGTGTGTAGCGGTTTCCTTGTCTACACACCTATAGATGAAAGATGGATCACTACTGCATGTGTCAATGGCTGGAAAATTTACAATTGGTATTAGATGCAAATTGACATAAGAAGACAAGAGTTATAGGAAGGTGCTCCAGTAGTGATGATAGACCGATACAAGAAACTGATATATGCAGGATGTTACCGGTATGAATGCTAACAGGTACTTGCATTATATAAGATAATGAGGTTTGAGATCATTGCATTATCCTCAGTTGCATGGAATGCAGATTTTATATATCAGGTGGTATTGGAGAAGACCTGAATGACAAATATTGGCCTAGTTGTTGATTATGTATGCATGCATTCTTTGTGGGCTAATTGGTTTGAATTATGGAATGATGATGATATTGTATGGTATTGTGTACACCTAGGATCATGTCATATGTTGTGGTGTAAATTGTGGAGATGATAGATCATTATATTGATCACATATGCATAGCTCAATTGGTATATGGTGAAGATTGGAGCTCTAGTTTTGGACCTGACCGACAATGTGGACGTGAGATTCATGACTCAGGGGGAGTTGACAACCATGTTTTCTGATTTTTTATCAGACTTGTTGGACACATAGGCTGTGCAGGTGTCTATGGTTGTACTGTTGTGATGGTGTTTTTGGAAGTGTTTGTGGTTGTGGGATACTTCAATGCTCCTTCAATTGAAATAACAACTGGACCACTGAGAGTGTTTCTTGCAAAGAGGGAGAATTAACTACACAAGAGAACATGCATTTGGTATCAAAAGAGATACAATTGGTATCAACATTTTGGGGTCATAATGGATCCTACATATCAAAAAGGTGATGATATAGTCTGATCGATAGGTATGTTGTATTCACTGGCACATGGGCCTTCAATTTGTTTCAATCTTGCATATGCATTAGGGTTCCGGTTTGCATATACACTTGGTTTCTGAGAAATTGGTGTCAAATTGTGGTTGAGCCTTCCATCTTAGGTGTTGTGACTTGATCAGATGTAATAAACGATGGTTGAAGGAGGAGGAGCATCCCATAGAGAAAAAGGGGAGAGAAAAGTATCAGTGCTTGGTAGACACAGGGAGGAGAGAAACCATGTCAGTGCCCTTTGCCATTGTTGTCAAAGGGGGAGAGAGATTATGTAGTATGTCGGATACTACATGTGTTGACATCAATGCCAAAGGGGGAGATTGTTGGCATTGTGTTGTCATTAATGTCAACTAGTATAACTGTCATTGATGATGACTGGTAGTATGGACAGTGTAGCCAGCTGATAAGCAAGTTAGAGTCACCGGTTAGTGGATGTACAAGCCGATGTTGGGTGAGAAGAGACTAGTACCTGGTGAACAATTGGTATACAAGTTAGTGATTGGTTCTCACCGATGAGTTGTGTTTCTCATGTCAACTGGTAAGTGATGTGTTGGCATTGAGTTGCTGCCAATCGGTATGCAAATGACCATTAAGAAAGGAAGGTGATAAAATGGAGGAATGTAGTACAAATGGTATGTAAGATGTTTATCAGCAACACTCCCACTAGTTAGAGCTACTATCACTGAATGAGGAGATGACTAATAGAGATTGTACTACTAAAAAATAGTAAGTCACATTAATAGAGGTAGGTGATTGGATGCATAGACTGAATGACCATTGTGGATGGTAAGGGAACCTCTTGAGTTTGATAAATTAGAGATGTGCACTCAATCAGCATGCGAAGACATGATGTGCTACCGAGACAAAGAAGGAAGAGTATCAAAGTGATGGGTTTTTCACTTTGACAAACCAGTTGAGATAATGTTTGGGCTGATGATGAAGAAGGCAAGGTTGAGAAGCTAGAGATAGAGAGTGCAATTGGTATGAAGATGCCTTAGATGGAAACAGTTGAAGATTGATGACATGGTGTCATCAAGGTGGTTACTGGTAACTATGTTCCCTGGTAAAGCTGATGAAGTGACAATTGAAGAGCTCTTGTCTGATGAAGATGAGCATATTGTGGATTGGCATGTCTAGTGACTAGTTAAGGTGTTCCATTGGTAGAGAAAAAAAGTGCAGACTTGAAGGCTGATTGGTTAGGGTATAACAAAGAAGGTTAGTGAAACGATAGATGAACTCGGTTGTGTGATGGTTGATAATCTTGTCTGAACTGACACATAGGTCTAAGAAGAGGTAGATGTCGATTATGATGACATGCAGGAGATAGGTGTCATGCATATGTTGGTTGGAGAAGTGTCTATCGGTGAGGTAGATGGTGGTAGGTCGACAATAATATCAACTGAGGAAATTACGAGTAGAGTTGCAGAGGGGTTGGAGCTCAAGGAAGGACAAATCAGATCAGATCCATGATGTGCATTGATTGATGTAGGCTATCTGTTTAGAGATCGATGTAGGTGAAGAAAAATGCTTAACCGTTTATGGTGTCTGACTAAGAGATGAGCCGACAGATTGAATGCAGGTCATGTGTGATAGAAAACATGCACTAGAAGGCACAATAATGATGAAGATGTGCAAGTAGGTATCTCTGAGATCAAATCTAATGAGATATGACTGGATGTGGTATGCCTCTTTATTGATGAAGAAACCCTAATTGCGCCAATGTTTGAATCACATTTTGGTGGGAAAGTTGTGCTATAAAAATGCAGACTAAAGTTTGAAGTTAGATGATGTTGCATGGAAGAGTGATGTTGGTGAAGTGAGTGGAACAAAAGGAGTAATTGGTCAGATTAATTCATTGAAGATTATAGTGATTGAATGTTGGTAAGGCAAAACCAGTAAGAGGGTTTAACAAAGAGTTAAACCAGTAGAGTCTATAATTATCGGTGAGCAGAAAAAGAGGAAAACTACAGAGGGAAACTGTTAAATTTTCTGCAAAGCAAAAATACAGATCTAGCTAGGGAAGAAAACAAAACTTGCAAGATAAAAAAAAATAAACTCTATTAATTCATTATATTTTTACATTATGAAAAAGCATGATTTATAGAAACAAGCCACTGCATAGAAATATGAAATTAGTGGTGAAAGATGCTTAGTTAAACTTATTGATCTATAGTTTGCATGAAAACAGATCCACAGTTCTTGGAGATAATGGAGAGGATCATGCAAGCGGTCCATCATTCATGGAGAGTGAGAGAGGATCATGCAAACTGGATGCAAAACTCACACTAACACCTCCCCTTAAGTCTAACTAAGGAGATATATGAAAAGAGGAAAGATATGGGTCCTAGCAACAAACCCTGATTAGGAACCCAATTACAAATAAGAAAGGAGAAAACCCAATTAAGAGAAACTCCTGACCATTATTCGAACTATATTAGAAAGCTGCAATCGAGGAAGAAGAACTGCAAATGAATCCACACTGCAATAGGATTGTATCAAAATCATAGAAAACTTTTCATGAGTACCTCTGGGATACTTTGAAAATGCAATTGTACATATTCTGTATTGCTCAAATGGATGAACAGACACGTACATGGTCTCTGAATACAAAAACTGACCATCTAAAGATAGGAAGATATGAATCTGAAGAAATGTGCTTCAAGCTGAAAAACTGCAAAGATGACCTCCGGT
This sequence comes from Cryptomeria japonica, assembly GCF_030272615.1. Taxonomy (NCBI): domain Eukaryota; kingdom Viridiplantae; phylum Streptophyta; class Pinopsida; order Cupressales; family Cupressaceae; genus Cryptomeria; species Cryptomeria japonica. The sequence goes on along the minus strand of NC_081409.1, from coordinate 806,909,265 downwards.
TGGGATGATACCATTGTATATCCATTTCTCAATAATGTCCTGCTAGAAAGAAACTCTGGAAGCACTCGGAGATGCAACTCTAGAATCTCATGTAGTTAGGAACCCTGCTAGAAAGAATCTCTAGGAGCAAATAAAGTTGCAACATTGGAATCTCATGTAGACAAGAATTTAGAACAAAAGAACATTTTTGGCTCTCAATTGGAAGAAGAGTGCATAGCAACTTTAATCTTCTATTTTAAACAAGAAACTTATTGAAAGAAACCTATACTAAATGCATTAAGAAAAACCTCATATAAACTTTCTAAGAGTTTAATTTTTACAAAGCCCCAAATTTTCTAGATCTTCATCATGCGGTGCTTGCAAAGCAAGTACAATTTTAAAGAATCAATATAAGAAAAAAATCAAGGAGCATGCAAAAATGAGGGGAAGAATATGCATGCATTTATAAATAGAGATCTACGTCAACTTCCATGATGATGCTAATCTTCAGAAATCTGCCTGCAAATAATTGTTAATGCTTCTTCTTCCTAGCAAACTTGCTCTGATACCATGTTAAATTTTCTGCAAAGCAAAAAAATAGATCTAGCTAGGGAAGAAAACAAAACTTGCAGGAGAAAAAAAAAAAACTCTATTAATTCATTATATTTTTACATTATGCAAAAGCATGATTTATAGAAACAAACCACCACATAGAAATATGAAATTAGCGGTGAAAGATGCTTAGTTAAACTTATTGATCTGTAGTTTGCATGAAAACAGATCCACTATTCTTGGAGATAATGGAGAGGATCATGCAAGTGGTCCATCATTCATGGAGAGTGAGAGAGGATCATGCAAACTAGATGCAAAATTCATGCTAACAGAAACCGATGGTGTTCAAGCCAGGAAGAAGGCAACTTAGAGTAGAGTAGCTATGATTATATGTGGCAAGAAGATCCGACGGCCACTGCATAGAGAAAATCTAAACCAGTAGGCTGAGTAAACGATAGTCAAGTGTAGATTCTATTAGATAAACAACCGGTAAGCTTGAGTTGGAAAGAGACTAGTAGAGATAGAAGGTGGCAGCAACGAATGAGACTAAGTAAGAATTGGCAGAAAGCAGAGTAGAAGGTAACTGGTAGAGAACAATAAATTGATAGAGAGATTGTTCATAAGTGGTTGCAGAACTCATTTGTAACTAGGCTATTACTTTTGTTATGATATCTTGTATTGTGGTCACTAAGTTGGTCCTCAGTGTAGGGGTTTTAGCTTCTTTGGGTTGGTGTACATAACTAATAGGGGTTAGTGCTCATAAACAACAAGGGTTGGTGCCCATAAAATATCAAGGGTTGGTGCTCCGTGGGTTGGTGCCCTAAATATTGTAATCACATTTTCATTGTGAGGCTGGATTGGAGTAGTAGACACCAGTAGAATTTCTCACCGAGGTTACTCCCATCTTGGGTTTTCGTCATATATATTGGTGTCATGTGATGTTCCCTTATGTATGCTTGCATTGCATTGTCTTGGTTTATCTTACCAGCAGGCCTACTACGTATTAGCATGTCAATCGGTACATGCACCTTAGGATAGAGAAGGTAAAGTTTGGAAACCACTGGTTCAACCCCCCCTCTTAGTGGCATCTTGTGTCCAACATTGATTACTTTGATTTTTAGGTTCATGCACTTATTCACCAACAACAACAATATCCAGATTAATTGTTTCCACTAGATCATTGTGCTTCAATTTTTTAGTCTAATTTGACTTTGAAACAACACTCTGATCATCATCATATCTATAGACAACTAAAATTGTCCTATCTAATTAAATAAATATTTTTAATTTATTTAATTACTTAAGCCTAATTCTTCTATTAATTAAATAAATCTTTATTTATTTAATTAATTCATTTATCCTCTTCTAGCCTTTTTCGTCATTTATATAAATACATTTATTTATTTAAATTGTCCTTTTCTTAAACTAAATAAATACTTTTATTTATTTAATTAATCCCATTTCCTCTATTAATTAAATAAATCTTTATTTAATTAATTAATTCATTAGCCTTTTTTACCCATGACACATGTCATTCATCTCTTAATTCCTACACTACCTACCCTCTCATTATTTTATCATTTCCTCTACCTACCCTCTAATCCTAGCCAACCATTTATCTTGACACCTCTTAATCTTATCCCTCCATTTCATATAGTGTCTTCTATATAATAGGATGTTTCTTTCATTATCACTCGTCCCAAGAGTTTTAATCAATCTTATGCAATCAAGCCTTTTTGTGATCAAGCTATCAGCCACATTTCCATTCCTTATTGAGATCTTGTGCACACATAACATATGAGAGAAAACATATCAAACAAGATCAATGGAGATAGGAAGAATGGATATTAAAACCCTAGTGGACATGTGATGGTATAATCTCTGTGATTTTGTTGATTTGCATTGTCTTAGGTAATCTTCATATGTTATGGGGGATGTTTGTTGTTGTTAGGCTAGGGTTTTGTGGTTGAATTCATTTAGTCTTTCAATATTGTTGTTTCCATTATCCACTTTTCACCATACATAATATCCACATGCTCTGATTTTTTTTCTATAGTTTTCATCAAGCTTCACATTTGTACTTTCATCTATCTTCTTCAGTTTCTTATTGTAACAGTAGTAGGATTTTCTTTTATTAGAGTATCCCAAGAAGATTCCTTCATCACATCTTGCATCAAAATTTTCCATATCCTCATCTCTCTTGATATAACACTTGCTTCCTAAAATTTTGAAATATCTCACAGTAGGAACATGACCAAACCATAGCTCATAAGGAGTCTTACCAGAATCACCTTTCATATGCACCTGGTTGAATGTGTAATTAGTAGTGCTAACAACATCTCTCCAATAGATCTTCGGTATATTCCCTTCAATCGACATAGTCCTTGCCGCATCCAAGATAGTTCTATTTTTCCTTTCAGCAACTCCTTTCTATTGTGGGATTCTACGAGCAAATAACTATCTTCTAATCCCATGCTTCTCACAAAAAGAATCAAACTCATTGGAAAAAAATTATCCTTCTCTGTCTAATCTCAAACACTTTATCTTTAGTCATGTCTTTGTCTCCACCTTTGCTTTGAATATATTGAATTTTTCCAATGCTTCTGATTTCTCTCTTAGAAAGGCAACCGACATCATTCTAGAATAGTCATTAATTAGCAACATGAAATATCTATCACCATACACACTTCTTACTCTTGTCAATCCACACAAGTCAGTACGCACAAGATCTAACAGAACATTAGATGTATATTGATTGCTCTTAAAAGAAATTCTTGTTTTATTTCGCATCTGACATTCCTTACATACCGGATTAGCAGGATTAACAATTTTAGGCAAATCTCTAATGGCTTGAATAGAACTGATCTTAATCATCGAATGAAAGTTAACATGACACATTCTCCTATGCCACAACCAAATTTCATCAATTTGAGAAATCAAGCAACTTTTCTTACCAGCATTCAAATGAAAGTTATTACCTTCAGTCTTAGTTCCTGATGCAATTTCTATACCAAACGCATTTAGGATCTTGCATTTTCCATTCTTGAATTGTAAATTAAAACATTTATCAACCATCTATCCAACAGTCAAAAGATTATGCTTCAAACCTTCAACATACAAGACATCCTTAGTATTATTCTTATCATCAAAGGAAATAGAACATCTACCCTGGATCACACAAGCTTTGTCATCTCCAAATATTACTATACCACAATCACACCTCTCCATATTCACAAATTTTCTTTTATCACTAGTCATATGATGTGAACAACTATTTTCAATAACCCATTCGTCTTTCTCTTCAATCTTAGTATCCAAAGATTTCTCCTCAACAATGCAGATTATAGATTTAGTGGATACTGGATTATCTTCCTTGATAGAAATGAATGCTATTTCATCTCCAAAGTTACCATTCTCATATTCATCATCAGTAACACCTTCATCAGTAGCATAATAACAATTCTTCTGAAATTTATACTTTTGGTTATGCTTGTAAGGCTTAGCATACTTCTCATGCTTCTCATGTCTATCATTCTTGTCAAACTTGTCATGATTATCATGTCTATCATACTTAGACATTCTTTTAGGGCACCTAGAAGCAAAATGTCCTATCTTATTGCAAGAAAAACATTCCAAAGGCAATTTTCTATCATACTTACCAGCTTCCTTAGGCAATCTCTAAGCAATTAAGGCTTCAAGTTCATATATTTTTCTTTATTTCTCTTCCATCTCTTTTCTTTATTTCTCTTCCATCTCTTTTCTTTCTCTCTCATACCTAAAAATCCTACATGAACTCTCTCTCAGATCATATATTTTCTTCCTGGATACACATGCTCTGAATGTAGTCTCATATTTTTCATGTGATTCTCCAAATTTTCTTAGCTCAAAAGCAGAAATATTTCCTACCCGCATATCCCTTGCCATAGTAGTTACACTCTAGATCTCATAAAAAACATCTACCTTATGTTTATAAGAACGAGGCAATGATCTCAGCACCTTAGCAAAAATTTTATCTTTTTCAAGGGTTCCACCAATACATCAGATACCTAGAAGAAGACCATTCACCCTAGCCATAAAGGATGTTATGTTCTCATATTCATTCATCTTTAGTGTCTCATTTCAAACTCTACAATTTAGCAACTTTCACTTGTTTCTCTCCTTTATATAAGGTTTCTAACTTCACCCAGATCTCATGTGCAGTCTGCAGTACCATTACATTAGTCATCTCTAAATCGGCCAGGGCACTCAACAATTATTCTTTTGATCTTATATATTTTGCTTCCTTGATCTCATCTAGAGTGGTTGGTCCATTCTGAGGAGCAGTGTATACATTCTTTGTAATCTTCCAATAATCTTCTCCAAGGCACTACAAATGAACTTGCATCCAGATCTTCCATACATTATAATTACTTCCATCAAATCTCACTATTCTTTTTAAAAATAATAGATCTAATTGCCACCCCGGATCTCCTCAAGTGGTCACTTCTTCTAGGGGATCTAGCTCTAATACCAATTGTTGGAAACAATGGAGGAAACTTGAGAGTGAGGGGGTGAATCAATTTTCAGCGGATTAAGTAATTTAACATTAAATGCAAATCTAATCAATTATAGCAGTAACAAGGATAAGAAAATTAATAGCACAACACATAACACCAAGATTTTGATGTGGAAAACCCAGTTAGGGGGAAAACATGATGGGACCTTACCCACAATGAGATGATACTCTCTAGTAGTATGTGAAAATGTTACAATGGGGAATGCACGTGCATTCAAGAACACTTCCTAGAGCTCTCTACTCAAAATAGAATAACCTAGAAGGCTACAACCCTCAGGGAAGGTTTACTACCTTATTGGAAGTCTCACTAACTTATAAAAAAATTAGACAACAATCTAGATTATAGGATCTAAAAGAATAGCATCTTCATATGCTTGATGACAGTTTTGGTTAAGCACAACTATCTTCTCTACAACACTTCAATATCTACTCAAACACAACACCAAAATATTTCTTCACTTGGTCACACATACACAACTCTCTGATAATGAAAACACCTCACCAATACCTAGATTACACGAATAATACATTTATAAATACAGATCATCAACCTTGACTACAAGGTTGGCTCAGCCCAAAAAGGACCTAATTACAAAATCTCATCACTTGATACAAAGATTGACCACCAGATAAATATTATGATATGAATGAAATAACATGGACCCAAGTGAAATTCTCAAACATGCAACAGCACCAGAATCATCTCCAAGATCAACCACAACATGCTACACCGCAAAATAGGTCTTATATAGAATGAAGAACACCACCAGATTAGTACGATCACCAAAATCATGCACAATAATCAATGCAAACCATCAACACAAATAGGGCACAATAATGAAACACCAACAAGCACATTAGAATCATCTACAACAGCACCAACATCACTTATCAAATCTTCATCTATCAGCAGCTAAAACTCAAGAACACTCAAACTGCAACAATTGCTCAAGATCAGATCCCACCAGAATATATAGGAGGAAATACCTAGCTCTATAATAAACTGATCAGAAAAACCAAACCATAAACCAGATCAAATGATACGATCAAACAATCTCCTGAATCACTGAAACCAATATAAAATGACATAATGATACTAGAAATACTCCATATACTGAACCACAAATGCAATAAACCAATCTGCAACCACCGAAGCAATAAATCATAGGAATATATTGAGATCAAAGACAACAACATATCCTAGCACTACAACAATATCTAACAAAATGGAGGTAAAATGAAGAGAATTAGGGTATAAATATTATAAATTAAAATATTCTACAAAAGGAGATAAATGTCACAATTTTGTCATTTAGCAAAGATGGGATTAAAGTGAAATAAAAGAAGATTATTCCCAGAAAAGTACAATAAAGATTTTATTCTCACATAGGTGAAATGAAATGATTAAATCAAGGGAGAGAATACTCATTATGCATAATACATAATTGAATATGAAATAAATTCATGTGCATAATTCCATACAGAGTATATTAATTTTTGCAGGGGTGAAATCATTTTTCTCGAAAGTAAGAACAAGATAGGAGGATATGCATAAATCAAAGAATCAAGTATTTATTAATTAAATAATTAATTACTTTCTATCTCTTGGGTAGGTAGTTAGTTAATTTTCTATTATCATGGGATGTAACAGTCTAAATTACCCCAAATAATAATTATATTTCTATATGTGAAAAAAAGGAGCGATGTAGAAGTGGGAGAAGGGAGCGACTTTTAATTTGAACTTAGGAAAGGGCAGGAAACCCTGCAATGGACAGGCAAACCAGGGGGAGGGTGGAAAGGACGAATTTCAAGAATGCTACGATTCCTTTGAGCTGAATGGAAAGGACCCGGTGGATGGGGACCCAAATGCTAGCAACAAGCCTCTCGATGTTGATGGGGGGAATGGACAATCATGTGCTAGAGACAACCCTAGGCAGGGACTTGTTTGAAGGGACAATAGTCGGTCGTGGAATTCTGTATTTAGTGTCAAATTGAGTGGAAATTCCTTTCTCCCTCCAGTTCATAATATCTCAGAGTCAGGTAAGTGTAGATTTTCTATTGAAGTCCCAGACCTAGTGATTGAGTATAATATTAACCTTATGGCAATGACCCTGGTTGGAAAACTTCTAGGCCAAGGATCAAATATTGATGTTGTCAGTGTGTTTGCTAAATGTAAATGGGCACTTAAAGGTCAAGTGGAGATCACTGCTATATCCAAAGGTGCGATATCGATGTCCTTTTCACGCAAGGAAGAAATGTTGAGGGTGCTTTGTGATGGTCCTTGGTTGATTGGAAAATCAATGATTACTCTGCAAAAGTGGTCGCTTAAGATGGACCTAAATGAATCTTTTTTTGTACAAGCTCTTGTTTGGGTCAGATTGTCGGGCCTTCCCTTGGAGTTCTGGGTTGAAGATGTCTTTAAAGGAACCGCTAGTTCCTTTGGGGACCTCTTATCTATGGATCCTATCACAATAGCTAGAATAAGACTTACCTTTGCTAGGATTTGTGTGGGAGTTATACAAGGCATGGATATGCCCTTATCTATTGAGATTAACTCCAGACTAGGGAAATAGATCCAAACTATGGAATATGAAAGTGTCCCTTTTGCATGTTTTCACTACAAAAAATCGAGGCATACTGCTAGAAAATGCTCTCTACAGGTTGTCAAAGAGAAAGAGAAGAAAGACAAGACAATGCAATGGAGAGCAAAAAAACCTGCTAAGCAACTGAAGATTACTGAAAAAGAGAAAATGGTAGAAGAACCCTAGACTGTTATCATCCCTAACACCTTTAAGAAATAGGGGCACATTATTGTAGAAAAACCAAAAAACCAGATGCTTGAAGAAGGGAAAGAGGATCAAATAGGTAGAGATGAGAGAGAATGACAAAACACCAATCAGGAGGAACAATGAAGTGATAACCTGGAAGATGGAGAAATACAGGTGGTGTTACAAACCAAGGAGGAAGTAGATTTGAATTACATTATGAAAAAAAGTAACAAACATGGCCCTAGATCCGACTATGAGGAAGCCCAGAGGTGTTTGATCCTTGGAGAGATCTCACTGTCAGAATCACAACAATCGATAGATATGGTGAAATCTACCTTCTTGCTGTCCTGAATGACCTCACTACTTAATATCAGTGCTAAGTGGGCTAAGGTTGATGATTTCAAGTAGAAGACAATCACCCATAACATCCAGGAGGAAGATAGCAAGATTAACGAAGTAGCAGAATGAAAGAAAGTGGGAAAAAAGGGGCCGAAATCCACCCCTCGGGCTACTCCAGTCAAGACAAAAAATTGAACTAAAGTTGATATGGGTTTTATCCCCTCTCCTCCTAGAGAAAATCAGAAAGCCATATTAGAGATCAAGAGGCAAGAAAGAATATAACAGATGGTACCCAAATGACCATCCATGAGGTATATTCCCTAAAAAGAAAATAAAAATTGTTTCATGGAATATATGTGGATTTAATAATCCACATAAATAGGATGTTCTTAGAAATTTAGTTAGAGAGCATAAACCGGACATTGTTCTTATACAAGAAACTATAATGACTAAAGAGAAAGTTGAGAAGATTAAGCTTTTTAAGGATGGGGGAGTTTTAGGGGGTAGTTCGGATGGTGTTTCTGGGGGCATTGCCATTTTCTGGAATCTAAGGCATGTTACTGGGGTGCCTGTTAAGAAGGATATCAATTTGGCCTTTGTTAGGTTTCATCATTTAGGGGACGATACCTCATGGCTCCTAGCCAACATTTATGCCCCTCGTAATAGACTCGATAGATGTAAATTTTGGAAGAAGTTGCAAGCCATTCGGTCCCTCTTTAAGGATGAAATGTGGATTATCATGGGGGACTTCAACACCCCTCTTCATGACATAGATAATTTTGAAGGTGTCCCCTCTCATTTAGAAAGTAGATTGAATCTTTTGAACTTTATCAATAACCAGGGTCTGCATGATATTGATCTCCAAGGTGGCAATTTTACCAAGACCAACCATAAAGCAGGGGAAGATCTTATTCAAGTTAGAATTGACATGGCCCTTATTTGTAATGATTGGTTTAACCACTATTTGTGCTCCCTATTAGCAATTTCTAGGATTGGTCTTGACCACTTTCTTGTGGTTTTTGGTGCTGAGAATATAACTATTAAAAGAAACTTCTCATTTAGATTTGAATGGATGTGGCTAGACCATCCTAACCTTGAGAAGGCCATTGATAAGTGGTGGTCTATTGATATCAAAGGTACCGTGATGTATAGAATGGGAAAAAAATTAAGGTATGTGAAAGATAATATAAAGAAATGGAACAAGGAAGTTTTTGGGGATATTTTTGCTGCCAAGTCCAAAACCCAGCTTGAGCTTAAGGAAATACAAGATAAAATCCAAAACAGTGGTTATAATGAAGTGCTTGTTAAGTATCAGAAGAGAAGAAGAATTTTGGAAACAACACTCCAGATCTGTTTGGCTTAAAGTTGGGGATAGAAACACCAGGTTCTTCCATATGACTGGTATGAAACATAAGGGTGCAAATAGGATATCAAAGTTGAGAATTGGTGGACTTGAAGCCAGGAAGCATGATGAGATTGGGAATGAAGCTAGGATTTTTTTTTAAATCTCTTTTTTCAGCCGATTGTGGTTAGGATGATCATTCTCAGAGGGCCCTCTTACACACAATTCCTTCCATCATTAATTATGTTTAGAACAAGGCTTTGGTGGCCATTCCCTCTGAGGAAGAAGTTAAGAAAGAATTTTTCTCCTTTGATGGCAATAAATCCCTGGGTCTGGATGAGTTCCCGATGTTCTTCTTTGAAGCCTTTTGGAATGTTCTTAATTGTGATGTGGTTGAAGGTGTTCAAGAATTATTTGGGGTTAGGATTATCCTAAAGGAACTAAATGCTACTTTTCTAGTTCTAATTCCCAAATGTCCTAGGGCTGATTCTATGGATAATTTTTGTCCGATAAGCTTCTGCAATTCTTTCTACAAAATTATATCGAAGGTGGTTATGAGTAGACTGCTAATGATTCTTCCATCTATTATATCGCCCCTACAGAGTGGCTTCATTCCTGGTAGAAAAATCCTTGACTCTATCATTACTATTCATGAAAACATACACTCGTTGGGTGGAATCAAAGAAACAAGGCTTCCTGATGAAGTTGGACTTTTCTAAAGCTTATGATCATGTGTATCAGGGCTGCTTGGGTAAGGTGCTTGGTGCTTTTGGCTTCTGTAATATGTTTATATTGACTCTTGACCATCTTATATTGACTCTTTCTTTCTCTGTCATTGTGAATGGTGTGCCTTCCCCTTTCCTCAAAACTTCTAGGGGCATTAGGCAGGGGGATCCCATCTCCCCTATTCTTTTCATTATTCTAGCTGAATGTCTGGGTATATTTATTAGCAAATTTATTTCTCTAGGACTTCTACTAGGAATTTCTCCCTCTTCTGGTTTCAAAGCCTACTCCCACCAATAATTTGTTTATGATACCATCTTAATGGATACTTCATCGATCAAAGAATCTTTCACTATTAAGAACCTTCTCAAACTTTATAGTTCTTCTTTAGGTCAAACAATTAATTTGGAGAAAATATTCATATTCTTCTTCAACACCCCGGAGGACAGACAAATTAGGATGGCCTGGATCCTTGGTTTCCATATTGGAAAGCCCCCTTCTATTTACCTGGTTCTTCTTTTGGGCATGAAACCTATGGATTTGTTTTGGAATAGTCTTATTGATAGATTTAGTAGAAAGTTGGATGGTTAAAAAGGGACCCTTCTTAGTCAAGCTGGTAAAATTCAGTTTTTAAAATCCTCTCTCTAGAGTCTTCTGGTTTATGCTTTAAGCCTATTCAAGATTCCTAGAAAATTTGTAGATGTTATTGACAAAATTCAAAAAGCTTTCCTTTGGTCTGGGGTTGAGGAGAAGAAGGGAGTTGTCCTTATTGCTTGGGAAAATGTCTATAAACCCCAAAAGGTGGGGGGTTTGGGTTTAAGAAATATTAGAACCCTAAACAAGACCATTCTAGCTGAACAAGTTTGGAGAATCTATCAAGAAAGTGGAGAGTGGAATGATATCTGGAAGGCTAAATACTTATGTGTGGTCCCTATCATGGAGGATTTCCTTGCTCTAATCAGATACTGAGTGGCTCTACAATCTGGAACAGTCTTATCCATGCTAAAAGTATCGTAAGTTTAGGAGAATTTTGGACTATTGGTAATGGCAGGAAGGTGGATTTATGGGATGATGCCTGGATTACAGGAGCCCATCTCAATAATTTTCTTTCTTAGATGATCATCTAGACATGTAAGGAGAAGTTTCATGTGAAAGTTGCTAATTATTGGAGAGATAAAAAGTGGGTGGATCTCAGCTCAATTGATCCCAATCTATAGTAGGTAAACTTAGTGATCAACCATACAATTTTAAATCCTAGAAGGAAGGACCATGTTGTGTGGAGCCATACCTCTTAAGGGATTTATTATGTCTCATTTGTTGTCCTTATGCTGGCTAAGTCTCAAGACCCCAGCCCCTGCTAGGCTAAAGCCTGGTATCTAGGTTTGACTCCTAAAATTAATTGTTTTTGGATTCTTTTTCAAAATAAGATACTAACCACAAATAACTTGAGAAAGAGGGGTTTATGCATCCCCAATAGATGCTATCTTTGTCTCAATGATGAGGAATCCGTGAACCACATTTTTATACACTTTCCTTATGTCCAACATATATGGGCTATGTTTTTCAACATTGGGGCTTGAATTGGGTGTTTTCAAAGGAGATTCAAGACTGTTTCAGGAGTTGGTACTACAATACAAACAACTTGACCATAAGAAATTTATGAAATTTTTCTTTTCAACATATCCTTTGGGGTATCTGGAAAGAGAGGATTGACAAAATATTCAAGAATGATATTAACCCTTTTGAGGTGGTTTGGGCCATGATAAAATATAATTTTGTTGAGAATGTGATGGCTAGGGGAGAGAATTACTACAATAGTAAGGAGGACTTTGATGTTCTCAAGAGCTGGAACAACCCATCCTACATGGACATCAACACCAACCAAATCAAAATAATTATGTGTAGCTGGTCTTTTCCCCCTAATGAATGGTTTAAGGCTAACTTCAATGGGGTTGCTAAATGGAACCTAGAGCCTGCTAGTTGTGGTTGAGTTATCTAGAATGGTGTTGGCTTTTGTATTGGGGTGGTGTCGTTTCCCTTGGGGATTCAGACTAATCATCTGGTTGAAGCTATGGGTGCCCTCCAAGCTATCAAATCAACACATAATCTAGGAGTCAAATTGTTATGGTTGGAGAGGGATTCTAAAAACATTATCAGTTGCCTCCTTGGTAAAAACCAACCCTCATGGATGATTAAAAATATGATTGATTCGGCCAGGGAGATGCTTGAGAAGTTCAATCAGTTCTATATTTTTCATGATTACAGAGAGGCCAACATGAGTGCTAAGTAGGCCGCCAATGAGGCAGTACGAAGTGGGAAAATTAAGATTTAGAATAGTGAGGGGGAGCTCCCTCAAGTGGCACATGACATCTTAATTTATGAAAGATATCATGGTAAGCAAGGATGGATTTGAAATCATTTCCTGAGATGATAGTGGAGGTTGTGGCAACACGAAACGCTTTTGTATGCAGCCGAGAAGGAGGTACATTAATTATTGTTGGATCACCTCGCATGCTTTCGAGGTGCTTTTTTCCTTATCAAGTAGAAGCATTAGAAATATCCATTTGATTCTAGTGTTTTCTCCCATACTAATTAGAAAGTCCATAGCGAAGAGTGTTATTTGCAAGAAATCACAGTTGACAGAAATCAATAACAAAATGGGTTGAAATCGCAAGAGAATGAAGGCAACCAAAATTGATAAATGGCGAGACCATCCTCAAGTCTCGATTGTGCTACAAGCACCTAAGATGATTGATTTTATGGAGAGAATGCAAGATAAACGGTCAAAAATTACAAGGATTTTTAAAAAGGGTTGGAATAAAGGAACCTTGACCATTGGCACTAGGAAGGTCAAGGTGAATGAGACCATGATCACTGAGGCTACGGGTCTACTGATGGATGACATCAATTTCTATAGGGATAAGAAGTTGTCTAATGCTATAGTGAATAAATTACCTAAGGATGAGGAGGAAAAAGCCAGACTGGTGAAGGGAAGTCATACATACTACTCGTTGAAGGTAATTAAGTTGATTTGGTGATGGGTCTTGTTTACTATTATAGAATTTATCACATTAGATGGGAGATTTACTAGGGTTTACAACTATCATTTTGTTATTCTCAACCATTTTAGGTATAAAGAGAAAATTTCCATCCCATATTATTTGTTTTGTGCCCTAAATGTTCGGATAAAGGACGCTATCTACTACCCCAGAACCAATCCTGCTATGCATGAGGGTCTGATGGTGATTTTGTACAATCACATCAAGAATACCACCATCCATATGAACATTTCATAGGTTTCTGAGTTGGATGAGGAATTGGTAGACTTAGATAATGATGATGGTGAAGGTTATGACACGGAAGCTAATGTTGAGGACGACCCCCAAATCGTTGAGTCGAGCAAGAGAAGAAGAAAAATAGGGCAAGAGAATTAGAGTATAGGGTCGACCAGAAGGAAGCACAATGGGGAGGATGATGAAAGCTAGTATGAGGAGGAAGATGAGACTGATGATGATATGGAGACTTACAACAAGGAGGTCCAAATCCTCTCTAGCCAGAAGCATAAAAGGAAAACTCTGAAAAATGAGGATGTGGGAGCTAAGAACCATTCGTCCTTCTCAACTGGTTCTAAGGATAAGGGTCTAGCTAGGGAGGACACCGCCATGAAGGAAGCTAAGAGTGTAAATATGAGGGAGGTGGGTCTGGAGGTGAATTTGGATCCTGTGAGAGACAAGGCCTAGGAAGGCTCCCATCTAGATATTGACCTTTTCATCAAAAATATCATAGATAGCTTCAACAAGGTTTTCCTCTAGGTTCAAAAGGAAATTACAAGCATAAAAGCCAAGAAAACCCAGGAAGCCAACAAAATTAAGACATTAGAAGCTATTGGTACTGGTAAATTTAGTTCCCTCCCTAATTGTTTAAGTAAAATTAGCAAAGAAATCAATAATGTTGAGGATATAATTAATGCTCAACGTAATAGCTTCCAAATCCTGGAGAACAGAGCTAGGGCTATTGAAAAAAGGCTAGAAGGGGTTGAGAACACACTCAATAAGATTGGGGAGCAGAGTCATAAGATCTTAAAGGATACCTCTCCAAGTATGAAGGTTCTTATCAGGAAACTTGATAGTGACCAAGGGGATAAGGCCTCTGGGGACATCACTGAGGTGAAGGAAGACACCCCTAAGATAAGGAGAATAGTCATGGTAGAAGAACTCACATGAGCACTAGATAAAATCACAGCCAAAGAAAGGAGATTGAGGAAATTAAGAGAACCGCTGAAAACATGGAGCAACTGGAGATGGAAGCTGTCGAGATGCTTAAGAACTTTACCTAGACTTGGCTTTTTCTCTATCGGTCTTGTTTGTTGTTTGTTGTCTTTTTGTTGTTGGCCTTTCATTTCATGGTCAACTATCTTTTATATGTTTGTTGTCTCTTTCTTTTTGTAGTGCTTTAATGTCTATCTTTTGATCTTTTATTGTAATGGGTTTCAAGGGCCCATCAAAACATGCTTTCCCTTAATTAAAAACAATTTGAAGCGCTCCATTAAATTTATAAAATAGAAATTAGGACCAATTATAAGAGAATATATTAGAATTTTGTAATATATTAATTAAGACAGACCAATACTAAAAATAATTCAGATCATCCTTCTTTTCAATTCTATTTGGTACAAAATACTATTGAGAATAATTTTCAATTCAATCTTGTTATTTTGATTATGAGAAATCAAAGGTTGTTAAAGTTATTTTCTGCATATGGTGGTTATTCTATTATTGGATTGATTATTGTGTTATCTTCTTTCTAGGAAAGATTAAAATTGTTTGCATGATAATTGTCATAATAAAATTTAATCACCAAGTGCAAGAAGAGTTAATAGTCGATGGTTCTTAATAAACTATCTAACAGGGAGAAAATAGGGAAAGAAATTCATAAGACTCTGAGCCTAATAGGTGAAGAAGGCACTGGTCTAAACCATATATTTATAATCTCATAACATTATATTTTATTTTTCAATTTTATCCAAGTAGGAGATAGGAGTAGGGTTAGAAGTTAAATTAATCTATTCTAGAAGTTCATATCATTCTGAGATAGAGATAAAAGATAAACTAAAGGAAGATTGAATCTACTTAGTTTAGAGGTGCACCCGCCTAGGTTTAGCAGAACCTAAAATAGTAGGGAATTAGCAACCTTGAAGGTTCATTCCATTAAGTTGGCCAAAATTGACTACTTAATTCAAGCATAGAGATTGGCATCCTCTTAGGGTTGGGTCACATACAATTTGGAGCTCCAACAATCTCCTTATTCTATTACTTCATTTCAAAAGTTGGATAATGCTTTTATTCAACAATTTCACGATAATATTAATCCTAGGATTTCTTTGACTAATTTTATGCATTGTAAGCAAGGTGTTAAATAAAAAGTGACTTATTTTAGTGGTAAATATAAACATTTGTATTCTCAAATTGATTTTCCTATGCTCGATCAATATATTCAAAGTTTAATTTCTAATTTGCAAAAAGATATTAGGGATAAACTAAATAAGTGATTAATCAAATTCAAAGACAACAACAACACTCAAGTAGCCCCCACAACAACAAGTGTGCATCCTTTGTCCAAATACTTTATAGAAGAATTCACTTATCTTAATAAATCTTTGCATAGTATTATGTCTCAATTGTTACAAAGGAATATGTTGAAATCCCCCTCTATAAAACCAATCAATAAAACTAAACCTTTGTCACTTTCCTTTGATTCCAAAGCTTTTTGCCAATACCATCGTCAAACTGGTCATGACACTAAAAAATGTTATTCCTTAAGGAGTAAGATTCAAGAATTGATTGATACCAATACCATATATGTGGCTGGTGTAAATGATAAAGGAAATAAATCAGTAGCTACTCATAATCAAAATATTCAAATTTTTACTGATCCTTTACCTTCCCATTCCACTAATGTGGTTGAGACTTGTAGCGTCCTAAAATTATGACACTTGCAATATCGACCACATTTGGGTCTTCACGATGGCGACGCAACACAGAACCTGAATGGAGACCCCGAAACTTGTCCACGACACCAAAAACTGCATTTTTCAAGCACCCTGGCCTGATCCTTCTTGCACCCTGCTGTCTCAGGAGGTGGGACCAGAGTGCCCAGCACCCTGGTCCTTCAAGACTAGGGTGCCCAGTGCCCTGGTCCCCAAGGACCATGGCGCACAGCGCCCTGGTCCCTGGCCCTATTTTGGGCCCAGTCTCCTATGGGACTTCGGGTCTTTTTGTTTGCAAAATGGAAAATATCATTTCCTGGTCGGCCTAAGGTCGGGAAAATCAGTCTATTAGC